>NW_012119599.1:2487583-2490182 GCF_000951035.1 Colobus angolensis palliatus | reverse complement strand
GCATAGCCTACTGCACACCTGGGCTACCTGGAATAGCCTAGTGCTCCTGGGCTCCACACCTGCATAGCACGTGACTGTGCTGAGTACCCTCGGCAACTGTAACACAGCGTAGGTATTTGTGTATATGAACATAGACAAGGGACGGTAAACATATAGTGGGAAATCTTATGGGACCACCGCCTGCATACTCAGTCCATCATTGACTGAAATGGCTTTATGCGGCTTATAACTAGACGTGTATGTGCCTCAGTATTCAAAAGATGTGAAAAGGTGGACAGAGATTCAACATAAAGAAATGATAAATGTTTGGGCCGGGTGCAGTGGCTCACGCCTGTAATCCCAGCACTGTGGGAGGCCGAGGCGAACGGGTCATGAGGTCAGGAGATTGAGACCATCCTGGCTAACACAGCGAAACCCTGTCTCTATTAAAAGTACAAAAATTAGCCAGGTGTGGTGCGCGCCTGTAGTCCCAGCTACTAGGGAGGCTGAGGCAGGAGAATCCCTTGAACCCGGGAGGCGGAGGTTGCAGTGAGCCGAGATCGTGCCACTACCCTCCAGTCTGGGCAACAGAGCGAGACTCCATCTCAAAAAAAAAAAAAAAATATCGGAGCTTGGCTTTCCTCTGAGCTGGCTTCATTCTGGGGAGGCTGTTCTCTGCAGGGAGTACACTCCTGACGGGTGCAGGAATGGCTGCCAGTAGCTCTAGAAATGGGATGCAGTCTTAACCACCCTAGTGGGAAGAGAGCTCCTCTCTCCGCAGAGTTCCATCTTAGGCCTTAGGACCGGCTGTTGTGGCTCTGTAACCTTCCTGTCCCTGACCAATCACTGTAACAGAGGTTGGGGACAGGGCACCTCTCCACTCCTAGAACCTTTGGGGAGGACAGCGGGGGAGTCAAGGTAAGGTGAAGAGGCCTGCCCAGGGTCCTGGGGTGAGAGAGATTGGGTGACCAAAGCTGGTCCACCCAGGGGGAGATAGGAAAAGAAGTGGGCCATTCTGGCCTCAGACCACTTCATCCTTTCCCAGACCCTACGCCAAGGCAGAGCTCCCTGTAGGATGAGTTTCTCACTTGACCTGAAATCTCTCCCTGTGGGGCTGCTGCAAGTGCACAGGCTTCAGGGCAGGTGGCCCACACCCCCCGCGCCCCAGCCTCCTGCCCGCGGGTGTGCAGCCCAACCACCTGGATAGGGGAGGATGGTGCCCAAGTCATGGGGGCTCAGACAAGCATGGAGAGTCCTGCAGAGAGGCCCAGCACCAAGGTTCCCAGGCTGCTCCTGGAGATGCTGTCCCACATGGGCCGGTCACCCACCTGCCATGAGACTGCCAGCTGGGACCTTCCCTGCAGAGTCTGTGAGGTGGAACGATGGTGATGGTGCCCCCTTGTGGGGTAGGTGCATGTAGCAGGCACAGAGTGGTGGCAGCAACTGTAACACACGGTTCTGGGCGGGGGCGGGGACAGGGGCCCTCCCTGTGTGCCCTGTGGTGCTGAGTGCCAGACTGGGTGAGCTCACCAAGCCCTCCTTGGGAAGGTGCTGTTGATGCAGCAGGGAGGCCCAGGGCGGTCACCGCTCTGTGCTGTTGGCGACGGAGCAGGGATCGGAACCCAGGCGCCTGGCTTCGAGTCCTCCGTGCTGTGGCGGAATGGGGCTCTGCCATGTTGGTGGTTATTTATTATTGTGAACAAGAGCTCAGGCCTGGTTTCCAGGTGTGACTTTACTGCACCCTTGCCCTACTTCCGTGGCTTGAGAATTCTGGAAAATACCACAATAAGTGTTTCTTCTCTCTTGAAATTTTGTAAATAACATTTGCCTGCACGCTGTCAGAAGAAAATGACATCTCTGTCTATTTCCACGTGTTGCGGTATTTCCTAGCTTGGGACCCCACCAGCTTCCCAGTCGCCTAGGCTTGAAGCCAGGTTCTTCCTAGCTTCTCTCCCCACCCTGCCCATCCCTGTGCATGTAGCGGTGACCAAGTCCTATTGATTATCTGATTATCTGCCAGAAGCCTCAGGAATGGCAGCCTTCTGAGTTAGCACAGGCACCAGGAGCACAGCCTGTGGCCAGGCTGCGCAGGGGCTGGTGATGTTGGTTTCTCTCACCTTAACGTGTGAGTTGTGTAGTAATACGGTCCTATATCACTTAATGATGACACATTCCGAGAACTGCGTCATTAGGTGATTACATGGTTGTGTGAACATCCTAGTGGATTTACACAAACCTAGGTGGATAGGCCAGGCCCCGTGGCTCATGCCTGTAATCCCAGCACTTTGGGAGCCTGAAGCGGGTGGATCACCTGAGGTGGGGAGTTCAAGACCAGCCTGACCAACATGATGAAACCCCATCTCTACTAAAAATACAAAGTTAGCCAGGTGTGGTGGTGGGCATCTGTAATCTCAGCTACTTGGGAGGCTGAGGCAGAAGGAGAATCATTTGAAACTGGGAAGGCGGAGGTTGCTTTGAGCCAAGATCATGCTATTATACTCCAGCCTAGGCAAGAAGAGCGAAACTACGTCTCAAAAAACAAACAAAAGGCCGGGCGCGGTGGCTCAAGCCTGTAATCCCAGCACTTTGGGAGGCCGAGATGGGTGGATCACGAGGTCAG
>NW_012119599.1:2482986-2486587 GCF_000951035.1 Colobus angolensis palliatus | reverse complement strand
AAGTAATTTTCTCTCCCTGTTCTCCTTCAGCTTTGCCTTCCTAAAAGCATCCACCTAGTTTATTGTATGTCCTCCCAGAAGGATCTCTGGTGGAGCTTAGCTAACGACAGTCCACAGCAGCCACAGCCGAGGCCAGCCGACAGAGTTTGTAAATAAAGTTTTATTTGCACATGTCCAGGCTCATTTGTTTATATACTGTCTGTTACTCTTTTCATGCTACAAGGCAGAGTTGATAGTTGCTGCAGAGCCTAGTCTGATCATTTAAGCAAAATAGTGTGTTGCCTGCAGCTGTGTGTGTTTAAAGTCAAGGCAAGGTGGTAGAGGCAGCGGCAGCACAAGGCCCAGAGGCAGGAAGAAGACAGGGTTGAGTCAGTGTGTTTGCGAGAGTCGGAATCGAAACCTCTTAAAATGGCAGATGATTTGGACTTTGAGACAAGAGATGCAGGGGCCTCGGCCGCCTTCCCAATGCGGTGCTCAGCATTATATAACAATGGCTTCGTGGTGCTCAAAGGCTGGCCTTACTTGTAAGATGGTCGTGATGTCTACTTGTAAGACTGGCAAGCACAGCCATGCCAAGGTCCAGCTGGTTGGCACTGACATCTTTACTAGAAAGAAATATAAGGATAATTGCCTGTCAGCTTATAATGTGGGTGTCCCCAACATCCAAAGGAATGACTTCCAGCTGATTGGCATCCAGGGTGGGTACCCCTCACTGCTCCAGGACATCAGGGAGGTGCGAGAGGACCTTCGTCTGCCTGAGGAGACCTTGGCAAGGAGATCGAGCAAAAGTACAGCTGTGGAGAAGGGCCCCTGATCACCGTGCTGTCTGCCATGACATAGGAGGCAGCTGTTGCACTCAAGGCCATGGCAGAAGAACTGGCTGCCAGGGTGACTGGTGGCGGTGGCAGCAGTGATCCTCTGAGCCTGCAGCGCCGCTCCCCGGCCTTCCCTAGGCTGGACTCCTCCCACACAATGTGTTTGATGTTTTAGTTTGGTTTTTCCCACCCCCTCAATCTGTCAGGGAGCCCCTGCCCTTCGTCTAGCTCCCTTGGCCAGGTGCTAGCAAAGCCATGGCCTTGATGAAGCTGCCATCCTTTTCCCTGCTTGCAGTACAGCCCTGGTCAGGGGAGAAGGTGGGTGATGCTTGTGGTCTGTTTATTTATTTTGAGACAGAGTCTCACTCTGTTGCCCAAGCTAGAGTGCAGTGACACCATCTCAGCTCGCTGCAACCTCCACCTCCCAGGTTCAAGCAATTCTCCTGCCTCAGCCTCCTGAGTAGCTGGGATTACAGGCACGCGCCACCATGCCAGGCTAGTTTTTGTATTTTTAGTAGAGACAGGGTTTCACCATGTTGGCCAGGCTGTTCTTGAACTCCTAACCTCAGGTGATCTGCCCGCCTCAGCCTCCCGAAGTGCTGAGATTACAGGTGTGAGCCACCGCGCCCGGCCTTACTTATTTTTTTAAATTCAACCTGGAATCAGAAAACGGTGGATTCTGGCACAGGGTCCTTGTGTCCTCCCCACTCCCCACTCATCTCTGGTCTGGTCCCCTGTTCCCCACGGCCCTTTACCCCAAGCACCATCCCCACAGGCTGGGGCCAGCCCCCTGCCCTGCCTAAGATGGGGAGGGAAGAGGAGGAGAGGGGAGGGGTCCTGCCCCCATGGGCTTTACCCTTCCCTGCAATCTCTCTCCCCAACACATTTGTTAAAATCAAACCTGAATAAAACTGCAAGTTTAATATAGAGAAAAACAATAATAAAGTTGAGGCAGACCTGGACCTTTTAGTCTGTACTCCTGCCTCTGTGAGCCTTGACTCTGAAAAGGGGATAGTAAAAGGATGTCCTTTGGAGTGGCTCGGGGGCTTCTGTGCGGTCCGGGCAGCACAGGACCTAACCAGCAGGGTGTCAGTGCCTGGGCTGCAGGCACTGACTCGCCTGTGTCCCACAACCCCTCTTGGAACTGGAGCACTAGCAGGGGCTCAGCTGCCAAAATCCAGGGACAGGTGAGGCTGTCACCATCCAAGATGGAGGAGCACTTACAGGAAATCTGGTGTGTCATTCCTGGCTGCCCACCTGCACGACCAGGCCCCTCCCCGTGAGTACTGCAGGGGACCCTACTCCTGCAGAAAACAAGCCTGCCATGAGCCTGAATCCATCCTGTCGCTGCTCTGCCCCCCGCCCCCAGTGGCTCCGGTCTCCCGCAGAATGAGTGAAGTCCTCACCAGGGTCCACTGGGTCGCCATCCCACGTCATCCCCAGTGCTCCCCTCCCAGTGTGCATTGGTGCCGGGCCTGCTCCCACCATCACACTTAAGCCCACCCCAGTGGTTGCTGCTTGCTGCGGGGTTTGCACAGGGACTCCTGAATGAAGACCCAGACCTGAGCCCGGTTGGGCCTATGGGAACACTCCTTTCAAGGCCAGCTCACCCTTGGCTCCTTTCTGTTCATTCCAAAATAGCAAAATAACACCTGCATTGCAAAGCATGGTTATTCTAAGGCTGGTTGTCATATGGGGGCCTGTTAAAATCTGGGCCCCTGGGCCCTAGCTAGGACCTCCTGACTCTGGTGCTCTGTGAACCTGGCTCGCAGACATCCCGATTTCATGTGGTGGACACCGGGACACGGGAAGGTCGTCTCCAGCCCGAGGTCAACATGGTCGTCAGGGAGCAGCCTTAAATACTCCTCCTTCAGGCTTGTCTGGACATCCTCCCTCCTCATCCCTCCTCTGAGAGCTGACGCCCTCCCACCGTGTCCCCGGCCCCACACAGCGTTGCTTCCTGGTGTTTTGACTCCCACTTGGATGACTGTGTCTGTTTCCCCCGCCCTGCTCCAGGCTGGCACGGATGGTGTGAGTCATCACCGCCCCCTGATGCCCAACCTGTCCTTGCATCTCGTGGGTACCATTGCACCTGTGTGCAAATGCCAGACAGACGTCTCTCTGCCTGTCACCTGATGCCTGGCATCAGGTTTCTCTCTGTCCCTTTGTGAGGGCCACAGCCTGCGGCAGGAGAGGGAGAGAAGCTCTGTTTGACCTTCATCCTCTCCCTGGGGAGCTGGCTGCCGCCTGGTGGGCGAGCGGCAGAGCCCCATCCCTGCAGCAGCAAGGCCCTGCCCACCAGCTGCTGCACACCGGTGTCTCTCCCTGGAGCTCATGCCTTTCACCATCCCACCCAGGGCTCCCCACACCCTGCCTCCACTCCGGCCCTTCCTCCCCCTCAGGCCAGACAAGGGAGCCGAGAGTTAAGCTGTGCTCTGGTTTCAGAGCAAGACAGTCCTGGGATGTGTTCTAGTCCCGCCACTTCCAGGCTCCATGACTTGGGCAGGTGTCTTTTCTTCTCCCAGATTGCTTCCCTGATAAGATGGAAGTCTAGTTATGCCAGCATCATACGGGTGCTGAGCTGGCCAAGTGAAATTGTGCATGGGAAGTACTTAGGAGCTAGGTGAGGCAGCTCACGCCTGTAATTACTAGCACTTTGGGAGGCTGAGGCAGGAGGATTGCTGGAGGCTGGGAGTTCAAGACCAGCCTGGGCAACATAGCAAGACCTTGACTGTTTAGAAAGAAAAAGAGGCCAGGCACGGTGGCTCACACCTGTAATCCCAGCA
>NW_012119599.1:2470846-2482831 GCF_000951035.1 Colobus angolensis palliatus | reverse complement strand
AAAAAAAAAAAAAAAAGAAAGTGCTTAGCACTATGCATTACACAGAGTAAGTTTCTGATACCGGGAAGCGGCTGCCACCATCACCACCACCATCATCTTTTTCCCCATTTGTGTCTCCTGGTGACTAAGCCAGCACTGTGTGTGACACTGGTGCCAGTACTTCATGGTGCGTTCATGGCCCTTGTTGCCTGCGACCCCACAGGTGTCCCTTTCAGGAAGGGAAAGGAAGAGGTTTTTGCGATCGTTTATCACAGCCTTGGCAGGCCAGGGATGGAACTCAGGTCTTGTTATTCCAAGCCATTACCCCTGCAGATCCATCCCCAACACACACTTGCTTTGTAGAAAATACACACACACGACCGGGCGCGGTGGCTCACACCTGTCATCCCAGCACTTTGGGAGGCCGAGGCAGGCAGATCACAAGGTCAGGAGATCAAGAACATCTTGGCTAACACAGTGAAACCCCGTCTGTACTAAAAATACAAAAAAAATGGCCGGGCAAGGTTGCTCACGCCTGTAATCCCAGCACTTTGGGAGGCCGAGGTGGGCAGATCACAAGGTCAGGAGATCGAGACCATCCTGGCTAACACGGTGAAACCCCATCTCTACTAAAATTACAAAAAATTAGCCGGGCGCGGTGGCGGGCACCTATAGTCCCAGCTACTCGGGAGGCTGAGGCAAGAGAATGGCGTGAACCTGGGAGGCGGAGCTTGCAGTGAACCGAGATTGCGCCACTGCACTCCAGCCTGGGTGACAGAGTGAGAGTCCGTCTCAAAAAAAAAAAAAAACACAAAAAAAATTAGCCGGGTGTGGCGGCGGGCGCCTGTAGTCCCAGCTACTTGGGAGGCTGAGGCAGGAGAATGGCGTAAACCCGGGAGGTGGAGCTTGTAGTGAGCTGAGATCGCCCCACTGCACTCCAGCCTGGGCAACAGAGCAAGACTCCGTCTCAGAAAAAAGAAAAAAAGAAAATACGCACACACCCAAACACATGTGTTCTGAACATACCTCTCCTCCTCTCTGACATCCACTTGAATTCTGGTGCCTGCTTAACAGGCCCTCAGAGCCTTGGACTTGAGCAAATGCATCTGAGCCCTGACCTTGAGACCCACACTCACATACGTGCCCACCCCACATACACGTGTGCACATGGTGGATGTACTGCATGCTGGAGAAACAACAGGAATGTAAAAGCTAAGGAGCACTTACATATTTTTTCTTTTTCTTTCTTTTTTTTTTTTTTTAAGAGACAGAGTCTTGCTGTATTGCCCAGGCTGGAGTACAGCGACACAATCGCAACTCACTGCAGCCTCAAACTCCCAGGCTCAAGCTATCCTCCCACCTCAGCCTCCCAAGTCACTGCGACCACAGGCACGTGCTAATTTTTGTATTTTTTGTTTGTTTTGTAGAGACAGGGTCTCACTTTGTTGCTCAGGCTGGTCTCAAACTCCTGGTTTCAAGTGATCCTCTCGCCTCAGCCTCCCGAGTAGCTGGGGTTATAGGCATGCGCCACGACACCCAGCTAATTTTTGTATTTTTAGTAGAGACGGGGTTTCACCATGTTGGCCAGGCTGGTCTTGACCTCCTGGCCTCAGATGATCTGCCCTCCTCGGCCTCCCAGAGTGCTGGGATTACAGGCATGAGCCACCGCGCCCGGCCCAGAACTCATGTTCTTAACCATATTGCAAGACACTGTATCTCAGGTGGGACCTGTGAGGTGCTGTGAAGCCTGCCTAAGGCCACTGAGCGTGTGAGAGAGACAGCAAAGATCCCAGCCCCATCCCTGAGGGCCACAGCTGTGCCCTAACCACTGCGCAGCCCTTCCCTTTGGAACCTGGCTCTGAGCTCCAGCCCTGCCATGGCTGTTCGGCCCGTGGAATGGGGGTCCTGTGGCTGTGCTCCCCCGGATCCTGGGGACCCACCTCTTTATGAGACTTCAGTCACTTTGCCTGGAAACCGTGACTGACAAAGATCACCTGCCTCCTGCCGCCTTAATTGAGACAATGGGCATCACATGACCTTTTCCATGCCCATCATGGGGTCATGTGGGCCGTGACATGGCGTAGTCTGGTGGGTCCAAGCTGGCCCTGTGGTCAGACCTGGTGGGCCTATCACCTCCCCTCTTGAGTCTGCATTGAGTGCAGATACTGACGAACTGGGTGTGAAATGCCCCGGCTAGCATGTCTCATGTGGTTAGTGCTCAGTACGCCAGCGTCAGTTATTTTGACCCACACCTGCTCATGAAGTGTCTCACACTGCCGCTTTCTTTTCAGCCACCTGCTCACACCATTTGAAATGGACAGGTGTATGTAGGGCTTGTCCTGGGCCAGCCAGCCGCTCTCCATGCAGCCTTGGACAAGTCATCACACTGTGCCCCATGCCGCAGTTTTCTCCTCTCTCATTTCTTTTTTTTTTTCCTGAAATTATTTTGTAGAGACTGGCTTTGTTGGCAAGGCCGGTCTCAAACTCTTGGCGTCAAGCAATCCTCCTGTCTGGGCCTCCCGTCGTGCTGGGATTGCAAGCGTGAGCCACATGCCCTGTCTCCTCTCTAAAGTGGGAGGGCACTGATACTCCCGTCATGGCGCTGATCAGGGAATTGAAGCTGTGTTTATTGGCATTGGAAGTGCTGGGGATGGGCCTGGCGGGTGTGAGTACTGTGTCGGTGCGACATTCTGATCTGCCCATGCTGCTCTTTCTTTTTTCTGATTAATAGATTGGTTTCTTTTTTATTTGAATATATTTAGCCTTATTGCTAAGCAATGGTATGTGTAAAATCTTAGTTTTGGTGTGTTCATTCCTTTTTTTTTTTAGACAGAGTCACTCTGTCGCCCAGGCTGGAGTACAGCGGCACGATCTTGGCTCACTGCGTCCTTCACGTCCCAGGCTCAAGCGGTTCTACTTGAGAGTGCCTCAGCCTCCTGAGTAGGTGGAACTACAGGAGCTCGCCACCACGCCCGGCTAATTTTTGTATTTTTAGTAGAAGTGCATTTCTGCTGCACTTCTGTAAGCACTTGGGCGGATGTGACCGCCTCAGGCTCTGGCTCCGGTGGTGACTCCTGCAAGGCCGGGCCTGGTTCCAGACCCTGTAGGTGCCCAGCTGAAGGTGTGGTCTGATTGCTCTGTGGGGAATGAAGGTTGCCAGCCTAGAAACTGGGCCTCAGGCTCACCCAGAGGCTCTCGGAACAAAGAACAGGCGCCATCTTGGCCGGCTGCAGTGGCTCACACCTGTAATCCCAGCACTTTGGGAGACTGAAGCGGGTGGATCACAAGGTCAGGAGTTCACGACCAGCCTGACCAACATGAGGAAACCCCATCTCTACTAAAATTACAAAAATTAGCCGGGCGTGGTGGCACGTGCCTGTAATCCCAGCTACTCGGGAGGCGAAGGCAGGAGAACCGCTTGAACCAGGGAGGCAGAGGTTGCAGTGGATTGAGATCGTGCCACTGCACTCCAGCCTGGGCGACAGCAAAACTCAGTCTCAAAAAAAAAAAGAGGAGGCGCCATCTCAAGCACTTTATGTGCATGAGACCAGCTGCCATTGTGTCAGGGGTTATGGTGGTATCCAGCCTGATGCCACAGCCAGCTCTGGGCCAACCTCGTCGCCCCAGCAGTGCCCACCCCCAGCCTGATCCTGGACCCTGGCAATGCTGTGACATGAGCCGCTGCTAAGCGTTTGCAATGCTAGGCCGGTCCGGACTTTCTCCACAAATGATTTAGTTCTGTTAGTTCACCCCCACTGTAAAACAGCTACTCTTCTCTTCCTCATTTAAAGCTTGAGGAAGCTGAAATGTGGAGAGTTGAGAGAGTGTATCCAGAGCTCCCGAGCCAGGGGCTAGGACTTGAACCCTGGCTTCAGCCGCCACACAGGACAGCTTAGGGTGGGCCTGGCATGACTCCCGGCTTCACGGAGTCAATGCGCTCCTGGATGAAGCGCCTGGCAGAGTTCGTGGGCAGCAGTGCTCTGTGTGTCATGCGAATTCTTCTTATGCTTTTGATGGTTCCTCCAATTTGCATTTCCTTTTTTTTTTGAGACGGAGTTTGCCTCTTGTCACCCAGGCTAGAGTGCATTGGCACGATCTTGGCTCACAGCAACCTCCGTCCCCCAGGTTCAAGCGATTCTTCTGCCTCAGCCACCCGAGTAACTGAGACTACAGGAGCGTGCTACCACACCCAGCTCATTTTTGTATTTTTAGTAGAGGCCAGGTTTCACCGTGTTTCCCGGCTGGTCTTGAAATCCTGACCTCAAGTGATCCGTCCACCTCAGCCTTCCCAAGTGCTGGGATTACAGGCATGGGCCACCATGCCCGGCCCAGAATGATGATTTTTAAGGAGGAACATTAAATAGGATTGCAAAGGATGCCAGGCTGAATGCTCTTCCTCGCTGACACGTGAAGTGAGAGGATGTAGCAGCAGCTGTCATAAGGCCTTCAGTCTCAGAGTAGTGATGGGCATTCAGAATCTACTATAACTTGATGCAATGGGAAAATATCTGTTGTTTCTTTTCATGGCAGTCTCAGGGTCTGCTAAACACTGTTTCTTTTCTCTCTCTCTCTTTTGGCCTCTGTTAATAAGAAGGAAATGCTAAATTTCAGTGCCGTTCATGAAAATAAAGAGATAGTAAGTTTCTCCCCTCAAGTTCATGGACCCTTTGGGGGTCAGTGGACCCCGACTGGTTAAGACCGGGGCATGCATGGGCTTGTCCATGATTTGGGGTAGCTGCCGGAGTCCTGGGGACTGCCTTCCCAGGCAGGGCCAGCTCCGGTCCCCACTAGAGCTCCAGGGTCAGCAAGCACATGGGCCTTTGTCAGACAGTTCCTTCTCTGTCTGCAGGAGGGACACCTGCCGTCTGCTGACCACCTGCAACTCCTCCCAGGCCTCCACCCCCAAGGAGGAGGAAGTGCCCAGGCAGGAACCGGGCCTGACCTCTGGGGAGGCTGGGGCCTGACCTCTGGGGAGGCTGGGGACTGACCTCTGGGGAGGCTGGGGACTGACCTCTGTCGGCTTCTTTCCTCCAGTACCGCAGTTCAGCAACCCATCGCCACCCAGCACAGTGGCCAGAGAGGAGTCCCGGGGTCTGATGTTAGACTCTGCCCGGGAACAGCCACCTGGTCCCAGGGAGACACCATACTTTACCTGGACCTCAGTTTCTTCCCCTAGAAAATGGGGCAGTGCTTGATGAGACCAGGGGTGCAGAGCCCCTGGCCTAGCAGGGTGGCAGGAGGAGGAGTCCACACGGAGATATTACTGGACTGGAAGCTCTCTCGGGGACTCCCACTGCCTCCAGCAGCAGGGGATGGCAGCAGGGCGAGGGGGTGGCCCCTGAGAAGCTGCCAGCAAGCCCTCTTCCTGGCCCCCTTCCCTGCCCGTCCTGTCGTCTCCATTCTCAGATCTGCTGGCCCAAAGAAGGTCTTTCTAATGGTCAGGCCTGACCTCTCCCTCTTCTGCTCCCAGCCTTTCCTTCTGCTCCCCTGGTCACCCTGGGGTAAAATCCAAGCTCTAATAGTCAAAAACTGGAAACAGTACAAATTCTTGTCAGCTGGTGAATGGGCAAATAAAACGCAGCACATCCTATAATTACTCTTCAGCAGTATAAAGGGACTGAAACTCGGGCTCATTATGCTCAGTAAGGGAAGCCAACCGCAGAAGGCCACAGAGCTTCAATTCCATTTTAATCAAATGTCCAGAAAAGGCAAATCTGTGCAGATGGAAAGCCCAGCCCTCCCTTCCGCGTGGTGCCGGCTGTGGGCCTCTCAGGGACGGGGGCTGCAGCTGTTGGGTTTGGGCTACGTCCCTTCATTCATGCCGGGAGCCACTGTCTGTTAGCCTGGGAACACCCAGGACCAGGCCTGTCCCTTCCACCTGCTTCTGTGTCCTGGGTCAGGGGGCCGGGCCCTGAATAGCTGTACGGGTATGTTTAGCTATTGAGAGTATTTTGGGAGTGGGGATTCTGAGAGGCACGTGGCATTGTAGTTGAGATCTGAGTTCAAAGCTCGGCTACCATATATACCAGCTGGGTGATCTTGGGCAAGGCTGTTTCTCTGAGCTTGGTTTCCTTACAGGGTTAAAGTGAGGATTCATTCTTTCACCCAAATAAAGCACAAAAAAACCAAAAAACCAAGGACCAGGTACAGTGGCTTATACCTGTAATCCCAGCACTTTGGGAGGCAGAAGGATTGCTGGAGCCCAGGAGTTTGAGACCAGCCTGGGCAACACAGTGAGACCCCATCTCCACCAGAAATAAAAATGACCTGGGTGTGACAGTACACGCCTTTGGTCTCTGCTACTCAGGAGGATGCTTGAGCCTGGGAGGTCAAGGCTGCAGTGAGCCGTGTTTTCACCGCTTTACTCCAGCCTGAGCGACAGTGTGAGACCCCGTCTCAAAAACAAACAAAACACTGAGACAGTGTTGGAGACGTGGTGGGGACTAAGGCAGCCCCAGTCCTGTCCTCCTGGGCTCCCAGTCTAGTAGGGGAGGTGGCTGATGTGTAGAAAGATTGTGTGCTGCTCATTGTGTATTTGTATGAAGGTACTTAGAGCCAAGGTGAGGCGTGGAGGGCCGTGCTGACTTGGGGTGGGGGTGCCCAAGGGCACCTTACCTCGGGCAGTGGCCAGCGGGGGGGCACCTGAAAGGGAGTACAGAGCTCAGGCAGCCTGTTGTTGGGGGAGGGCTGAAGAGGGCAGTATGGGCAGGAGTGGGTGGAGCCCCATGAGGGACTCGGGGTGTGGACAGTCACAGGTCTGGGTCCCCTGTCCCTGCAGCCCAGAACGTGACCGTGGACGAGGTCATCGGCGCCTACAAGCAGGCTTGCCAGAAGCTGAACTGCAGGCAGATCCCTAAGCTCCTCAGGCAGCTGCAGGTACGGGAGGGGTGGGGTGGGTGCGTCCAGTGTGGGTGTCGGGGGGCCCTAGGGTGGAGCCACCCCAGCAGGAGAGGGCCCCCCACTCCCCAGCCCCAGGCGTTCGTGAATACATCTTTGAAAGCCTGCTGCTCAGCTAGAGAACTAATCAGTTTCTTCATAAATATGAAGAGCACAGAATTCTATAAAGTAAGACATTCAGGTATCCGTCAGCCCCAAAAGAAACGCTGTTCCCTGGGGAAGAGATATATACGATTCTTGTAAGTCTGAATTACAAAATTTCTTTCTTTCTTTCTTTCTTTCTTTCTTTGTTTTTTGAGATGGAGTCTTGCTCTTGTGGTCCAGGCTGGAGTGCAGTGGCACAATCTCGGCTCACTGCAACCTCTGCCTCCTGGGTTCAGGCGATTCTCCTGCCTCAGCCTCCCAAGTAGCTGGAATTACAGGTGCCTGCCACCATGCCCAACTAATTTTTTTTGTATTTTTAGTAGTGGTGGGGTTTCGCCATGTTGGCCAGGCTGGTCTCGAACTCCTGACCTCAGGTGATCTGCCCACCTCGGGCTCTTAAAATGCTGGGATTATAGGCGTGAGCCACCATGCCCAGCATATTCATAAAAGTCAGAATTACAGAAATAACATATATCCTCAGGTTAAAAAAAAATTAAAATACTACAGATCTGAAAAACCAAATCCACCTCTTACCTCCTGCCCCAAGGCCCCCTCTTCGAGAACCCCCGTTGTTGGCCACTCAGCATTTCCTGGCCTTTTCTGTGCATTGGTAAGGTGGCTATTGAGAGCTACCTGCTGGTTTTCCATTTCCACAGAGGTGGCTCTCCCACCCTGCCACTCCCCCAGCCCCTCCCTCGGCGCCTCTCCTGTGGGCCCCGGCCTGGCGCCTAGTCAGTGAAGCACTGCTGGTCCCGAGGGTTCCAGGGTTGCCTGTCCTCGGGCTGTTGACCCTCAGCTGTGCTGGAAGCAACCACGCTCCTCGTCCATCAGTGTTCACTGGGGTTAGGGTGGGTTGTCTGGAACATTCCAGAAGAGGGGCTTGCCAGGTCCCAGGAAGGGTGGCTGCTCAGTGTGGCAGTTGAGAGGGTGGGTCCTTGGAGCCCGTCGGCCTGGTTCAGACCAGCCGTGCAGCATCCACCCTACAGGTGATGTGTCTAAGCCCAGAGGGTGGGAGCTGGCATCTGCAGGGCAGTGAGCTCTGACTGGGTGCCGGGCCCCAGGCCCTGCCTTCACCAAGAGGCCTTCTGCACCCAGCCCTGCCAGCTTCCCAGGCTCATTTCCTGCCTCACAGCCTTTGCACAGACTCCCTCTGTCGGGACATCCCCCAGAGATGCTGGGCCCACTCCCTCCCTTGGTCCCACTGGGGCAGAGGCGCTTTGCCGAGGCCTGCCTGGCTGCAGGGCTGGCTGGGCCTCAGTCGTGTGGGTGCACAGTTCTCTTGCTATCTAAGGCCCTGTACCCCAGGTTCCAGCTGGTGGGCGGCGTCTGAGCCTCTGTTCAGTGCCTTCGCCCAAACCCCCCCCCGGAACCCTGCCTGGCCTCTGGCATAGCAGCCATTTGGGGCCTCGACTGCCCCCCTGTGCAAGTGTCGTTCTGCCTTAACCCCCATCCACTCTGCTTTCTCAGGAATTCACAGACCTCGGGCACCGCCTCGACTGTCTGGACCTGAAAGGTGTGTGTCTGGCCAGGGACTGGGAGCCCTTGGGTCGTGGGCAGGTCGGGGGCTCCCTAGAGGTGAGTCTGAGGACCTGCCTGGGGTCAGCGGCTTCTGGAGCTGAGCTGAGCTGAGCCAGGGCAGGGGCTGGGCCTGGTGTGGGGTGGGAGGTTGGGGGCAGAGGGCCCTTCCAGCCTCCCTTGGCCATGTTCTCGCCATGTAGAGGTGCGCTGCCTCAGACATGCGCACGGCTGCTGACTCCCCCCAGGTGAGAAGCTTGACTACAAGACCTGCGAGGCCCTGGAAGAGATCTTCAAGAGGCTGCAGTTCAAGGTCGTGGACCTGGAGCAGACAAACCTGGATGAAGATGTGAGCAGCCCTGCCACCGCCCACTCAGCTCCCTGAGCTCCCGGGCCCCTTCGAGGTTTGGGTGGGGAGAGGACACTGCAGGAGGAGGGGGTCCCCTAGACAAAGGCTGAGGGGTGGCGCAAGGGCGGGACCTCTGGCAGGGCAAGAGAGAGACATCCAGTATGACCAGAGTGGATGCGGAGGGTGTGTTGGGGCCCCTATGGGCCACCCTCATAAGCAAGCAGAGCCTTGGGGAGCTGGGCTGGGGGGCAGGCATGTGGCCCCCAGGAGCCCTTTCAGGAACCACGCTGGAGGGTCCAGCTTCTATGGGGTGGGCTTGGAAAGCATTCTGAGAGCAGCCTCCCATCAAGTCCCAAGGGCCCTCCCCTCCCCAGCCTTGGAAGTCCCCAGGCACCCCTGATGTCTGGATCCTGAGGCCCAGGCTCAGGAACACCAAGGCCTGTCCTGGTCACTCAGCACATCAGTCAAGGACTCTGGAGGGCAAGTGACAAAAAACAGACTGGCTACAGCAGAGAAGGAAAGGGTTTGTCCCCGTGGCCCACGGGGCCCTGTCTGTGCTTGTCCTCCTCTCCCGTGAGGCTCTCTCCAGACCCTGGACCCCTCATCTCTCAGTGGGCCCAATGTCAGGGCCCGCGCCTCTCCCCCAGGGCAGCCCAGAGCTGAGGCTGAGCCCCCCAATCTCTACCTGCAGGGTGCCTCGGCCCTCTTCGACATGATAGAGTACTACGAGTCGGCCACCCACCTCAACATCTCCTTCAACAAGCACATAGGCACCCGGGGCTGGCAGGCGGCCGCCCACATGATGCGCAAGGTGGGCGCCTCTTGACTTCCAGGAAAAGGCAGCTCAGGCTCCCGGCACGGGGAGGCCCTTTCTCAGGGCACGGCCCGTAGGCCCTGACTGCATGAGCTCTTTAGTGTGGGCTGTTGTGGGGATGCTGGGCCTGGCCCTCAGGCCAGGAGGAAAACAGGCCTGAGAGGTGTCCTGGCCCCCAGGCCCCCGGCCCCTTCTCTGCTTGCGAGGCGTTTCGTGACCTCCACTTTCTCCCATCCGTAATGTCATTCCTCTGTAAAGTCATCCCCTTGGAGGTGGCCGTGGTCGCCATTCCCACATCACTCCTGTGTGAAGGCTGGGTGCAGGGAGGAGGGGTCGGGGCTATCTGGGAACCTCCCAGCCACACAAGAGTTGGGGATCCTGGCTGCCACCAGCCCTGCCTCGCTCACCCACAAGACCCCAGACTGAGCCTTCCCTCCCCAGCCACAGTTTCCCCTATTGTAAAACCAGGCGACATAGCCAGACGACAGCTGTGGCTTCGTTGCTCGTTGAGATGTGGGGCTGCAGGTCCTGGGGCCAGGAGCGCTGGGGCAGGCCTGAGCCAGTGCCTCACCCCTGTCCCCTCGCCCCCTGTAGACGAGCTGCCTGCAGTACCTAGACGCCCGCAACACGCCCCTGCTGGACCACTCGGCGCCCTTTGTGGCCCGTGCCCTGCGCATCCGCAGCAGCCTGGCAGTGCTGCACTTGGAGAATGCCAGCCTGTCGGGGCGGCCCCTCATGCTGCTCGGTGAGCCCCAGGCCCGGGAGGGTGAGTGGGACGTGCGGCCTGCTGGGGGCAGGGGCCGTGTACCAGATCTGGGCAGGGCCTGCCCAGTCACCGTGCCCCCCGTCCCCAGCCACAGCCCTGAAGATGAACATGAACCTGCGGGAGCTGTACCTGGCGGACAACAAGCTCAATGGCCTGCAGGACTCGGCCCAGCTGGGTAACCTGCTCAAGTTCAACTGCTCCCTGCAGATCCTGGACCTCCGGAACAACCACGTGCTGGACTCGGGTGGGTGCAGTGGCCCACCCCACCCCACACCTGTCACCCAGCACCCACTCTGCCCGGCCCTGTGCTGTGTGGCCCTGTGCTGGGTGGTGCTGGGGACACAGATGTGGCCAAGACTAGACCCAGTGACAACCTAGACTGGGCAGGACTGGGCTGATGGAGCCCAGAGGCAGGGTCTGATCAGTCTGGGGGCCAGGGAGGGCTTCCTGGAGGAGGAGACACCTGAGCTGACAGCCGCAGGATGAGGCGAAGTGAATAATTACAATCTGAAAAGAAAGCAGTGTTGCTGCGATAACAGGGTTAACTGGAGGCTGCTTTCAGATGGTGAGGAGGGAGGACCACCGTAGGTCAGGGCCTCTGGGTTTCCATCTGGAGTCTGGGAGCAGAACCAGCCTTGTGAGAAGCCTGGGAAAGGGCCCAGACCGAGGGAGCCACGAGTGCAGTGGGAGGAGCTCTGGTGTTTGATGTTGGGGGGTTGAGCAGAGAATGGGGATCCATCAAAGGAGGCATTCCTGTTGCATCCTGGAGGGGTCGGGGGAGGGTCGCTGTGTCCCCAGGTGGCAGGCCCAGACCCCACTCTGCTGAGCACCTGTCAAGGACCATGGCTGTAGGCCTCTGGGCTCAGCCTGGAGGGAGACACAGGGCTCTGCCCTCGGGAGCTTGTGCTCCAGTCTAGAGACAAAGATAAGATGAGTGAAACCTCCAGCCCATCAGATGGTGGGATCTGCATTGGAGGGAGACAGTGCTGACTGTGGGTGGGAGTGAGCCAGCTGCTAGGGGAGGTGGGCTGGAGGTGGTCACATATGAGCAAAGAACAGAAGCATCTGGGGGAGGCTGTGTCATCCGGGCACCCAGGCCCAGGGGTCACAGATGTTTGCCCAAGGGTGCCAGGCCGAGGCAGGGCTGCAGGGCAGGGCCTGGGCCTGTGGGACCTCCACAGAGGTCCTAAGCAGAAGGGGTTGCTCCCACCCCACAGCCCCCTCCCGGGGAAGCACCCGGGCCCCAGACGGGGCTCTGACTGCCGGCCTTCCCCAGGTCTGGCCTACATCTGCGAGGGCCTCAAGGAGCAGAGGAAGGGGCTGGTGACCCTGGTGCTGTGGAACAACCAGCTAACGCACACGGGCATGGCCTTCCTGGGCATGACACTGGTGAGTCAGGCTGGCAGGGGAGGGAGGCACCTCGGTCCCCACTGCCACCTCCCACCCCAGCTCTCAGCACAGTTGCCTACAGCTGACGGCTCCTGTCCTGCCCATCCTGCAGGTTCAAGATTTAAATTCAGC
>NW_012119599.1:2447682-2470380 GCF_000951035.1 Colobus angolensis palliatus | reverse complement strand
ACGCAGGTACAGAGACTCTCATCAGGGTGACACTCGCGTGCCCAAACCCTGGGTGAGAGTCGCCCGCCTTAGGGGCTTCAGGGCGCTCAAGGTCCAGGCCCTGGCCGGGGGCTCAGGCTGTGGGGGGTAGGGACTGACTGGGTGCCTGGGAGTGGACAGAGGACCTGGCATTTGGGAAGACTTCAGGCACAGAAGGGACTTCAGGCCAGGCTTGAGGCAGGGCAGGACGACGCCGGTGCTCAACGCGCAGGCGCGCCAAGGAAAAGGAACGCCCGACCCTGGCTCTCCACGGCTTTTCCTGACTCGGCGTCCTGGGCCCTCCTCCGCCGTCACGGCTCCCTCCTCACCCTTACGCCCCTCCCTCCAGCCGCACACTCAGAGCCTGGAGACGCTGAACCTGGGCCACAACCCCATCGGGAACGAGGGTGTGCGGCACCTCAAGAACGGGCTCATCAGCAACCGCAGCGTGCTGCGCCTGGGGCTGGCCTCCACCAAGCTCACGTGCGAGGGTAGGGTACAGGGGGCCAGGCCGGGGTGCGGGCTGCTGGGCTCAGCGGGGCGGCCAGCCGGGTGTGGGGCCCGTGGCCAGCCCCTGCGGTGCCCCCCCCAGGCGCGGTGGCGGTGGCCGAGTTCATCGCTGAGAGCCCCCGCCTCCTGAGACTGGACCTTCGGGAGAACGAGATCAAGACAGGCGGGCTCATGGCACTGTCGTTGGCCCTCAAGGTGAACCACTCACTGCTGCGCCTGGACCTCGACCGTGAGCCCAAGAAGGAGGCGGTAAGCAGGGGACGGCCCTGCAGCCCTGGGGCGGGCGGGCGGGCGGAAGGCCGGGTGGTGGGGCCGGCCTGAGAGGCCTAGCCAGGCGCTCCCGCCACAGGTGAAGAGCTTCATCGAGACGCAGAAAGCGTTGTTGGCCGAGATCCAGAACGGCTGCAAGCGCAACTTGGTGCTGGCGCGGGAGCGGGAGGAGAAGGAGCAGCCGCCGCAGCTGTTGGCCTCCATGCCTGAGACCACCGCCACCGAGCCCCAGCCCGACGACGAGCCCGCTGCTGGGGTGCAGAACGGGGCTCCCAGCCCCGCACCCAGCCCGGACTCAGACTCAGACTCGGACTCGGATGGGGAGGATGAGGAGGAAGAGGAAGGGGAGAGGGATGAGACCCCCTGTCCTGCCCTGGTGCCCCCCACGGACTCCCTGGGCCCTGGGGACAGGAGTCCCCCAGGCAGCCCCTCCACACCCACTGAGCATCGAATTTCCGTGTCCAGCCCAGGCCGGGGCCACAAGGTGTTTGTGGTGACCCGGGTGGAGAGCCCACCCGAGAGGGCAGAGCCTCCTTTGTCCCCCATCCCTCCTTCTCCCCCGCCCCCTCCCTCCCCACCCGCCTCACCTTCCCTACCACCCGCCGGGGCCATTGTCACCGGGGACACAGGGTCCTCTGAGTCTCAGCAACCACCGGAGCCGCCTCAGTCAGGGCCATCGCTGCCCAACGGCCTGAAGCCCGAGTTCGCCCTGGCACTGCCCCCTGAGCCGCCCCCGGGGCCTGAGGTCAAGGGGGGCAGCTGCGGCCTGGAGCACGGTGAGAGGGGCCCTAGGGCAAGTGATGAGGGGCCCTGGGTGCTGTGTGTGACCTCAGGCAAGCCCCTGCCTGTTGTGGGCCTCAGTCTCCCCCTCTTTAAAATGGTTCTCGCAGGGGCCAGCACAAGTGGGGCTTAGTTTTCATGTACACCGTGCTTCCCTTGGGTCCTGGGAGCTCTTCCTGGGGTGGGGCATGTAAGGTGTGTTGCCTTGAGCCTGACCATCTCAGCGGTCTCTGGGCCCTCTGCAGGCCCCGAGGGTCTGGCTGGGGACAGGTTGGGGACAGGTTGCATTTGCCCCACCTGCCTGACGGGGCTGCTGGCCCATCCTCCCACACAGAACTGAGCTGCTCCAAGAACGAGAAGGAGCTTGAGGAGCTGCTTCTGGAAGCCAGTCAGGAATCCGGGCAGGAGACACTGTGACACTTTAGGTGAGGCCAGGCCCGGGGCCCAGGGCACTGGGGAGGAGCTGAGAGAGCCCCCGGCTCTGACAGTCTCTCCCGCAATCTCTCCTCCCCAAGTTCCCTTTTTCCGGTCGGTCTGCGATGAGCTGAGGCCAGAGCCATGAGAATCTGCTCACCTTCTCCCCAGCCTTCCTGAGGCCCAGGATGCCAGGGGTGGGGGCCATTCTGGGGCCCCCCTCCCCCCACAGCAACACTACAAGGGGTGCAGGAGCTACAGGGAGTGGCCCTCCCCGTGCGACTCAGGCACTTCTGTTTATGAGCCCACCACTGGAAGACTCTGGGGGTGAATGGGAGGAGGGGGAGCAGGAGCAGGAGGAGTTCTCCAAGGACATCAGGCACCTGTTCTGGAGGGGCCAGGCTTGCCCTGCAGAGGGCAGGGGTCCTGGGTGATGGTGGGATGGTCCCCTGTGGCCCTGGGCACAGGGCCGAGCAGGCAGCCTGGTGCCAGAGGAGCGGTGCGTGCTGGTGGTGGTTGATACGCGCAGAACAGCCCCAGACAGTGCAAGCCGGGCAGGGTGGGGGGATGGGAGCAGAGGATCAGAGCTTTCTTTCTCAAGTGCAATAAATCTATCAGGGAGCTGGGGCGGGAGCAGCCGGCACTCCGGGACCCTGCTGTCCAGGCCACTGGAGGCTGCGCCCTGAGAGGCACTACAACCCGTTGGGGGTGGGTGGCATGGGTGTGGGTGTGGGTGAGGGTGGGCAGAGGGCTGGGGCTACTTCTGTCGGTGCAACTCTGTTCACACCTTTTCTAATAAACTGGGGCTGGGTTCACTTTGCCCGATGTCTGCTTCATGCGGATCCTGGGGGTGGTTGCTGGTGGGGGGAGCTGGGTGGAGGCCATCCCAGCTCCTGGTTCCAGAGCGTCTGCCAGGGCTCAGGAGGCTGGCCAGGCGTTATTGCATCTTCCCCCACAGTCCCGTCTTCTCTGTGTCCATGCTCTGGTGTCTCATACAGCCACCTCCCAGCTAGGCCGGTTTATACCCATCCTTTCTGCAGGGAGAGACGGGCCCCAGATACCTCCTGGCTTCAGGTCTAGGGTCTCAGGATGCTAGATACGGAGTGGCTCTGGCCAGTCGCCCGTTGCTTAACGGGAGCAGATTCCAGCCTGTCCCCGGCGGCCCTGGGTGTTGTGTAGGTGGGAGTGTGCCCGGGGCCCAGCCAGCGCCGCAGGAGCCTGTTGGGCAGCTTGTTCCCCTTTGCCAGGAGGGGCCATGGTGGGCTGTTGCCCTTTTCCGAGAGGTCTGTTTTTCCCTTTAGGAAATGGGGGAGCAGGCCAGGTGTGGTGGCCCATACCTGTAATCCCAACACTTTGGGAGGCCGAGATGGGAGGATCACTTGAACCCAGGAATTTGACACCAACCTGGGCAACATGGTGAAACCCCATCGCCATAGCAAATACAGAAATTAGCTGGGCGTGGTGGCGCATGCCTATAGTCCCAGCTACTCAGGAAGCTGAGTCGGGAGGATCTCTTGAACCCAGGAGGTTGAGGCTGCAGTGAGGTGTGATTGCACTGCTGCATTTCAGCCTTAGCAACAGAGTAAGATCCTGTCTCAAAAAAAAAAAAAAAAAAAAAATTAGAAAACGAGCATTTCTGGGCCACGCATCCCCTTTCTCGTGTGGGAGGCTGACATGGATGGAGGTGGTGTGGTGACATGACAAGAACCACAGTCACTGGCTGGAGTCCTGGTGTCACTCAGCTCCTGCGCACACCAAGGAGTCCGCTACCCGCAGCCACCCTGGCCTCTGTGAGGAGCACCTTAGGAACCCACTGCTGGCTTGCTGTTTGGTCCCTTGCAGCTGTAAGTGTCCTCACTGCTCTCCAGGTCAGCCACGGCTAGGACTATATTTGGGCGAGGGACTTAGGGAAGCTACACAGAATGGCCGCCAGCAGCCCGCAGCACCCTTCCCGTCCCTGCACAGCCAGCCTGTCCCCAGCTCTGCTAATGTGCAATGTGGCCATGGGTGAAGGGAAGAAGGGGCCCCCTCCTGGCCATCATGGATCCAGCCCGTCTGGGTGAGGTGGTCAGGCCACAGTGTGTGACATTTGCTTCAAGGTCCTGAAGCCGTCCTTCGCCTGGTTCGGGTCAGCACAGTGCCCCAGAGATCTCCAGAGGCCCTTGGTCAATATTAGCTGTTGCTCATGGTCTCAGCCTCTGTGGAGGCAGCTTTGTTGGGGTCTCACCCAGCCTCTTGGCCGTCTGCCTCCCCACCCCAGGTGAGGTCAGCTAGGGGAGGGACAGGGATCCTCTTCCCCAGCCTGTCTCTCGATTTGCTTTCACTAAATTGAGTGGAGTGAGGAACTGGGCCTTTCCCGGGGCTTGAATTGTGTCTCCCACAAAAAGAGATGTTTGAAGTCCTTACCTCCAGTACCCCAGAATGTGAGCGCACTTAGAAACAGGGTTTTTACAAAGGTAATCAAGTGAAAATGAGGACATTCGCGTGGGCCATACTCCAGTCTGATCGGTGTCCTTATTAAAAGGGGCATTTGGGCACAGGGAGACTGCCACGTGAAGACAGAGGACGGGGTGATGGCTTTGCAAGCCAGGGAGTGTGGAGATGGCCAGCAATGCGCCAGGAGCAGGGAGCAGGCACAGAGGGCCCCCCTTCATCTGGAACTTGTCGCCTCCAGAAGCGGGAGCCGATACCTTTGTCCTTCAGAGGCACGTGGTCTGTCGGACTGCGTTAGCAGCTCTAGAAACCGCGGCCATATCTCGACACCCCAGCCTGCCGCGCTCCTGATTTTCTGAGGGCTCCCAGATGGAGGGCTGGAAGCTGAGAGGATCCTCCCTGCCGTCTTGTCTTCCCCTTCCCTTCAGCCACCCAAGTGTCGCCCGAGCTTGTCACGTTTTGCTAGCCTTTGCTGAAGATGTAGGGGGTCTATTTCATTCAAGATCTCAATGTCCTAACACAGGAGATGCTTATCGTTACACGTGGATGTTCAGAGTGGCAGGCAGCTCTTCACCAAGTTATTCCTGGATCCAGGCCCCTTTGAAGCTCTTAGAGCTCTTGCTCCCCAGGGCCTCATGGGTCTCAGATCAAGTGGGCAGATGGGGGAAGGGAGTGGAGAAGGGAAACCTGCTCCCTAACTCATTTCTGGGAAAGGCGCACACATCAGCCGTGCTCCCGTTTTGTTGGTGACAACTGGTCCCGTGGCTTTACACAGGTACAAGTTCTCAGAGCAGCTCCACATGAAGATACAGTGGCCAACAGTTTGGCCACAGCTTGGTACCACGTAACAGAGGCTACAGCTTTTTTTTTTTTTTTTTTTCAGTCAGAGTCTCACTCTGCCACCTAGGCTGGAGTGCAGTGGCATCATCTCGGCTCACTCCAGCCACCGCCTCCCGGGTTCAAGTGATCCACCTTAGCCTCCTGAGTAGCTGGAATTACAGGTGTGCATCACCATGCCCAGCTAATTTTTTTGTATTTTTATTAGAGATGGGGTTTCACCATGTTGGCCAGGCTGATGCAGATTCTTACTGAGGCATCGGGGGGCTTCAGTCCTGCCCCCACCTCCAGCCAAGCCTACATGTTAGCATCTCTCACAGCGCGGCACTCCTGGTAACAGGAGTGAAAATTTATTTTCAGCCTGGATTCCAGGTGGTAAGAAACAAAACCAACTGAAACTGGCTTAGGGGAGGCTAAAGGGATCTACTGACCCCAACCACACATCTACAGAAACAGACTTAACGGTGTCACAGGCCCCACGCCTCTCCCTCTGAGGCCAACTCTCCCTGACTGCTAGGAAGCAGCTCCCAGGAGGTCCAGGTGTATCTACCAGCTTAGCCAGTCCAAGAATGGGAAACAGCACCTCTGCTTGCTGAACTCCAGGGACGATCCTGGAGGGCTATCACTGACCTGCATGCACCTGTGACAACTGCTGTGGCCAGAGGATTCTGGTGCTGCAGCCAGACCTGGATGCCATGCCCAGCCTTGGAGCTAAAGAACTGTGAGGTCAGTGACCCCAGTCCCATGGCCTGAGGGTGGGTGCCTTTGCGGAGCTCTCAGGTTCCTCAGGGACTGTCCCCTCTGCCAGCATCAGGGCCCTGGCTGAGAAGCCACACCCTCAGCCTCATCCCAGGGTGTGTGCAGTGTTGGCCCTTGCAGCCCCTGCCGGCACACACTTGGAACTGGGTCAGGCACCCCAGGGCCTGAGCGTGTGGCTGAACATTTGACCAATGAGGAATCAAGAACTGCCCAGAGGAGTGACACCCACCCCAGCCCAGGGCTCTGTCCAGAGGAAAGGTGGGCAGCCCTAGTGTAACCCCTCCTGGCTGGCTGTGGCTTGGGTCCTGTGTGTCCCCATCTCTGCCCAACTTCCCTGTCCTCATCAAAGGGCTGATGCAGTGGCTTCAGTGTCAGTGACTAACCAGTGGTCCTTGGGTGGCCCTGGAGCGACTCATAAGGCAGGTACCCTGTGGACAGTTATTTGTCTGAGGGAGGTTAGTGCCACCCACCCCAACTGGCTGAGATGCCAGCGAGGTCTAATTAACCCATTACGTTGAGAATGGAGCCACCCTAGGGGTGGAGCAGCCTGCTGAGGTCACCGAGGTCACCCTTGGAAATGCTAGCTCCTGCCCTACTCACAGAGGGGCAGACTAGGCCATGGGGACGAGGACTGGGATTCCCTGAGGCCTGGGCGCTCCATGTTGCCTGAGTCAACCCCGCCCGTCCACCTGTCATCTCCCAGCTCTGCAGCCTCACCCACCGCCCCCGCAGCCTTTCCTGCCACAGAGATGCCAGATGAGGAGGCCAGCATGGCGCAGAGGAGGAAGTGGGCTTGACAGGATGGGGCAGGCCCTGTGGCAGGACGGGGCAGGCCTGGTCCCTGGTCGGATCAGGATGCAGAGAGCAACTCGGAGCTCTCAACACCTCCATTTATTGCACGTATATCCTGAGTTTCTCATTGGTCCTTCTGTGCCTGCTCTCATGCTGCCACCGGCTCGCCGCCCCGCTCCTGGAGGCTATGTCCACGGCTCTGGCTCCGATTCACCTGGGGGTGTGGCCCTCACAGGGCTCACTGGGACCCTGGGTCCAGTCCAGCCCCCTATTCCCCCATCTGGGCAGACAGAGGAACCCTTGCCTCCTGCTGCCCGCCAAGTCCTCCATTCAAGGCCCACCTGGGCTGGACTGCCCTGGATGGAAGAGCGCGCAGGCCACCGGCCATAGCTTGCCCCTGTGGGCCAAGTCCCCAGCGTGGTTGCCTTCGCTGGCTTGCCCTGAGGCACGGCCCGACGGAGGCGCCCCGGAGGCGCTGTTGGTCCGGTGGGCAGCGTGGGGGGCATCGCGGGCAGGGGACTTGGGCGGGCTGGGCGGCTTGAGGGCGCTGACGGCTCGGATGAGACCCATGCGCCGGCGGATTGAGTGGTCCAGGTTGACCGTGCAGCGCAGCAGGCTCTGCGCCTCGGCCACGGTGAACGGGAAGTCGGCGCCCAGGAAGCGCTCGAAGAGCTCAGGGTCGCCGTCCAGGTCGAGTACGTTCTGCAACGCCTTGGTCATAGTGTGCAGCTCGCGGCTGTTGTCGCGGAACACGTCCCAGAGGCGAGCGCGGCCCTCGGGCGCGCCCCCCGTCTGCTGCCGGTCCTCCAGGCACTGCAGCGCCCAGCTCAGGCGGCACGGCCACTGGTTGGCGAGCACCACCCACGCCACCGCCTGGCGCGGCGTGGGGCCCCCGAAGTCCCCCTGCTGCTGCTGCTGCAGCAGGCGCACGGTGATAGGCACGGTGTTGACGATGCGCCGCATGGACACCACGTTGTCGGGCACGTACTCGTAGAGGCAGTCGTGTTCGTTGTGAAGGCAAAAGAGCGCCTCCTGGATGCGCTGCGCAGCCTCGGCGTCGATGCGGCCCTGCCCGCGCTCCGCCCCCGCCTGCGTCTGCACCGCCAGCAGCTGCGCGCTCTCGCCCCTGGCGTCCCCCGGCAGCAATGGCTTGCGCGTGATATCGCGGCACAACAGGTCGTCGCGGCTCTGCACCGCATCCTGCAGGAACTGCAGCTTGGTGCGGCGGCCCATGATGGGCACAGAGAAGGGCAGCGTGACCGTGCGGTTGAGGAAGAGGTAGCCGTTGTCGGCCGTACCCTTCATGTTGCCTGCGCTCTCCAGGCACGCGGCCAGGATGCTGGGGTCCACGACCAGGATGAAGATGAAGGGCGCGTGGCTGTCGGACAGCAGCGTGTTGATGGCGTTGAGCAGGCCCACCACACGCTCCGGGTAGCACGTGTCCAGCCCGGTGACCTCCAGCACCACGCGCAGCCGGCACCGCTGGTAGATCTCCAGGAAGCACAGGAAGTCGGTGAGCAGCTCCACCTCCTTCTTCACCTCGCACATGAAGCCCAGCTGGCTGCCGAACTTTTCGCGCGACACCAGCCGCTCGATCTTCTTGCGCTGGCTTACGAACAGGTGCTTGCCCACCGAGTACACGGCCATGAGCAGCCCCGAGCCCGACAGTGTGGTGGCCGCGCCGCCAAACGCCTTGAGCAGGCTGCCGTTCGGGCTGCCGTGGCCCAGTGCGTGGCCGCCCAGCGACAGGTAGAGCAGCCCCACGCCCAGGCCCAGCGCCGCCAGCAGCGCCAGCAGCCCCAGGCACACGCGGCGCCGGCAGTGCCACTCGCTCTGGCAGCAGGCCTGCCTGGTGGCCGGCTTGTTGCCCAGCACCGAGTACACGCTAAAGGGCAGCGCGCCGTAGTGGTGGCGGATGCCCTCGCACAACGTGGTCACCAGGCCGGCCCACAGCTTGTCGGTGCCCTCGTACTGCCAGGCGCTAAAGCGGATGAAAAGAAACTGCACGTTCCTGCGCCGCAGGTGCACCTCGGTGATGATGGGCTGCAGGAACACCAGGTACCACAGCAGCTGCGGGACGCCCCAGCCGCTCACGGCGCGCGGCCGCCACTGCACGTGCTGCAGCTCCTCCCTCTCGCGCTGCGCCGCCTCCTGCTGCATCAGCGCTGCGGGAAGGGAGCCCGGGAGCCGCGTGAGCAGCACACCCGCCGGGGTGGGCGGGGTCTAGTACGGGCGGGGAGGGGCGCCCAGCAGAGGCGAGGGACTGGAAGGGAGCCGCGGCCTCTCCTTAAAGAGTTGGAAGCCGGTGCCGAAGCGCGGGAGTGGAGAGGCCTGGAGCCGGGCTTGGACCGGAAGGGGTCTGTAGGCCAGGCTGGGGGTCGGGATAGTTAGAGGTAGAGCCGGCAGAGGAGAGATGATGGGAGAAGGCAAAAAGAGATTCGAGGAAGAGCCCGGGCTGGGTAAGGCGCTGGAGGTGGGTCGAGGGTGTAGAGGGCACTGGGAAGGTTCTGAGAGTTGCCTAGGGAAGAGGTGGTCGATGTAAGGGATGAATGAATGAGATGCTGAGGACGAGCTATGCTAGGCAGCAGGATAGAGCCTTGGTTTTATCTTCCAGACTTACTGTTCCTCATGGAGGAAGCCCTCCCTGATCCCAGGCTGGGTTGGAGGCCCTCAGCCATTCCCACTCTGGGTCATCACTATCTGAAAACAAGTCTCTCTCCCCTGCTGGACTGTGAGCAAGAAGGGCAGGGTCCTGCCTCTCTTGGTCACCACTGTGTCCCCTGGGCACCAGAAGGTGCTTGGGGAATGCCTGAACAATGCATCATGAGAAATCTGAGGTCACGGAGTGAATGAGCGGGAGTGTCTGTGGCCCCCAGCAGGAGTAGGGACTCTCTGTTCCTTATATCCTCATCTTTTCTCCTCCCAGGACCCTGTGACAACACGGGGCAGGACAGTGAGTGCTCAGTGGACAGTCAGTACAGGAACAAAAGGCTATTGGGCCTTCACCAGGGCTGGGCAAACGGAGGAGGAACATCAGTCCCAGCCCCTCTCGCCGCACATGGGGCTGAGGTCTGAGCTCCAGCAGGGCTTGATCCAGATCAAAGCTGCTGGGAGGCCGGGGGCGGTGATTCACACCTGTGATCTCAGCACTTTTTGGGAGGCCAAGGTGGGCAGATCACATGAGGTCAGGAGTTCAAGACCAGCATGGCCAATATGGCGAAACCCCATCGCTACTAAAAATACAAAAATTAGCCAGGCTTGGTGGCGGGCACCTGTAGTCCCAGCTACTCGGGAGGCTGAAGCAGGAGAATCGCTTGAACCCTGGAGGTGGAGGCGGCATTGAGCCAAGATTGTGCCAGTGCACTCCAGCCTGGGAGACAGAGTGAGACGTGTAATCCCAGCACTTTGGGAGGCTGAGATGGGTGGATCACGAGGCCAAGAGATCGAGACCATCTGGCCAACGTGGTAAAACCCTGTCTCTACTAAAAATACAAAAAATTAGCCGGGTGTGGTGGTGTGCGCCTGTAATCCCAGCTACTTGAGAGGCTGAGGCAGGAAAGTCGCTTGAACCCGGGAGGTGGAGGTTGTGGTGAGCCAAGATTGCACCATTGCACTCCAGCCTGGCGACAGAGCAAGATTCTGTCTAAAAAAAAAAAAAAAAAAAAAAAAAAAGCTGCTGGGGAACCTGGTGGGTTCCAGTTCATGTCTTCAATTATCATCTATATGTCAGGTGCCTTGTGACCACCAATCCCTAAGAGGTGGGTCTGGGTAGCACAGAGGTCAGAGGTCAGTAGGGGCTTGGCAGGAGCCTGCAGCCTCAATAAAGAGCCTGGGCTTTCTGCCTTGGGTACTGGGGAGCATGGAAGGCACCAAGCACGGGGAGGACAGGGCCAGATCTGTCCTTCAGAAAGTCCTTGGAGTGGATTTAGTGGCGGAAGCAGGGAAGGGTACGACTTTGGGTCAGCCAGGAGGCCAGAGAAGCAGAGCCCAGGGTAGAGGTGTGGGCTTGGGGAGGGCCTGGACTGGGGCAGGCTGACTACAGGAGGCAGGGGATCTGCGGGAAGCCTGGAGCTAGGTGGGGACCAGAGGCCCTGTTTCTCATCCTCCCCGCAACATACACACACAGCTCCTCACCCGTGATCTTGTCCAGCATCATGTGCAGGCGGCAGCCGAAAGGGGCGTAGAAACCCACAGTCACAGGGACCGGCACGTGGCAGAGTGTCTTGGCCAGGCAGCTGCAGTAGACGTCATCCTCTGTCAGGATGTCTGGTGGTGGGGGGTGGGGACACTGAGTCAGGGCTGCTGGCCAGGCACCACCCTCCTCCCATCTGCCCTCCATGGCCCCCGCTGTCAGCCCCTCCCTGGCACCCTGTGCCAAGGGGACTCAGGTCAAACCCTACAGTGGAGGTTTCCGTGGCCATCAGTGGCCCCCACCTCCAGGGCGAGCTGTGCCCCTTTGGGTCCCACGAGGCTGGGAGGCTGGAATCCCCCCAGCCACACACCAGAGGCTGAGGCTGCGGGAAGTCAGCTTTCCTGGCCCCAGGTCACCAGGCTTGCTTGGTCACTAAGCCCGTGATTCCCCCGGGAAAATCCCAAAGGCCTTTCCTTGGGATATGGGGCCCTCGGATGCTAAGACACCACTTTCCAACATCAGCAGGACTCCAGGCCACTCCTGCCTGTTCTGCTGGGCCAGCCAGAGCACAGAGAGGCCCTGGACCACAGGCTCCTCCCACCTTCCTGTCCATCATGCCAGCAAGTCACTAATCCCACCTGAGCCCAGGCTTGGGAGAGATGACCAGACTGGAGCTCCAGTCCCAGCCCCAGCGCTTTTCTCTGCAGACCCCAGGGAGAGGCTCAGTTCCCTCTGAAGAGTGGGGTAGCGGAGACACCGGGGAGCAGGAATGCCAAAGGGTCTGGCCGGCGCTGGGCCCTTGGTCAATGTCATGGTCTCCAGTGGCCATTTATGGCCCTGGCCACCAGGCACTGGCACGACAGCGTCCACTCTGCAGAGGACACCCTGTCCCCCACTGAGGGTTGCTTCTCAGACCTGGAAATGGGGTATCAAAAAGGCAGGGTTCAGTCTTGCGGGGGCACATGGGGCCAGCCTTGTGGTGCACAGTGCGGGTAACACAGCCGCTTTCAGAGAGGCCTGATGGGCTGCAGGAAATGGGCCATGCCTAGCGGCAAAGCCAGGCGGCCAGGAAGCAGACTCAGGAGTAGGTCTACTGAGGTGTGGGCCAGGTGGGTCTAATTCCAGCTCTGCCAGATTACTGGGTGGCTCCACCTCATCCACCCTCTGTTTCCCTGTGTATGAAATAGACATCATAGCCCCGAGGCTCTGGTGACAGGGCTGTGCCCAACCTAGAGTCCTGCTGAGTCCCTGTTGCTCTACTTTCAATCCAGACCTAGAAACCCAGCCATGTCCCCACCTCTGCTGCCACCACCCTGGCCAGGCCACCAGCACCTCTCGCCTGGATTCTTGCAATCTCCTGCTCCCTGGGCCACCTGCTTCCGCCCTCCTCCCACAGCCCATTCTCCTGGAGATCCTGTCAACTCATGTCCATCCTCAACTCCAAAGCCTCCTGTGGCTCCTGCCTCCTTTAGGGCAAAAGCTGAAGTGCTGGCTTCTTGCTAGCTCAGGAACACGCCTCCCCAGGGCCTCTGCTCTAACACTGCCTTAATGAGGCCCAGCCTGACGACCCTATTTAATCTGGAAACCCTGACATCCCCCATCTCCTCTCCCTGCTTTATTTTTCCCTAGTGTGGTTGTTACCGAGTGGCATACTTTTAGAGGCAAGGTCTTGCTCTGTCACCAGGCTGGAAGTGCAGTGGCACAATTATAGGTCACTGCAGCCTCGAACTCTGGGGCTCAAGGGAATCCTCCTGCTTCAGCCTCCCATATGGCTGGGACCACAAGCATGCACCACCATGCTGGGCTAATTTTTATTTTACCTTTTGTAGATACAGAGCCTAACTACGCTGCCCAGGCTGGTCTGGAACTCCTGGCCTCAAGTGATCCTCCTGCCTCAGCCTTCCAAACTACTTGGATTACAGACATGAGCCAGTGCGCCCAGCCACACCTTTTTTTTTTTTTTTGAGACAGAGTCTCACTCTTGTTGTCCAGGCTGGAGTGCAGTGGTGTGATCTCGGCTCATTGCAACCTCTACCTCCCAGGTTCAAGTGATTCTCATGCCTCAGCCTCCTGAGTAACTGGGATTATAGGTGTCGGCCACCACGCCTGGCTAATTTTTGCACTTTTAGTAGAGATGGGGTTGCACCGTGTTGGCCAGGCTGGTCTCAAACCCCTGACCTCAAGTGATCCACCAGCTTCAGCCTCCCAAAGTGCTGGGATTACAGGCGTGGGCCACTGCACCCGGCCTCCCAGCCACGCTTTTAAATTTCCTTGTTTCCTGTACCTGCCCCCGGCTGCAATACATGAAGATAAGAGATGTCTGTTGATCCTGCTCCCCACTGTGCCCCCAGAACAGGGCCTGGCACACTCATGGAGTGAATGAGGGAGGGAGGGAGCAAGCAAGTGGGTCCTCCCATTGCTGACCTTTGCTCTCCGTTCCCCAGGCCACTCCCTAGCTCTGTCTCCCCCATGCCAGAGCCGGCCAACAACTCAGGGCTCACCATCCCTGCCCCATGTACCCGGTAGCCTGCTGGGCCAGAGGAAGGGGCTGAGAAGAGACCAGAGCACAGCCAGGGTGTTGGCAGAGGGAAAGGGGGAAGGAGAGGGAGCACTTCACTGCCTGGCCCAGGATGGCGGCACGGGGCAGGCCTGGCCTGGAAGCCTTGGACCCCAACAGGTGAAGCAGAGGCAGCCAGCCTAAGCCCCGGTGCCAGGGACGCACCCCTCCTGGATAGGACCAGGGTGTGGATGAAGAGGTCAGGCGCAAGATGCTAGGCAGGAAGCAAAGGGAGCAGGCGGGAAGTGAGGCAACAGGAGCGAGGACAGAGGCCCCGAGAAGGCCAGGGTGAGCACCGGGGCTGTAGGTGGTGAAGGAGCCACAGGCTGCTGGGGCGGGCAGAGGCCGGGCATCAGTGGGTTCGCTGGGCTCCAGGAAGATGCTGGCCGCGGAGGATAGGGCTGGGCCACTGCTGGCCATGGCCAGTGCCGTGGTGGGTAAGGGGGGCACCTGAAGGGTGCCGGCTGGTTCCCTGGGGACAGTGGAGGTTGCAGGCACCCCTTTCTGGGCTTCGTGAATGGGGCAGAGCCGCTGCCGAAGGGGGCTGGGAGGTGGGGGCTGGGGCCGGGGCTGCCGCTGCTGCTGCAGGACGGAAGGCGGGAGGCCCCGGCGCCAGCCACTGCCACCCACTCGGTGGCTGTGGTAGGCCAGCTGCCAGTGTGACTGGGGGGAAGGTCGACAGGGCCTGTGGGCTCGGAGGGCTGCTGAGTCCTGGCGCCACTGATGACAGCATCCTGGAAGGAAGGAAGTGGGGGTGACTGGGCCTGTGTCCCCAACCTCCCAGGGGCACCGGCACAAGCCAGATCAAGTCTTCAGGTAGAATCTGGGGGCCGGAGTATTCTTGGGAGCCCCAGAAACCCCTCAAAAAGTCAGATTGTACGCGGGGGAGGTATGGGCAGGGGAGGGACCCGGGGTCTGTGCTGTCCCACAGCAAGGGAGTGGGGAACGTGCAGGGCTTGGACTTCAGCTGGGGTCAGAGAGAGGACGCCTGAGGCTGGGGCTTCAGTGGAGGCTGGTGCGGGCCACAGCAGATTCCTGGATTCCAGGGGGGGTGCCGTGAGTGCAGGGGTCAGGGAAACTGAGAGGATCCATTGGGAGCTGGCCCTGGCTGGCCCAGGGAGGCCGGAGTGATGGGTGGTTGTGTGGAGAGGGGTAGGCCAGGGATTTGGATGGGGGGGGTGGACCTTGTCCCCAGCTCGGGCCAGGGTGGCAGGAAGGGTTGTGACCTGGGAAGCTCCGGCCCTCACCCAAGCCCTGAGGAGGCTGAATCAGCCCTAGTGGGAGGGCACTGCCCCCTCCCCCCACTAAACAAGAGCACCCGTGGTCGCCACCAGAAACTGGGCCCAGCCTCATTCAGACATGTTCAGTGTGCAGGGCTCCCTCTCCTACCCCTTACTCCCAGCACACTGCTCCCCTCCAGGCTGGGGGCCGTCCACACAGGCCTGGGGGTTTGGAGAGGGGAAAGGGCAGGCCAGGTGGCCCCGGCTTCCATCTCCAGCCCAGGCTCCTATCTTCGGGACCCCCGGCCCTGGGTCCTGGCCCTGCTGCTATGCAGATGCCTCTTGGGGGAGTGCAGGTGGCTTTTCTCTCCTGGGGACGCAGCTCCCCTTCCTTCATTCACTCCGGCTCCCTCACAGGCCTCTGCCGGCCATCGCCCACCCCCAAACTGAACCCGTACCTTTTTGGTGCCCCAACTCTGGGTCCCAGTAGTGCCCATTGGGTCTCTGGGCATCCTTGGCAAAGTGGACTTTGTAATGCTTGTGCATGGCAGCCGGGCAGCTGGGGGCCTCTTCCTGGGGCAGGAGGGGGCGCACAGGCTCAGCGTAGCCTCTGGGTCATGAACAGCAGAGAGCTGAGGTCAGGGGCCCTGCCCTGCCCAAGAGCTTGGACAGGGGAGAGGCCAAGTCCCAGATGCTGGCTTCCTAAGTCACTTGGGAGGAGGGGGCAGAGGTGGCCTTCAGGGTACAGTGAGGGGCAGGATGAAGAGGGATGGCCAGAGGAGGGAACAGAGAACCGCTGGGGGTGGCTAGGGGCTAATTTGAGGTTGCGTGTCGGGAAGCCTCTGGGAGTTTCCAAGAGGCTAGGACATTGGGGAGTGCTGAGCAGATGTGGGCTGGGGAAACAGGGGGTCCGGTGTGGTGGCTGAGTGACACAAGGGGTCATTAAGGTGTGGGGTGCTGTGGGAGGCTGGCACACTTTGGAAGGACATGGAGCTAGTGAGGTGAGCTGGGGAGCAGCTGAGAAGCAGAGTGAAAGTCAGAGCTGGGTACCTGTGGGGACTGAATGATACGATGGAGGGGGAATTGTGAGGGAGCAATGAAATCACGGTGGTCCAATTTGGGGAGAGGCTCAGCAAACTCGGGCAAGATGAGTGTACCGCGTTTCAAACGTGAAGAGCCGAAAGCAGGACGGGGAAGGATGCTGTGTGGGGGACAGGGATGGGGAAAGGCTGAGGGGCAGAGGAAACTGGGGTGCTGACGGTTGGGAGCCTGTCCACCACTCCCCACCCCCAGTCCCGGGTCCACTCGTACCTGACGGCGGCCTCACGACCCCAGCTGCCTGCCCCGCGAGCTGCTGCTGCGCCAGCCCGAACTGTCAGCACAGGCCCATCCTGATGGAGGCCCCAGCCCAGCGCCCGCCCGACCGGTTTGCCTGCCTGTCCCCGCCCCTTCCCCAGCGCCTGCCTGTCCCGGTGCTCTCTGCTCTTGAGGACTGGACTCAGTCTTGTGTCCTCGTCCCTGGTAAGGAACGGAGATGCATCCCACAGCGCTGCCTAAGTCTCCTCAAGGCAGCCACGGGCCCAGGCACTTCTGTTGGTGGTGGGGGTGGGACAAGGAGCTGGGATGCCAGCTCCTCCGTGGCCCAGCTATGTGACCTTGGGCAGGTGACTTCACTCTCCGAGCCTCGGCTTCCTCATTGCTGAGTGGGCACCTGTCTCTCATGGTTGCCGCGAGGGAGGCACGGGGTAGGAGTCCCCTCAGTCCAGCGCCTGGCGTGCCTGACCCGGGGCTGTGCTGACCCATTTACCTGGTGCTGCTCTAAATGGACGTCCATAGGACAAAGGCAACAGCACACACATCAAGGCTGGCTGCACCCTAGCTCCATCTTCCTCTCCACCACCTAGGGGGCCAGGTGTGATGCCCGCTTCACAGATGAGGACACTGAGGCCCAGAGAAGTGAAGTCCTCTGCCCCAGGGCAACAGAGGCAGAGCAGGGATTTGAAAGCAGACAGTGATTGCCCCTCCCAGGCTTGCCAAGGCTCTGTCTCCTGCCTTCGAGGGCCAGCACTCAGTGACTGTCTCCCCACAGATGCCCTCTGAGGGGTGAAGGCTGGGGAGAGGCTGGGCAGGAGACGCCCTGGAGGCCCCTCGGCCTTCTGGGGCCCTGGCTCCCTGTGGCTGCTGGCGTGACGGGGTCAACAGTTGCTTCCCTGACAGACGGGGTGCTCTGATGGGGATGCGGGAGGCAGCCCCAGAACAGTGCCCAGGACAAGACAAAGGGAACCCACGCGGCGCTGGGTTCTGCCCAGGTGACCAAACACTGCTCCCCACGGCCAGAGCCAGGGCCCTTCCTGCTACCTGACACCCGCTCTGTCTCCTCCCCGACCCTTCAAGCCGGTTGCTCTGGGAAGGTTCCTCCCTGGCCCATCAGGCGTGGCATCTGAGTGTGGGCATGTCTGCAGTGGACCTCCGTGCCAACCCCCCACACCCCTGGCTGGAACATGAAGCGTGGCTCCATGTAAACGAGACATCTCCGCAGAATGAGGTTGCTCCGGGCTGGGAGCATAGCATAGCAGCCAGGAGGCTGCTGGACACTAGGGGGAGCAGGTGTTTGGGGAGTGGGCCAGGCAGGGGCAGCACTGCAGAGGCAGACACAGGACAGAGCTACACTCAGCCAGGTGGGCTGGGAAGAGGTGACCCAGGCAGTGACTGACGGGGTGACTGGACCCCATTTTACAGGGGAGTTTCTTTAGCAAGGGACCCCTTTCTCATCCCATTTGGGTCTCAACCCCCAGCCTCGGTTGGAAGCTGTGAGGCTGGGGCACTTACCTACATCAGGCAGCGGGTGGCGAAGCCCAGGAGTCCCCAGATGCTACAGAGGCGAGCAGGGTGGAAGGGGGCAGCATAAGGGCCACTCTGCCCATGGACAGGCAGCAGGAGTGCGTAGGGGCCACGTGTGTCCACGGGGGTGTCTGGCCTCCCCCTACCCCATGCATCCCCAGCCCTGGCAGCCCCAGCCTGCCCCAGCCTACACTCTGGGCACTCCCAGCCCTGCTCCCCAGGAGGACGCTCCATTCCGTGCAGATCGCCGGGCAGAGGGCAGCCCCAGACTTGTTGACTCGGCAGAGATGCCAGCGAGGCCGCCCATGCCGGGGGCCAGCATCCCTCTGCCAGGAGCACGGGGAGGGAGGGAGCAGAGGGGGACCTGGCAGGGGAGGGAGGGTCTGAGGGGCATGGGAGCCAGAGAGGGTGCCCACTCCCCTGCAGGACCTCTGACAGTTGCTCCACAGATCCTCCCCCGCTGCTGTGAGTCAGATTCCACACACACAGCCTTTATTGAACAGCTGCTGGACAGTGGGCAGGCAGGAATCCCACCCCAGTCCTGACCGCAGTTGGGACCCCTTTGCCTCCTGTGACACCCCCACCTCGCTTTGATACCCACTTCCTGAGTAAATGTGACCCCTAGGGCCTGGGATCCCCAGCACTAGCCCCAACACCACCCCCAAATGCAGCGGCCTGGGGCCCAATGCAGCCGCCTTCTCCTGAGGCCGGTGAGACTGGGGGCAGCAGTGCGGCTCGGCAGGTGCAGGGCAGGCTTAGGATTTCGGAATCACCACCTGGAACTTACCTGGAAGAGAAGGCCTGGCTTAGGCTTGAGGATGGGATGGGAGAGAGGCAAGAGGGCACCTGGACAGCTCTTAGGTGCTCACCCCTGTCCTGCACTGACACCCCAGTGGCTAGGCTGGGCTATTTCCTCCCGCCCACGTGGCCACATCCCTGGGCTGTGTGAGTAACCAGGGGCATGAGGGCCATGAATGTGGCCGCAGGGAGGCGCCCGGCACAGGCCTCTGTGGTATGCATCACTCGGTCCTACCCCACGGGGGCCGCGGGGCCCCCCACGAGTGGGCCTGGGGAACCAGCAGAGCGAAAATAACTGAAGGTTGGGGAGGTGGTGGGACAGGCTGTCCCCAGGCAGAAATGGGGTTCCAGCTTGTCTGACAGAGGACACCTAGTCAGGCAGGCTGCAAATTCCTTGAAGCCCGCCATCCCCCGCATCGAAGGATCAGCGAGGATGACTTCTATTATGTCCACCCGGGATCCCGTGCCGGGAAAAGATGTTCAAAACAGCCAGACAGTTCTCTCTGCAGGGCTGGCGACGTCATGGAGCCAGGGGCACAGATGGGCCTGCACTGGCTGTGTGGCTGAGCAGGTGACTTAAACCTGGGCCTGCCTCCCAGGCACCCACACAGGAGTGGGGCTGGAACTCTGAAGGCCTCAGCAACTCAAGGGATGAGAAGAATCCCCCCACCCCACCATGACTCACAGACGGGCAGGGCTGCCACGGAAGCGGTGACCACACTCTCAATGCCCAGGGTACAGAGGGCGCCACGCAGGAGGCCGCAGGTGAAGGCCAGGAACTGGGGAGGGGACACAGATAAGCATGGGAAGAGAGGGGAGGCCGGCATCGAGGTCTGGGGCACTCCTTAGGCCTGGGGAGAGGCCTGACGTGGGGTAGAGGCTGGGTAACAGGAGGAAGGGAGGTGTGGACAAGGCCCCAGCTCCCCCCATACCTTGGGCGCTTCCTCCAGATACTGCAGGCCAGAGGCCATCGGAAGGAGGAGGGGGAAGCTGTTGTCTTGCAGGACGTAGGTCCCCTGGGGGAGAGGAGAGGCCGGTGGGTGGGAGCGGGGCCTGCACATTTGAAGCGCAGGGAGGGGAAGCGGGAACCCAGGTCCTAGATTGGGCCGAGGTTGGGAAGTCCCCCTCCCTGAGAACCACTGGAATCATGGCCTTGGCCTCCAGTGCTCCAGTAGGGCCCAGGGCTTCCAAACTTGGACTGGGTGCCCGTGCCCTGGGGAGTGTGGGTCCTGCCCTCGCCTCCCAGGGTTGTGCAGAAAAGCTGGGGACCGGGCCCAGGAAGCTGCGGAGGGGCGGGCACAGCCTGGGGTGTTCACTGGGGGACTAGACCAGCTTGGGACAAGCAGCATCGCACTGGGGGGAGGGCAGGCAGCCACCAGGGGCTTTCTGCCCATGCATGGCTCACTCCTGGTAGGCTGGGGAAGTTCTGGAAACACCCCCTATGCCCCAGTGCAGCCTCCTGGCTTCCCTTAGAGGATCAGACAGAGCAAGAGCTGCAGCCACCTGTGGGAAAGCTCTGGGCGGGTCCGGCAGCCGCTGCTCTGGCGCCGGGGCTTCCCCTCCCACTCTCCCGGAGGGAGCCGGATGGACGGCGGGCTGGGGCGCTCCCACCTGGTGATTGGTGCGCAGGCTGTCCATCTGCTTCTGGAACACAGCCACCCACAGGTCTTTGCATAAGAACTTGAGGACATCCAGCTCCTCCCTGAAGGCCAGCGTCTCCCGGGGCAGTCTGGTGGGGCAGTGCCAGGCTGAGGCCGTGGGGCCAGGCCAGGAACAGGGAAGAAGCCAGGCCCATCTCCTACATGGAGCAATGCAACCTCCCTGCCCGGGGCCTGCCCAGCCCTGCCAGCCAGGCTCGGGGAGAGCAGGGGGCGCCGTGCTCACCTCTCGCCTAGAGCCTGGCCCACGCGGAACCCCATACCCTCCAGGACCGACAGGCTCATCTTCTGTCCCTAGAAGGCCAGGGGAGAGACGCTCAGGAGCCCTTGGCCACCTCGAACCCGGGGCCACCCAGGGGGGCACCTGCCAGGGGACCCAAAGACCAATTTGCCAGTGCCCATCAGTTCAGGGGTGAGCAAGGAGAGGCTCTGGCACAGCCTGGCCAGGGCAGGGGCAGGCCTCTAGGGCGCCAGGGCTCCCTCACCCACCTCTGCAGACTTCGCAGGCTCTCTGGATCCCCAGATCATCAGCCCCCAAGAACCAGCTCCTCCTTCCCCCAGGAACAATGGGGGTCTTCCCCAGGTTCCCTGCCCCTGCACGACTCTTCCCGACAACACTGGTCACACGCTGCACATGCTTTCAGCGCGAACCCTCACAATGCCCTGGGAAGTGGGAGCTGCGACTCCACCAAGAGGCTCCAGGTGACCTGCCCAATGGCTGGAGGCTGGGCCACAGGAAAAGGAGCTGTGGAAGTCAACCATGATCATCATGCCTTATAATATTGGCCGAGATCCCTGGGGATACACGTGGAAGCTCAGAACAGGCAGATCTTTCTTTGGGTGCTCAGGAAGGACAGTGGCAGCCAATGTAGTGTCTGAAGGGTAGGCCAGGGTCCACACAGGAGGGGACTGTGCTGGCAGAGGCAGGCCCCAGGCAGGAGGGCTGCACTCGGTGTCTGTCCACGTGCCTGTGTGTGTGGATGGCATGGCTGGAAGAGATGAGGTGTTCATGGATTTTTTTTTTTTTTAAGAGATGTTGTTTCGCTTCGTTGCCCAGGCTGGAGTGCAGTAGCCTGATCTTGACTCACTGCAACTTCCGACTCCTGGGTTCTAGCAATTCTCCTGCCTCAGCCTCCCGAGTAGCTGGGACTACAGGTGCCTACCACCACGCCCGACTAATTTTTTGTATTTCAGTAGAGAAGGGGTTTCACTGTGTTGCCTAGGCTGGTCTCGAACTCCTGAACTCAGGCAATCCACCCACCTCGGCCTCCCAAAGTGCTGGGATTACAGGTGTGACCCACTGCTCCTGGCAATTTTTCTTTTTTGGAGACAGAGTCTCACTGTGGCCCAGGCTAGAGTGCAGTGGTACACTGTTGGCTCACTGCAACCTCCGCCTCCCGTGTTCAAGCAATTCTCCTGCCTCAGCCTCCCAAGTAGCTGGGATTACAGGTGTGTGTGCCACCACACCTGGCTAATTTTTGTATTTTTGGTAGATATGGGGCTTCACCATGTTGGCCAGGCTGGTCTCAAACTCTTAGCCTCAAATGATCCGCCCGCCTTGGCCTCCCAAAGTGCTGGGATTACAGGCAAGAGCCACTGCACCTGGCCATGGATTTTTTTTTTTTTTTTTTTTACTCCGGTGATTTGCTGCAAGCAGAGGAAGCGGGGGGCCCAGACTGGGGGCACACCAGAAATCCCAGGATGGCTTGGGCGTGAGGTGCCAGGTTTCTCAGAGAAAGCCTGGCAGAGCAGAAGTGGGGGAACAGAGGAGAGGCTGGTGTGTAGCCCTGAGCTGAAGGAAGCTCACCCTCCTGCTGGTTGCTCTCAGGAGCCTGCAGTCACCTGGCCTGAGCCCTGCAGCCCTCCCTCTCCTGCCCTCCACCCCCACCTTCACTCAGGAGTGGCAGCTACGGCCTCCTCCCTCCAGGGCTGCACCATCAACGCAGCCATCCGAATGGGAATGGGAATTCTCTGCTTGGCTCCAGTCCTGGAGAGGGTCTCCCAGCCTGGAGAGGGTGTCCAAGGAAGGCTTCTTGCAGCCTGCCGGCCCCGCTGCCTCCATCCCTCCCTCACCCTCTCCACCCACTCAGGACACTCGCGTTCCTTGGTTGGGAAGGCTCAGACTTCTGGGCCTTTGTACTGACTTCCTTCCCTCCCTCCCAGTTGGCGTCCCCAGCGCTGCCCACTGCACACTGTCAATGGATGAGGACACAGCTCTGTGAAGGTGGGGACCCAGGCTGATCAATTTACATCCGGCCTTCGGCAGCCAACACAGGGCTTGGCGTGTGGGTGGTGCTTAATAGACTGGCTGATGAGACAACGTGCGTCAACAAAGGACACAGTAAGTCCTCACCTAATGCTGTCAACGGGCTCTGGGAAACTACGGCTTTAAGCAAAATGACATGTGATGAAACCAATTTCACGCAGGTTAATTAACATAAACAAGAGTGAAGTTCCAATGCCATGTTTCTGGTACAAAAACATCACCAAACTTCTAAATAAGAATGAAAACGTAATATTAAACACTGAAATAAATGTGAGCTACACATACATATGAAAAAGATTAGGCCGGGTGCAGTGAGTCACTCCTGTAATCCTAGCACTTTGGGAGGCCGAGGCAGGTGGATCACCTGAGGTTAGGAGTGCAAGACCAGCCTGGCCAACACGGCAAAGCCCTGT
>NW_012119599.1:2439426-2446468 GCF_000951035.1 Colobus angolensis palliatus | reverse complement strand
GGGGGCTAGAGCCTGTCCCGGCAGGGCCAAAAGCAGGAATGGACCCTGGACAGGATGCCATCCCATCACAGGGCACACACAGGTCCCTAATCACTCACCCTGGGCCCATGGAGACCCGGGAGCTCACCTAACGGACACACCCCAAGGATGCACAAGGAAAGGAGTGCCCAGAGGAACCTGCACCCACCACCCAGACAGTGGTCCCGGGAATCAGTACTTTTTCCTCATCAATGTCACAACAAAATGTTATTCCAGGACCAGCGAACTGTGCGGCAGGCGTTTTCTACAGCTCTCTTGTTTTACCTTTCCACTCTCACAGGAGGCTGTATTTCCAGATGGAAACTGGGGCTCCGAGGTTAAGAACCCGTCCAAGGCACCCTCAGCACAGGGCTGTCTTTCACACCCCAGCAGGTCCACATAGGAGGGTGGGTGGGTGACAGCCGTGGCTGTTGAGGGCCTCATGGAAGTGGGGAGCACTTGGAATGGGGGAGGCGCTGAGCTGAGGTTGCCCATATCTGAAGCTAAGGTGCCCCTTCCTCTGCCTGGCCCCTTGCCAGGCCTCGCCCTCCTGGGTGACAATGACACGACTTCCTGTTGCACTGGCTCCCTCTGGTGTCACCACCTGCTTTCCTCCGGTGTCCTCAGGCACAGCAGGGCCGGCCACACAGCAGAGGCTCCGGGAAGGGGCCGATGACTGCAGGAGAAGGGCAGGTGTGTGAGAGAGGCAGGGTGGGAAGAGACTCCTGCCCGTGGGTCCTTCATAGCAGCACTACCAGCAGCGCAGGTGCAGAACCACCGCCCGGGTCCAGACCCACCCCAGCACTTACCACCTGTGGGACCTGGGCCAGCACTTACCATGTGTGGGACCTGGGCCAGTGGTTGGAATGTCTGTGCCTCAGTTTCCTCATGTAAAAAGGAGGGTCATTTTGTTTGTTTGTTTTTGAGACAGGGTCTCATTCTGTCACCCAGGCTGCAGTGCAATGGCATGATCTTGGCTCACTGCAGCCTCTACCTCCTGGGTTCAGGTGATCCTCCTACCTCCGCCTCCCAAGTAGCTGGGACTACAGGTGTGAACCATCACGCCTGGCCCAAAGGAGGGGAATATTAATGGCAGCTACCTCCGGGATCCTCACCAGGAGTAAGGGTTGGTAAAGGCAACCTGAGTACTTCAAGGCAGCTCTGGGAGCCTTACTTATTGTCATTCACAGCCTCTATGTCTGTCGAACGAGGAGACGGCCCCAGCCAATGAGGGATGAAGCCCTTGGCTGGAGGAAAACCCCAGGAAGGAAGGGGGTCTGTTCTGTGGGCTCCTGTAGCCAGCACCTAGAACAGCCCGGGCGAGAGCTCGCTGCCTGGTGGCTGTGGCTCCTGTGTCACCTCCTCCTGCAGCGCAGCTCCTGGAGGCAGGGCCCAGGCTCCACTCTGACAGAACACCTCTGTGTCCCTGCGCGTAAGGGCACCTTCATGTCCCTCTCTCGTTCATGCCACACACATTTCTTGGTGTCCTCCAGGAGCTCACCTACCGTGCCTGGTGGGGTTGACAGGTGCCCAGATGATGCCAACTGACAATCTAGGAAGGGCTGGGAGACTGAGTGCAAGGGGCCCGGGCAGTGCCGTGCAGAGCCTGCCCTCCAGGAGAGGGCCAGAGGGGGCAGGCATTCCAAGCAAAGGGCATGTGCCAAGGCAGGGGTGAGAAGCGGGAAGGGAAGGGGCCCTCAGAGTGGACTGCAGAGGGGGCACTTTCCCCTGCAGGCAAGTGCAGCCAACCCGAGGGCCAGCGCAGGCCACGCTGCCTGAATGCCAGCCACAGTGGGCCACACGCTCAGTCCCTGCCCTGCTGGAGCTGGCGTTTCACCCGGGGAGTGGGCAAAGATGCAATGGCCAGCTTCGCTATGCTCACAGCGACTGCCAAGAGGGAGGCAGGACGTGCTGTGAGGGTGCACGCCCATCCCTAGGAAGCACCCCGACTGCGCTGAGCCGGAGGGAAGAGGAAGAGTTCAACAGCGGGAGTGGGCTGTGAAGGCACACCAGGCCCAAGTCATAGCCATGACGGCAGCCCCTGGAAGGGTGAGTCGGGGTAGAGAGTCAGTGGAGTCCATCAACCAGGCCAGGAGCGTGGAGTCTGAAGGGGTTCCAGCAAGTTCAGCTTTTCCCTTCACGAACTTCACACTGCCTGGGTTTGAGTCTCGGCCCTGCCACTCACTGGCTGTGTGACCCTGGGCAGATTATTCAACCATCCCATGCCTCAGTCTCCCCACATGCACCACGGGGCTAATGGCAGCGCCTGCTCACAGTGGCGGTGTGACTGGCAGGTGGCAGCAGCTGGATACACGGCTGTGTGACTGCTGGCCCCACTGCACCCAGCCCTCGACGGGGGCCATTCAGATCCCTGCTGAACTGAAAAGGGATGTGGGGAATCACAGCAAAAGGGAGGGGCCAAGGAGGAGCAGGAGACAGGGAAGAAAGGGCAGAGGAGGAAGGGAGAAGCCTCCACCCACCTCATCACAGGGAGACTTGGTGGCGTCCATGCCCATGTCACTGCAAAAGCTCTTCAGAGGTCAGGGGTTTATCTTTTTTAAAAACAGAAGGGGCTGGGCGTGGGGGCTCTCGCCTGTAATCCCAGCACTTTGGGAGGCCAAGGCGGGACGATCACTTGAGGGTAGGAGTTTGAGACCAGCCTGGCCAACATGGCAAAACCCTGTCTCTACTAAAAATACAAAAATTAGCCGGGCGTGGTGGCGTACACCTGTAATCCCAGCTATTCAGGAGGCTGAGCCACCAGGATCGCTTGAACCCGGGAGGCAGAGGTTTCAGTGAGCTGAGATCACGCCACTGCATTCCAGCCTGGGCGACAGAGCAAGACTCAGTCTCAAACAAAACAAAACAAAAACCAAAAACAAAACAGAAGGGCTGGCCAGACAGAGACTCTCCCATTCATATGAATCTGCCAGAGCCCAGCCCAGAGCCGGTGCATTTCTGGGGCTCCCCACACCTGCCTCTGCTGAGTTTACACACAGACCGGATGAAAGGAAAGGCAGAAAGGAAGTCTTATCAGTATCGGTGCTAATGACATCCACCACACAGGAAGGATCAATCAGACACAAAGCAGAGTTCCTGGAAATGAACAAATATGGTGGCCAAAATCAACACTTTTTAACAAGGGAATTGAATAGCAGAGAAACCTGTAAGACAGATAACACCTCCCAGCAAGAAGAAAAACAGGAGGGAGGAAAAAATGAGAGAAAAGCTACAAGATGCTTGGAAGAGATGCAGGAAGTCTAATCTTCCCTGCAGTGCCTACAGGACATACAGGGAACAATGCAGAAGAAATCATCAGAGATCACAGGAGAAAAATGTCCTGAGCTAAACGAAGATCCACATGTCCAGACTGAAGCCGAGGGGTGAGCTCTAAGGAGGATGAATGGAAAATGCAAACCAAAGCCCCTTCAGACACTTGGGAACAGTGAACATTCTGCCCTGAAGCGGGAGGGAGGCGGGTGGGGGCCATGTGCTCCACCCCTTCCTGTCTCTTGTGTCTGCCCTACCCCTCCATTGTTTTTTAGGCACCTGCCAGCTCCTGGGCAGAGGCTGACCCTGTTCAACGCCCACTTGCAGAGCCACTCTGTGCCAGGTCCAGGGGTGTGGTGGGGAACCCAGGGAAGGAGCAGCCCTGGTTAAGAAAAGCACAGAGAGAGAAGTGCTAGCACATGGATGGGTGAGTGAGGGGTGGGTGCGAGAAGCCTGCAGGACTTCCCCGCTGTCGCCCTCAACTCTCCTCCCTCATCCAGCAAGGCGCCCTGAGCAAATCCAGATCCTGCCTCTGCCCACTCAGAACTCCCCATCCTGTCCCCTGGCCCGGCCCAGAAGGTTAGCCCGCCGCAGCCTCTGCCCTAAGCTCCTGCAGCAGCGGGGCCCTTCCCAGGCCAATCTCCATCCAGTCCATTCCCGTGGCCAGGGAGGCATTTCTAGAATGTAAATATGAGCCAGGTGCACCTCAGTTTAAACCCTGCTATGGTTCCCACTGCCTTCGGGGTGGAACCCCAGTTCCCAGGAGAGCCTCGCTGGGGCTCCCAGCCTCAGATGCTCAGAGCGGCATTCCGGGCAGGGACCTATCTGACAGCTGCTCCGCCCGCCCCACACCCTCCTCAGATAAGGGGCTGCCCAAGTGTACTCTCGAGGCGGTGGATGGAGGCCTGGCCCAGCAGGGCTGTTCTCAGGGCGCCTCAGGCCTGGTCTCAGACAGTGGGTGACAGCGCCTTAGCTCTTTACTACATGCACTCAGAGGAATCCTCTCTTTGCCCAAGGCTTCCCTTATCTTCAAAGCCTCTGAGGTAGAAAAGCCACAGCCGCTTCCTCCAAGGGCTTCTCCAGCTTAGAGAACAAAGGCCTTCCTGGCCTCTCTGGCCGGTCCTCCAGTTCACAACCTGTGACAGCCCAGGAGAACCGCCACAAATAACCACTGTACCAGGCAGGACAGGAGGTCACAAAAGCCCTACACACTGGCTATGGCTCCTGGGCACCTGTGCTGTGGGGACAGAGATGAAGAAGCCACCATGCCTGTCCTCAAGGAGCTGTGAAGCTGGTGGGAAAGGCAGGCCTGCACTACCCAGAAGCCCTGAGGCCAGAAGCCTGAGTTCTAATTTTGCCTTTGAGTCTTGCTGAACAGCCTCGGGAAGTCCCTTCCTCTCCCAAGCATGGGTCCCTCCTCTGTGAATCGGGAGGGCTGTCCTGAGGACTAAATGCAGTCAGCACTGTGCAAGTACTGCACAGACACCCTCAGGAAACGGGAGGCCCGTCTGGTTCAGAGGAACCCTTTTGGCCCAAAGAGAAGGAATGAAGACAGGAGGTGGGGCCAATAAAGAGAAAGGACTGAGGAAATGAAGCTGTTTCTCATGACGGGCCCCCTGAAAAACGGGGCTCCCCAGGAAGAAGGACTGCGGGGAAACGATGCAGTTCTTGCCCCTGGCTGCACCGAGAGCCACCTGGGAGCTTTCTGAGGCCTGACACTCAGGCCTCACCCCAGTCGGGTTTGTCGGAGTCTCTGGTGTGGGACTCCAGCATCGGAATGTAGTGGCAGCTGGGTAGGGAACCCCTGCCCAAGATCCCAGGCACATTCATGTGCTCTAAAAGGCAGAGCTGAGTAAGCCAGTTTCCCACACTCGCTTGACCACAGAAACCCATTAAAATCCCTCCCAGGGCAAATACCAGCAAATGCAAGTGAGAGTTTACAGCACAGGCTTTGGAAGTGGGGGGCCTGGTTGCGGTCCTGACTCTGCCACTTGAGAGCATGGAACTCCGTCCATGAAAGCCTCCGCCGTCTCATCTATAAATCAGGGAGGACCATGCCAACCTCTCTGGATCATCAGAAGATCAAATGAAACCAAAAGTGAGAAGCCATGAGTACGCACAGGAAGCACTCATATGGGGGGAGGGAGGGAGCAGCTAGCACTGCTCATAAACCAAATGAATCCCAGTTCCTACCCATCCCCACCCACCACGACACAGGCTCTGCATTCACCTCCTCAACATGTCCACGCTGAGGACCCACTATGAGACAGGGCATACAGTGGTCATCAATACACACCCGGGCCCATCCCACACAAAGTACACTCTGGCAGGGGGAGATGCATGTGAATCAAAGGATCATACAGATACACAATTCAGATGCATCCTGGCAGGGCATGGTGGCGCACACCTGTAATCCCAGGTGTGAGTTTTTGGGAGGCTGAGGCCGGAAGATCGCTTGAGCCCAGGAGTTCAAGGGCAGCCTGGGCAACATTGTGAGAACCCATCTCTACAAAAAATTAAAAAATTAGCAGAGGCCAGGCACGGTGGTGACTCAAGCCTGTAATTCCAGCACTTTGGGAGGCTGAGACGGGCGGATCACAAGGTCAGGAGACGGAGACCATGCTGGCTAACCTGGTGAAACCCCGTCTCTATTAAAAAATACAAACAACTAGCTGGGCGAGGTGGCGGGCGTCTGTAGTCCCAGGTGTTCGGGAGGCTGAGGCAGAAGAATGGCATAAACTCGGGAGGCGGAGCTTGCAGTGAGCTGAGATCCAGTCACTACATTCCAGCCTGGTGACAGAGCAAGACTCTGTCTCAAACAAACAAACAAACAAACAAACAAACAAAAACTTAGCAGGGCATGGTGGTGTGCACTCCTAGCTACTCAGGAAGCTGAGGTGGGAGGATCACTTGAGCCCAGGAGTGTGAGGCTACAGTGAACTATGATCATACTACTGAACTCCAGCTTAGGTGACAGAGCAAGACTCTCTTAAAAAAAAAAAAAAAAAAAATCGGATACATCCTTATTGAGTATGATGAAGCCTACCAAGAAAAAAGTGGGAGAGGGAGACCAGAAGACTGTATCAAGGAGATGCAAATTTGACTGGGGGCTCAGGGAAGGCATCCCTGAGGAAGGGATTGTTGTGCTAAGATCTGAAGGATTAATAGGTGTTAGCATGGTGAAGATGTGACAGGTGGAATGGGCTGGGAGAAGGGAGCAGGCTCATTTAACAGCAGCAGAGGGGAAAGTGCTGGACCAGGGCAGAGGAGGGGCCACGTGGGGAAGGTATTTAGACAGCAGACTGGGCAGAGCCTGGGGCAGGGTTGCAGGTGAGGGAGGTGTCAGGACTCCGGGGTTTCTGGTTTGAAGGCCAGGAAGGATATGGAGTGTTGAGACATTACCACCCACCCCAGGCTGATGCATACTCTCTGGGCCATGCTGTCTCTTCCTCATAGCAGTTACACAATGTACCAGATACTTGACTCGTTTACTTGTCTGTCTCCTCCAGTGATGACAAAGCTCCAGGAGAACAAAAATTTTTGATGGCTGAGTAATCCCCATGATTTTTTAGAGACAGGGTCTCACTCTGTCACCCAGGCTGGAGTGCAGTGGCATGATCATAGCTCACTGCAGCCTTGAACTCCTGGGCCCAGGCGATCCTCCCACCTCAGGCTCCCAAGTTGCTGGTAGTATAGGCACATGTCATCACACCCAGCTAATTTTAAAAATTTCTTGGCCAGGCGCAGCGGCTCA
>NW_012119599.1:2434900-2437818 GCF_000951035.1 Colobus angolensis palliatus | reverse complement strand
CAGGCAGATCACCTGAGGTCAGGAGTTCAAGAACAGCTTGACCAACATGGAGAAATCCCATCTGTACTAAACACACAAAATTGGCTGGGCGTGGTGGCACATGCCTGTAATCCCAGCTACTCCGGAGGCAGAGGCAGAAGAATCACTTGAACCCAGGAGGCGGAGGCTGTGGTGAGCCAAGATTGTGCCATTGCACTCCAGCCTGGGCAACAAGAGCAAAACTCCATCTCAAAAACAAAGACAAAAAAAGGCCATGCGCCCTAGCTCACGCCTATAATCCCAGCACTTTGGGAGGCCAAGGCACATGCATCGCCTGGGGTCGGGTGTTCTGAGACCAGCCTGGCCAACGTGGCAAAACCCCATTTCTACTAAAAATACAAAAATTAGCCAGTAGTGGTGGCGCCAGCTGCGCTTGTGGTCCCAACTACCTGGGAGGCTGAGAAGTGGGATGATCGCTTGAACCTAGGAGGTTGAGGTAGCAGTGAGTCATGATTGCATCACTGCACTCCAGGCAGCCTGGACAACCAATCAGGACCCTGTCATGCACGCACACACACACACATATCCCAGGCCAGTCGTGGTAGTTCACGCCTGTAATCCCAGCACTTTGGGAGGCCCAAGCGGAAGAATCACTTGAGTCTAGGGGTTCAAGACCAGCCTGGGCAACATGGCAAAACCCCATCTCTTTTTTTTTTCCTGAGACGAGTCTCGCTCTGTCGCCCAGGCTGTAGTGCAATGGCACAATCTTGGCTCACTGCAACCTCCGCCTCCCAGATTGAAGCCATTCTCCTGTCTCAGACTCCAGAGTAGCTGGGATTACAGGTACTCGCCATCATGCTCGGCTAATTTTTGTAGAGACGGGGTTTCACCATGTTGGCCAGGCTGGTCTTGAACTCCTGACGTCAGGTGATCCGACCGCCTCGGCCTCCCAAAGTGCTGGGATTACAGGCGTGAGCCACAGCACCCAACCGGCATATTTCAGTTTGTTATTTGACTCCCCTAGTGAAATGTAAGCTTCACGAGGACAGGGATTCTGTCTTAGAACAGTGCCTGGAATACAAGACACTCAATAAGTGGGTGTCGCATGAATAAATGTCCCATGCTGAGGCTCAGGTACGTTATGATGCTCATTTTACAAAAGAGAAAACTAGGACACACAAAGATTAAGTCATTGGGTCGCACACCTTGTGAGTGCCGAGTCCTCAGCACACGCCCAATAACAGCATTATTATGATTACTTGCCGCTTACTCAGGCCGTGAGCTAAGTGCTCAATTGAGTCATCTCGCTCAATTGAGTCATCTCGCTCAATTTAGCAATAACCCCGAGCCGGCACCGTCGCGAACCCCACTTTCCAGAGGAGGAAGCCAGCGCCAGACGTTGCCCTGCAAGGCCGGGGCTGGGTCGGGGTTCGAACCCGGACGCCTGACAGGCCCTCCGCTCTCCCCGAGGCGTTACCGTGGTGGCCCCCGCTTCCTCCCCACGGGACCCGACGCTCACCCCCGGGCCGGGGTCGGGGTCGTGAGCCCACAGCTCTGCCACCATCTCCGTGTGAAGAAACTCGAACAGCACAGTATCCGCCATGAGCCCTCCTCGCGCGCCTAAAGATGCTTCCCGCTCTCATTGGCCAGGCTTGGTAAGCCACGCCTCTCAAGTCACGGCGCGAGCCCTCCTACTCCCGCTTCCACTGGTGTTTTAGACTAGCCCCGCCTCCCCACCTCGGGCTCAGGTGGTGTGCGCGTGAGCCTGGGATACTAGGGGGCGGGCCTACTCCTCCTCTGGCCACACGTGACAACATCTTCTGCCCTTGCTGCCGTCCCTTCCCTAGTTCCGGGTTCTCGAGCATTTCTATTGGTCAAATTACTCGGCTTTTAAAATCCCTATTTGTCCACTCCAGACTTTCCTCGTCGCACAACCTGGAAAAGCCGTCCCAGCCGCTTCTCTATTGGCGGTTCCTCCATTCATGTGATCTTCTGCACGCTCCCTCAAAGCTGATGCTGAGAACTTGCATCCTGATTGGTAGCCGAGCGAATCCACGTGACTTGGCCGCTAATGCCCGCCCAACCCGCTCCCCTATTGGTCGAGATCGCAGCCCTTCAGCTGCCACGGTGAGGACTCGGCACTCGGGCTAGGAAGAGGATCCCGCAGGCTCGGAGCGTCAGCTGCCGGGTACGGTCTTTGGCTATAGCGCTTCCCCCATCCCATGAGTGCCCCCAGCGGAGTCCAGTCGGACTGTCATCCTTTATGCGACTCTGGCACTGGTCCCGAGCAGCTCAAGGGCCCGAGTGCTTCCGGGTCTGAGATTGGCATGGTGGACCAGGTGGAGGGTGTGGCCGCTACTAGGAGGCAAATTCGTAAAGAGCTCGGCTTGGGACTCCGGGAACTCGGGCCCCAGATCCCTGATGGAGCTGGTCTTCAGTTTCCCCATCTGTACGCTGAAGAGCCTGGGGTCCAGTAACCCCCATCATCACCCAGTTTACAGAAGAGGAAACTGAGGCCCAGGCAGGGGGAGCAACTGACCCCAAGTCGTTAAGAGAATCAGCGAAGGGGCTGGGAATCCAGGATCTGCGCCTTTTACCCACCGCGGCGCCCGTCTCACGTGCAGTCCCTTCGCTCTTCTCCCCTAGCTTGGCGCCATGGCGTCCCAGGGTCGTCGGCGGAGGCCCCTGCGGAGGCCGGAGACGGTGGTGCCTGGGGAGGCGACCGAGACGGATTCTGAGCCCTCTGTGTCCTCGTCGGAGGAGGAGCTGTACCTGGGTCCCTCGGGCCCGACGCGCGGCCGCCCCACGGGGCTGCGGGTGGCTGGGGAGGCCGCAGAGACCGACTCGGACCCGGAGCCGGAGCCGACGGCCGCGCCCAGGGACCTGCCTCCGCTCGTGGTGCAGCGGGAATTGGCGGAGGAGGCCTGGGGCGCGGAAGA
>NW_012119599.1:2431297-2433245 GCF_000951035.1 Colobus angolensis palliatus | reverse complement strand
GGGATAGGTGGGATAGGTTTTGCTTGCTTTTGCTGTCTCCATCGTGCTTACACCTCCCTGATCCTGGGCTCTGGGGACTCCCCATGGTGTCCTTCCTTCGGCAGGCCCAAAATGATGGCCCCTCCTAACCTAAGGCAGGGGATCTTCCTCCCAACTCTGGACCAAGGTGGCATTTCCTGCACGTCCCTCCAGGCCAAGATGATGCTGGCTGTCAACTCTCTAGGCCAAAGTGGCATCTCCTCCTGACTCTCCAGACCTAAAGTGACACCCTTCAGGTACTTCGGGCCCAATTCAGCCTTGCCCTGGTGCTTTGGGCTCCAGATGACAGCACTTTGCAGATAAGAACGATATGACGTGTGGATTTCACTACATTTGGCTCCTGGATGCTATAAAAGGACCTGGATTTCTGATTTGGCTCAGGGACTGGGGTTAGCAGCCTCTTTCTGCTCCTTCTCACCTGCGCTTTCTTCTGGTCCCAGCTCTGGTCCCTCAACCATATTCATATTTACTCTCCCCTCCCAACCTGATACCCCTGTCCCTCATCCCAACCCAAAGCCAAGATCTTAGCCCCCAAGATGGAGAATGGGGAGGAGCTTTCTATGGCAGACTGATTAAAACTCTTAAGCGTTAACCATTATGGTTAGTTCCTTTTGTCTTCCTACCTAAGCTAAGGGTGAGTTGTTTGATATCTCTGAGAATGGGGGTCCCAAGACCTCTATGCCTGGCTTACGGAAGGTGAAGCTGTAGTTGGGAAATCAGGGGCCCTAGATTTTTGCCCTGGTTCTGTATTTACTTGTATTTTATTAATTCAACGCACACATTTTGGGTATCTGACCTGTGCTGGGGCTGGGGGTGTAGCAGCCAGTCCCTGCCCTCACAGAGGTCGCAGTCCAGTGGGAGAAACAGTAATAAGATGTTCTCACAGATAGTTCTAGTAATCATAATTTATAGTTTAATTTTTAAAAATAGAGACGATAGCCTGGCCAACATGGTGAAACCCCACTGTTACTAAAAATACAAAAACTACGGGGGATGGCTCACACCTGTAATCCAAGCACTTTGGGAGGCTGAGGCATGTGCTGGTAATCCCAGCTACTCAGGGAGCTGGGGCATGAGAATCGCTTGATCCTTGGAGGCAGAGGTTGAAGTGAGCCAAGATTGTGCCACTGCACTCTAGCTTGGGCGACAGAGCAAGACCCTGTCTCAGAAATAAATAGGCTAGTCGCAGTTACACACATCTTTAATCCCAGCACTTTGGGAGATCGAGGTGGGCAGATCACCTGAGGTCAGGAGTTCTAGACTAGCCAGGCCAACATGGTGAAACCCTGTTTCCACTAAAAATACATTAGCCAGGCGTGGTGGCACATCCCTGTAATCCCAGCTACTCGGGAGGCTGAGGCAGGAGAATCGCTTGAGCCCAGGAGGTGAAGGTTGCAGTGAGCCGAGATCAGGCTACTGCACTCCAGCCTGAGTGACAGAGTGAGACTCCGTCTCAAAAATAAATAAAAATAAAAAATTAATTTTAAAAAATAAAATAGAGACGAACTCTCACAGTGTTGCCCAGGTTGGTCTTGAACTCCTAAGCTCAAGGGATTCTCCCGTCTTGGCCTCCCAAAGTGCTAGGATTGCAAGCATAAGCCACTGCACCCAGCCGTAATTTATAATTTAGATACAATTTTCTTGGCACCGTGATTAGAGCCATGAAGAAGTAAAGGAGCTTTATGAAGGTGGAGCAGGGTCCATCTGACCTAATCTGGACAGGAGAGAGGAAGTGATGAGTGGTGTTGGAGCTGAGCCCAGAAGGTGGAATAGGTGAAATGGGAATAGCGTGAAGAGTTGCAGACACGGAGAACAGCATATGCGAGGGCCCTGAGGCAGAAGGGACCAGAACCTATTTAACAGAAAAAGATGATTTCTGCTCTCCACCTAGAGTGGAGAAGTGTAGGGC
>NW_012119599.1:2425578-2429462 GCF_000951035.1 Colobus angolensis palliatus | reverse complement strand
AGACCTTGTCTCAAAATAAAAAAGTACGGGAAGGAAAGGAGGGAGGGAGGGACGGACAGGAGGGAAGGAAGGAAGGGAGGGAGGGACGGACGGGAAGGAAGGAAGGGAGGGAGGGACGGACGGACGGGGGAAGTACCTAGATGGGGAAGATGGGAGGGTCATGGCAGGTTTGTATGCTTCTGGGAATGTCTCAGAAGAGGAAGAAGTCGTGATACAGGGGAAAGATGAGAGAAAAGCCAGACCATCGTCCTGGAGTAGGTAAGAAGGGAGGAGGAGATAGCCCCCAAGGGGAAGGGCAACACTGGGGTAAGAGAGACTATTTGTGGTTAGTTGTAAGCCACTGGGTAGTGATGACCACTCTGGTCATCACTGCCTGGGGACTGGTCTGTCACCCCCACAGGACTGTTGGCCCCATGAGGACAGGGCTGAGGCTGTCTTGACCAGTGCCAGCTAACCCAGGGAATCCACAGAGTGGATAGTGGGCAAAGTGTTTGTTGAATGAATGAATGGCTTTCACACCATCACACAGCATCAGCCTCTCAGTTGCATGGAACTGTTGAGACATTCAGGCACAGCCTCCCTCCAAAGGTGATGGGCACTCGGTCCCACATAACACATCACCCTCAGATATGCTGGATGAGAGGGTCGGATATGCACTGAAATGCTGATAACACCCACTCCACAAATATTTGCTAACCGTATTGCAAGGGGGAAGGCATTCAAGGCAGAAAGAAGAGGAGAGAATAGCATGTGCAAAGACCCAGAGGCAGGAAAACCCTGGGGGTGCTTGTTTGGGGCAAGATGAATTGTCTGTTGTGCGTGGACTGCTATAAAGGGGCCTTTGGCAGGAGGTAGAGCTGAAGACTTAGGCAAGAGCCAGGCCACACAGGGCCAGAATGAGGAGCAGGGCTTTGTCCCAAGGGCCCTGGGGTGCCAAGGCAAGTTCCAAGCAGGAGAGAGGCAGAGACAAGTTTGTACTTTAGAAAGAGGTATCTAGATGGGTCGGATACAGTGGCTCATGCCTGTAATCCCAGCCCTTTGGAGGCTGAGGCGGACGGATCACCTGAGGTCAGAAGTTCGAGACCAGCCTGGCCAACATGGTGAAACCCCCGTCTCTACTGAAAATACAAAAATTAGCTGGGCGTGGTGGTGCGCACCTGTAATTCCAGCTACTCGGGAGGCTGAGGCAGGAGAATCACTTAAACCTGGGAGGCAGAGGTTGCAGTGAGCCAAGATCATGCCACTGCGCTCCAGCCTGGGCAACACAGCAAGACTCTGTCTCAAAAAAAAAAAAAAAAAGGAAAAGAAAGAAACCTCTGGCTACTGAGTGGAGGGTGCAGGAGAGGGAGTGGGTCTGTCCTGGTCACTCTGTGTCCCCAGCACCACTAGCAAGGAGCAGGTGCTCAGTAAACACCTTTTGAATGAAGATACGAATGAAGGAAGCAACAAACACTTGAATTATTGGATTTTTGTTGTCACTGAGAATAAACGCCAAATCGTTGTTTGTTATTATTATTATTATTTTAGAGATGGGGTTTCACTCTGTTGCCCAGGCTGGTCTTGAACTCCTGGGCTCAAGCAATCCTCCTACCTTGGCCTCCTAAAGTGAGCCACCATGCCCAGCCTATAATCCCAGTACTTTGGGAGGCTGAGGTGGGCGGATCACCTGAGGTCAGTAGTTCGAAACCAGCCGGCCAATGTGGTGAAACCCCGTCTCTACTAAAAATACAAAAATTAGCCTTGCATGGTGGGCATGCGCCTGTAATCCCAGTTACTCGGGAGACTGAGGCAGAATGATCACTTGAACCTGGGATCTGCAGGTTGCAGTGAGCAGAGATTGTGCAACTGCACTCCAGCCTGGGCAACAGGATGAGACTCCGTCTCAAAATAAATGAATGAATGAATGAATGAATGAAAGAAATAAAAAAGTGCTAGGATTACAGGCATGAACCACCACACCCAGCCTCAACACCACAGTCTTTACTAGGATGTTGGAGGCCCTGTGATCTGGTCCTGGGTCCATCTCGCTGAGCTCATAGACAACTGGCCCCTTCACTGAGTAACACTGGACTCTGGGCTATTCTCTGAGCTGCCAGACAGGGCCTTTGCAATTTTGTTTTGCTCTTGCACTCAGCTCTGTATGGGCAGTGCCTGTAGTAACACTGTATAACAGGCAGTCAGCAGGCAGTCACTATTCGTTGACTTTATGAATGAATCCCCTGCAGCTCCACTGGAGAGGTCTGAACATCATCCTCATCAGTAGAAACCTGAGCTAGTTGGAGCAGGAGGCAAAGGAGATGGGTGGAGGCCAGGAGAACCAGGCTGGGAGAATTCCAGGATAGGGACTGGGGCGGGGGTCAGGGTCAGGGTCAGGGGCTGGAGCCGATGTCCATCCAAGAGTAGAATCTAGGATGGAACTGGGGCAGGGATGGGGACTGGGGCCATGGGAGGGACAAGGCCAGGGGCTAGGGAGGGGGCATGATTGGGGGTGACCTCAGTTAAGGGCCTGACTCCCCAACACCTCTCTTTCCAGAGTGGCTTCACGGCAGGACCACAGGAGTCACTGTGGCCAACTTCGCTGGAGGCTTGGAGATCTTCGAGGTCATCGAGGCAGAGCTGCAGGGCCTAGAGATTGAGATGCTGGGTATGTCCCCACACCTGCTTGGGGAGCCCCGCCAAGCTGCAGGCATCTCACACTGACCCAGGGCCCTCTGGTTGCCCTCCCTCTGGCCCCATCTGGTCTCCCTGGGACTGTTGGGGTGACACAGCCTGTTCCCTCTCACCCAGTGAACAATGTGGCATGCTGTATGCGCAGGGACGCTTGAGGAAGCCGCTGTGGGAATGTCGCCAGAGTGAAACCGAGTCCTAGCCTGCCTGGCACATCTTCCTCCAACTCTTTAGTGCCCTCTGTTGGAAAACCTGCGTAATATACAAAGGTAAAGTCCTTACTTGGTACCCAAGGGGGATTCCTTCCAGGACCCCCGCTGATTGCTCCAGACCCTAATACAAAATGGCCTAGTATTTGCACATAACCTATGCACACCCTCCCATGCACTTTATTTTAATTTTTAAATTTTTTGTGGATACATAGTAGATGTATATATTTATGGCGTACATGAGATGTTTTGATACACGCATGCAATATGTAATAATCACATAGAAAATGGGGTATCCACTCCCTCAAGCATTTATCCTTTGTGTTACAACCAATCCAATTACAATTTTTTTTTTTTTTTTTTGAGACAGAGCCTCACTCTGTCACCCAGGCTGTAGTGCAGCAGTGTGATCTCAGCTCACTGCAACCTCTGCCTCCTGGGTTCAAGCAATTCTCCTGCTTCAGCCTCCCGAGTAGCTGGGATTACAAGTGTGTGCCACTACACCCAACTAATTTCTATATTTTTAGTAGAGTCAACGTTTCACCACGTTGGCCAGACTGGTCTTGAACTCCCGACCTCAGGTGATCTGCCTGCCTTAGTCTCCCAAAGTGCAGGGATTATAGGCATGAGCCACCGCAGCCGGCCAATTACACCCTTTTCATTGTTTTTTTTTTTTTTTCTTTTTAATAGAAATAGTCTCTGCCATGTTGACCAGGCTTATATAGAACTCTTGGCCTCAAAGAATCCCTCATTTTAGCCTTCCAAAGTGCTGGGATTACAGGTGCGAGCCATGGCGCCCGGCCTCTTTTAGTTACTTTAAAATGTACAGCTAGTCACCCTGATGTGCTGTCAAATAGTAGATCTTATTCATTCTTTCTAATTATTATTATTTTTTGAGACAGAATTTCACTCTTGTTGCCCAGGCTGGAGTACAATGGTGCATTCTTGGCTTATTGCAACGTCTGCCTCCTGGGTTCAAGCAATTCTCCTGCCTCAGCCTCCCAAGTA
>NW_012119599.1:2420377-2424398 GCF_000951035.1 Colobus angolensis palliatus | reverse complement strand
GATCTTGGCTCACCGCAACCTCCGCCTCCCTGGTTGAAGCGATTCTCCTGCTTCAGCCTCCCAAGTAGCTGGGATTACAGGCATGCACCACCACACCCGGCTAATTTTGTATTTTTAGTGAGATGGGGTTTCTCCATGTTGGTCAAGCTGGTCTCCAATGCCCGCCTTGGCCTCCCAAAGTGCCAGGATTACAGGCATGAGCCACTGTGCCCGGCCGGCTTTATTTAGTTTCTCTGGTGAGGTCATGTTTTCCTGGATGGTTTTGATACCTGAGTATGTTCATAAATTTCTGAGCATTGAAGAGTTAGATATTTATTATAGTCTTCACAGTCTGGGCTTGTCTGTACTCATCCTTCTTGGGAATACTTTCCAGGTATTTGAAAAGACTTGTGTGTTGTGATCTAAGTCTTTAGTCACTGTAGCTGTATCTGCATTAGGGGGCACCCCAAGCCCAGGAATGACATGGCCCTTGGAGACTTGTAGAGACACTGCCTTGGTGGTCTTGCATAAGACCTGGAAGAGTTCTCTGGATTATCAGGCATAGATTCTTGTCTTCTTCCTTTTCTCCCAAACAAATGGAGTCTCTCTGTGCTGAGCTGCCTAGAGCTGGGGGAGGGATACAAACACTGCTATGGCCACCAGTGCTGGGACTGTGCTGGCTCAGACGTGTAGCCAGCACAACACTGGGTCCCCACCAAGGCCCGTGGTCAGCACTGCCTGGCTACCACCTGTGTTCACTGAAGGCCCTAGGGCTCTGTAATCAGCAGACGGCAAATCCAGCCAGGCTTGTGTTCATCCTTTCAGGATGGTACAAGCCCCCCATCACAGGTGCGTCCAGAGATGCCATCTGGGAGCCAGGGCCTGAAGGTGGAAACCTTAGGGGATCTACCTGGTACTCTATTCTACGGTGGCTGAGCTGGCACGCAAGCCACAAGACAAAATCCTTCCCACTCTTTTTTCTGTAAACAGGGGAGCCTCTCCCTGTGGCCACCACTGCCCCAGGACCATGGCAGCTACTGCTTGGCTACTGCCAGTGTTCATTTAGGGACCAAGGTCTCTTCAGTCAGCTTGTGTGAAGGCTGCCGGGCCTGGGTCTCTGCCTTCAGGGCAGTGGGCTCCCCTCTGGCCAAAGGTAGGTCCAGAAATGCCATCGAAGAGCCAAGGCCTGGAATCAGGGACCCCCAGGAGCCAACCTGGTGCTCTACTCCACTGTGGCCCAACTGGTAACTAAGCTGTCAGACAAAGGCCCCTTTTCTCTTCCCTCGCCCTTCTTCAAGCAGTAGGAGCCTCTCCCCGTAGTCACCATGTCAGGGAATGTGCTCGGTCATATGTAAAATCAGTTATGTCTCTGAGTCTCACTCGAGGCCCACACCGAGTACAGCCTGGGTACTGCTGCTCATTACTCAAGGGCTCTTTAGTCAGCCGGTAATGAATCAATCCTGCCTGGACTGGGCTCTTTCCTTCAAGGCAGCAGGTTCCTTTCTGGACCAGATGTTTCTGGAAATCGCCTTGAAGCTAGAGCCTGGAATGGGGGCCTCAGGACTCTGCTTGGTGCCTTATCCTACCGTGGCTGAACTGATATCCAAGATGCAAAACAAAGACCTCTTTACTCTTCCCGCTTATCTCCTCCAGTGTGAGGAAGGCGTTTCAGGCCTGGCTCAGTGGCTCACCCCTGTAATCTCAGCACTTTGGGAGGCTGAGGCAGGCAGATCACCTGAGGTCAGGAGTTCAAGACCAGCCTGACCAACATGGTGAAACCCCATGTCTACTAAAAATACAAAATTAGCCAGGTGTTGTGGCACGCGCCTGTCATCCCAGCTACTCGGGAGGCTGAGGCAGGAGAATCACTTGAATCCAGGAGGTGGAGGTTGCAGTGAGCCGAGATCGCTCCATTGCACTCCAGCGTGGGCAACAAGAGTGAAACTCCACCTCAAAAAAAAAAAAAAAAAAAAAGACTATCTTTGCTACCCCGTTCAGTGGTTCTTTCAGTGTTATGAAGTTAAAACCAGGTACTGTGATTGCTCACGTGATTTTGGTTCTTATCAAGTGCTTTTTTTGTGTGGATAGTTGTTCAGTTGACTGTTCTTCTGACGGGATGGTTGCTGGAGGCTTCTCGTCAGCCATCTTCCCCTGAGTTCTTATAATCACTATCTCTTTATTGATTTTCTCATGTTGTTTATATATCATTTTCCTGATTTCCATTTGTTCTCTATAGTTTCCTTTAGCTCATAAAGCATGTTTAAGACAGTTGATAATGTCTGTAACTAGTAATTCCAATGTCTGTGCTTCCTCAGAGATGGTCTCTGTCAAAAGAACTTGTTTTGCTATAATTAAGCCCTATTTACCTGTTTCTTTGTATGTTTTATAATATTTTTGTTGAAAATTGGACTTTTGGAGTATTATAATATGTTAATTATTGAAATTGGATTCACCCTTTCCTTGGAGATTGCTGAGTTTTGCTTGTCAAGAGCTAGAGTCATCTGTTTGACTTTTTAAAACTGTTTTTGCAAAATGTGTATTCTTTTTCCTATGTGGTCACTGAAGTTTTGAATGGAATACCATTTTTTCTTTCTTTTTTTTTTTTTGAGATGGACTCTTGTCCTGTCCCACAAGCTGGAGTGCAGTGGTGTGATCTCAGCTTACTGCAACCTCTGCCTACTGGGTTCAAGCAATTCTTCTGCCTCAGCCTCCCTTATAGCTGAGATTACAGGCACCCACCACCACCCCCAGCCAATTTTTGTATTTTTAGTAGAGACAGGGTTTCACTGTGTTGGCCAGGCTGGTCTTGAACTCCTGACCTCAAGTGATCCGCCCGTGTTGACCTCCCAAAGTGTTGGGATTACAGGTGTGAGCCACTATGTCTGGCCTATTCCATTTTTTTTCTGTGATCAGCAGGTGACCTGGAAAAGATTTTTTTTAAATGTCTGGCTCCAAAAAGGGGAACAGAGAGTGTCTTTCTTGCTTCTTTAAATCTTCTGATCTATACTGCCAGGGGAAGCCACTTCTGCTGAGATGGCTAAAACTAAGGCAAGCATCCTCACCCATCCCTTGGGCACCACCAGACCAATCCAAATGCACAGCTCCAAAGTTTTGGAAGGCAAGGTTACCACTGCCCTCCCTGGTACTAGCTAGGCACTCCAAATTCCCTAGAATTTGAATTTTTAAAATCTCCATTTACTGAGTAAATTGTCAATTGAGATTTTTTAATATGTTGAATATATTAATCATAGTTATTTAAATATATATGTTGATTGGGCGGCCAAGGTGGGTGGATCGTTTGAGGTCAGGAGTTTGAGACCAGCCTGGCCAACATAGTGAAACTCCATCTCTACTAAAAATACAAAAATCAGCCGAGCATGGTGGCATGCGCCTGTAGTCCCAGCTACTCTGGAGGCTGAGGCAGGAGAATCACATGAACCCAGAAGGCAAAGGTTGCAGTGAGGAGAGATTGCACCACTGCACTCCAGCCTGGGCAATAAAGCAAGACTCCATCTCAAAAAAAATAAAAACCAACCCAGGAACAAAACAACAACAAACAACCTATTTGTGTGTGTGTGTGTGTGTGTGTGTGTGTGTATATATATGTGTGTGTGTGTGTATATGTGTGTGTGTATATATATATATTTATATATGAGCATCACACAAAAAGCTGTAGGGGTCGCTTCCTCCACTGAAGCCACCATTGAACTGGAAAGAGCAATTGAAATAAATTATTTCAGAAGTCTGGAGCCTGATTGGACATTAATAATAATCAGGGGAGTGCTTCATGGAGAGGCTGATAATCTTATGTAAGTGTGAGTGGTATGGACAGTATCAGCTAGCACCCCCATTCCTCAGCCCCATTATGGCTATGGGGATAGCATCCTGCTCTCCATCAGGAGGGCATAAAAATTTGGACAATTTGGGGATATTGTTTAGCATTACTTCCTAAGATTAGAAATATGCATACACCGTTGATATGGTTTGGCTCTCTGTCCCCACCCAAATCTAACCTCGAATTGTAATCCCTCCCTCCCTCCTT
>NW_012119599.1:2419599-2420029 GCF_000951035.1 Colobus angolensis palliatus | reverse complement strand
CCTTTTTGGCTTCCCAAAGTGCTGGGATTACAGGCGTGAGCCACTGCACCCAGCCTGCCTTTTTCAAGTAGTCATATGTCTTGGAGAGTATTCTAATCAGAATGAAAAACAGCTGAGCCATTCTGTTTACTCATACAGTGACCCAGCCATCTGCTAGTCATTCCCCTATTGATGATCATTCAGGGTGTTCCCTATTGTGACTACACACGGTGTTGCGAAGATTATCTTTGAACATATTCATTTCCCACATGTATAAGTATCTTGGAAAGAAATACATTTCCAGATGTGGAGTTGATGGGTCAAAGAGTGAGTACATTTAAAATTCTGTTAGGTGCTACTTTATTTTTTATTAATTAATTAATTAATTTATTATTATTATTATTTTTGAGACAGGATCTCATTCTGTTGCCCAGGCTGGAGTGTAGTGGTA
>NW_012119599.1:2416986-2418019 GCF_000951035.1 Colobus angolensis palliatus | reverse complement strand
TTTTTTGTATTTTTAGTAGAGACGGGGTTTCACCGTGTTAGCCAGGATGGTCTCGATCTCTTGACCTCATGATCCACCCGCCTCGGTCTCCCAAAGTGCTGGGATTATAGGCATGAGCCACCGCGCCCAGCTTTTCTTTCTTTTCTTTTCTTTTTTTTTTTAAAGAAAAATGGAGGCTGAGAATCAAGAAAAGACCTGGCGGTGTGAAGGAGGTCAGGGAATTAAGAGACTGGCCCGGCTGGAGTAGAGAATGGATGTGTGGTAATAGAGTTAGGCTTAGATCATGGAGATGTGCAGGGGTTGAGGTGAGGCTGGGGCCCTCTAGAGCCATGGAGTGTTTTAGAAACAGGGCTGGAGGAACAGCAGGCTGGATAGAGGGACATTCCTGCCCCAGAGGGAAGGCCCTCTGTCCTGGGATCCTCCTTCCCCTTCCTCCACAGGCCTTTGTGTGAAGCTTCTCCTTGGCTGTGGGTGCAGGGTACTTCCTGAGGGTATCAACATGCAGGTGCCAGACTCCGTGGGGGGTTGTAAGGGATGTGACAAGGGTGGTAGCTCAGAAAAGGTGAGCATAGGCGCTTAGAGATAGTGGAGGCTCATTAGAGGTCAAGAGCAGTGGTTCCCAGTGCTTTGGGAGGCCAAGGAGGGAGGATCGCTTGAACCCTAGAGTTTGAGACGAGCCTGGGCAACATAGTGAGACCCCATCTCTAAAAAAGAAGGTTTAAAAATCAATTTTATGGCCGGGCGCGGTGGCTCACGCCTGTAATCCCAGCACTTTGGGAGGCCAAGGCGGGCAGATCACGAGGTCAGGAGATTGAGACGATCCTGGCTAGCACGGTGAAACCCTGTCTCTACTAAAATTACAAAAAAAAATTAAGCAGGCATGGTGGCGGGCGCCTGTAGTCCCAACTATTTAGGAGGCTGAGGTAGGAGAATGGTGTGAACCCAGAATGCGGAGCTTGCAGTGAGCCGAGTTTGTGCCACTGCACTCCAGCCTGGGCAACAGAGCGAGACTCCGTCTCAAAAAAAAAAAAAA
>NW_012119599.1:2408880-2410045 GCF_000951035.1 Colobus angolensis palliatus | reverse complement strand
TTTTTTGAGACAGAATCTCACTCTGTCACCCAGGCTAGAGTGCAGTGGTGTGATCTTGGCTCACTGCAAGCTCCGCCTCCTGGGTTCACACTATTCTCCTGCCTCAGCCTCCCAAGTAGCTGGGACTACAGCCGTCCGCCATCACACCTGGCTAATTTTTTGTATTTTTAGTAGAGCCAGGGTTTCACCGTGTTAGCTAGGATGGGGATGGTCTCGATCTCCTGACTTCGTGATCCGCCCGCCTTGGGCTCCCAAAGTGCTGGGATTACAGGCGTGAGCCACCGCTCCCAGCCACCTTCATCACTTTCAATATGTCGTGCCACTCTATCGTAGCCTGTGAGGTTTCCACTGAAGAGTCTGCTGCCATACGTATTGGAGCTCCATTATAGGTTTGTTTTTGTTTTTGAGACAGAGTCTCACTCAGTCACCCAGGCTGAAGCGCAGTGACAAAATCTCAGCTCACTGCAACCTCCACCTCCCAGGTTCAAGCGATTCTTGTGCCTCAGCCTCCTGAGTAGTTGGGATTACAGGCGTGAGCCACTGAGCCTGGCCTCATGCTTGGCTAATTTTTTTGTATTTTTGGCAGAGACATTATTTCACCATGTTGCCCAGACTGGTCTCTAACTCCTGGCCTCAAGTGATTCACCCGCCTCAGCCTTCCTAAATGCTGGGGATTACAGACATGAGCCACTGCACATGGCCTCCATTGTATGTTATTTGTTACTTTTCTCTTGCTGCTTTTAGGACCTTTTCTTTATCCCTGATCTTTGGGAGTTTGATTATTAAATGCCTTGAAGGTAGTCTTTGGGTTAAATTTGCCTAGTGTTCTATAACCTTTTTGTATTTGAATATTGGTACCTTTTTCTAGGTTTGGAAAGTTCTCTGTTATTATCCCACTTAATAAACTTTCTGTTCCAGTCTCTCTACTTTAGGGCCAATAAAACTCTTAGATTTTTACCTTTTGTGGCTATTTTCCAGATCTTGTAGGTGTGCCTTATTTTTATTTTTTATTTTTTATTTTTTTTTTGAGATGGAGTCTTGCTCTGTTGCCACACTACAGTGCCACAATCTTGGCTTACTGCAATCTCCACCTCCCAGGTTCAAGCAATTCCCCTGCCTCAGCCTCCCAAGCAGCTGGGATTATAGGCGCCTGCCACCATGCCAA
>NW_012119599.1:2400701-2403469 GCF_000951035.1 Colobus angolensis palliatus | reverse complement strand
TGATCCGCCCGTCTCGGCCTCCCAAAGTGCTGGGATTACAGGCTTGAGCCACCGCGCCCGGCCTTAAAATTACTTCAATCTCTTTGGTTAATTTATCCGATAGGATTCTGAATCCCTTCTCTGTGCTATCTTGAATTTCATTGAGCTTCCTCAAAACAGCTGTTTTGAATTCTCCATCTCAAAGGTCACATAGCTCTGTCACAGTGGGGTTGGTCACTGGAGGCTTGTTTAGCTCACTTGGTGAGGTCATGTTTTCCTGCGTGGTGTCAATGCTTGTGGGTGTTCGTCAATGGCTGGGCATTGACGAGTTCAGTGTTTACTGTAGTCTTTGTAGTCTGGGCTCATTTGAACCCATCCTTCTTGAGAAGGCTTTCCAGATATTTAAAGGAAATAGAGTGTTGTGATCTAAACTTTTGGTCACTGCAGCTGTATCTGCATTAGGGGGCACCCCAGGCTCAGTAACGCTGTGATTCTTGCAGAATCTTAAGAGGTACTGGCCAGGCACAGTGGCTCATGCCTGTAATCCCAGTACTTTGGGCATCTGAGGCAGGCGGATTATCTGAGGTCGGGAGTTTGAGACCAGCCTGGCCAACATGGTGAAACCCCGTCTCTACCAAAAAATACAAAAATTCGCCAGACGTAGGGGCAGGCACCCGTAGTCCCAGCTATTTGGGAGGCTGAGTCGGGAGAATCACTTGTGCATGGGTGGTGGAGGCTGCAGTGAGTGGACTGCAGCACTGCATTCCAGCCTGGGTGACAGAGTAAGACCCTATCCCAAAAAAAAAAAAGGAATCTTAGAGGTACTGCCTCGGTGGTCTTGGGTGAGATTCAGGAGAATTCCCTAAATTACCAGGCAGAAACTCTTCTCTTTTCCCTTACTTTCTCCAAACAAATGCAGTCTGTCTCTCTGTACGGAGCTGTCTGGAGCTGCTGGAGGGGAGACACAAGTACCCTTGTGGCCACCACCACTGGGACTGCACTGGGTCAGACCCAAAGCCAACACACCACTGGGTCTCACCCAGGGCCCATGGCAACCACTACCTGGCTTCCGCCAATGTTCATACAAGGCCCAAGGACTCTTCGGCCAGCAGGTGGTAAAGCCAGCCAGGCTTGTGTGCTTCCCTTCAGGGTGGTGAGTTCCCTCTTGGCCCAGGGCATGTCCAGAAATGCCGTATGGGAACCAGGGCACGGAGACAGAAATCTTAGGAGTCTACCTGGTGCTCTATTCTGTGGCTGAGCTGGCACCCAAGCTACGAGAAAAAGCCTTTCCCGCTCGATACGGCTTGGCTGCGTCCCCACCCAAATCGCATCTTGTACTGTAGCTCCCATAATTCCCCCATGTTATGGGAGGGACCCGGTGGGAGATACTTGAATCATGGGGGCAATTTCCCCCTTACTGTTTTTGTGGTAGTGAATAAGCCTCATGAGATCCGATGGCTTTATAAGGGAAAACCCCTTTGACTTGGTCCTCATTCTGTCTTGCCTGCCACCGTGTAAGACGTGCCTTTCAACTTCTGCCGTGATTGTGAGGCCTCCCCAGCCATGTGGAACTGGGAGTTCATTGAGCCTCTTTTTCTTTATAAATTACCCAGTCTCAGGTATGTCTTTATCAGCAGCGTGAAAACGGACTAATACACTATTCTTCCCTCACCTTTCCTCACACAGGAGTCTCTCTCTGTGGCCACCACTGCTCCAGGCCCATGGCGGGTACTGCCTGGCTACTGCTGATGTTCACTCAAGGCCCAAGCCCTCTTCAGTCAGCTTGTGGTGAATGCTGCCAGGCCTGGGTCTTTTTCTTCAGGGAAGAAGAATCCCCTCTGGCCCAGGGCAGATCCAGGAATGCTGTCCAAGAGCCAAGACCTCGACTGGGGATGCCAGCAGCCACTTGGTGCTCTACCCCACTGTGGCCAAGCTGGTGCCCAAGATGCAAGACAAAGTCTCCTTTACTCTTTCCTCTCCTTTCCTCAAGCAGGAGTCTTTCCCCAGGGCCACCGCAGCTGGGAATGCGCTGGGTCACGCCTGAAATCAGCACGGCCCTGGGTCTAACCCAAGGCCTGAAGCGAGTACTGTCTGGCAAACCACTGATGTTTAATCAAGGCCCAAGAGATCTTTAGTCAGCAAGTAATGAATCCTGCCAGGACTGGGTCCTTCCTTTCAAGGCAGTGGCTTCCCTTCTGGCCCAGGGTGTGCCTAGAAATGTCATCCAGGATTTAGGGCCTGGAATGGGGGCCTCGGGACTCTGCCTGATGCCCTATCGTCCTGTGGCTGAGCTGGTATCCAAGTTGCAAAACAAAGACCTCTTGACTTTTCCCTCTCCTTGCCTCAAGCAGAAAGAAGGAGTCTCTCCTGGAACTGTAAGCTATACTGCCTGGGGTTTGGGGCTTGGGGGCTCAAGCACTCCCTTGGCTCCTCAGCCAGTGTCTCACTGGACCTCATGTCCTCCAGGTCCACTTGTTCTGAGCCCAGCAAGGCACCAGGACTTGCCCAGGAATTGCAGTTTTTTGTGACCTGATTGCCTTTCTTATTTATTTATTTATTTATTTTTTATTTTTTTATCTATCTATCTATCTATCTATCTATCTATCTATCTATCTATCTATCTATGGAGTTTTGCTGTTGTCCAGGCCGGAGTACAGTGGCATGCTCTCGGCTCACTGCAACCTCTTCCTCCTGGGTTCAAGCGATTCTCTTGCCTCAGCCCCCTGAGTAGCTGGGATTACAGGCGTGCACCACCATGCCCAGCTAACTTTTGTATTTTTAGTAGAGAC
>NW_012119599.1:2398194-2398947 GCF_000951035.1 Colobus angolensis palliatus | reverse complement strand
GACCTCGTGATCCGCCCGTCTCGGCCTCCCAAAGTGCTGGGATTACAGGCTTGAGCCACCGCACCCGGCCAGAAATGCACTTTAAATAGAAAGATGTTCTGTACAAAAGTTAACTCAAAATGGACCACATCACTAAATGCAAAACTTAAAACTGTAACATTTCTAGAAGGAAACATAGGAGAAAATCTTTGTGACCCTAGATGATGCAAAAGTTCATTATATACAAAAGTTCATTATGTACAAGCATGATCATAAGAGAAAACCTTGATAAATTAGACTCCATCAAAATTAAAAACTTTTGCTCTTCAACAAACATTATTAAGAAAATGAAAAGATAAGCCAAACAGTGGGAGAAAAATATTTGCAAATTGCATACTTGATAAACAACTAGTATCCAAATATTTTAAGAACTCTTAAAAGTCAATAGCTAGAAAACAAACAACCCAATTATTTTAAAAGGGCAAATGATTTGAATAAACACTTCACTAACAAAGATATGCAGATGAAAACAAGTACATAAAAAGCTGTTCAACATCATTAGTCCTTAGAAAAATGCAAATGAAAACCACAAGGTCATTCTCCACCTATCAAGAGTGGTCATCATGGAGAAAAGAGGCAGGGTAATCACTTGAGGCCAGGAGTTTGAGACCAGCTTGGGCAACATACCAAGACACCGTCTCTACAAACATCAAAATTAGGGGCCAGGCACAATGACTCACGCCTGTAATTCCAGCACTTTGGAAGGCTGAGGCA
>NW_012119599.1:2391248-2392104 GCF_000951035.1 Colobus angolensis palliatus | reverse complement strand
ACTGCAACCTCTGCCTCCCAGGTTCAAGCGATTTTCTTGCCTCAGCCTCCTGAGTAGCTGGGACTACAGGCACCTGCCACCACGCCCGACAAATTTTTGTATTTTTAGTAGAGATGGGGTTTCTCCATGTTGGCCAGGCTGGTCTCGAACTCCTGACCTAAGGTGATCTACCTGTCTCGGCCTCCCAAAGTGCTGGGATTACAGGCGTGAGCCACCATGCCTGGCCTGCTTTGTTTTTTTAATGGTCACTGTAGAGTTTATAGTCCACATCTTTAGCTCCTTGCAGACTACATTCAAGTGCTACTGCACTCCATACTCCAGTGTGGGTGAGAGTGAGACTCTGTCTCAAAAACATAAAACAAACAAAAAAACAAACTAGCTGGCCGTGGTAGCGCACACCTATAGTCTCAGCTACTCGGGAGGCTGAGTCACAAGAATTGCTTGAACCCAGGAGGTGGAGAGGTTGCAGAGAGCTAAGATCGCACCACTGCGCCCCAGCCTGGGAGACACAGCAAGACTCCATCTCAAGATATTAAAAAAAAAAATTTTCCTAGTGCTACACATAGGAATGTGCAGGTGCACACGCATACACCTGCATGCACATACATGTGCTCAGGTACATATATGAGTGTGTAAAACCAGTGAAATCGGAAGAATAAGGTCTTAGAATTGAACTAATGTCAATGTCCTCTTTTGATGTTGTATTATAGTTATATAAGATGTTAGCATCCTCTGAAGGCTGAGGCAGGAGAATGGCGTGAACCTAGGAGGCGGAGCTTGCAGTGAGCTGAGATAGCACCACTGCACTCCAGCCTGGGTGACAGACCAAGACTCCGCCTCAAAAAAAAAAAAAAAA
>NW_012119599.1:2384053-2385343 GCF_000951035.1 Colobus angolensis palliatus | reverse complement strand
ACCATGTTGGCCAGGCTGGTCTTGAACTCCTGACCTCAAGTGATCCACCCGCCTTGGCCTCCCAAAGTGCTGGGATTACATGCATAAGCCACTGCGCCTGACCAACTATAGTTAATAACAATGTATTGTATACTTGAAAATCTCAGAGAGAGTAGTTTTAAATGTTCTCACCACAAAAAATAAGTATGTGAGGTGGATAGGTTTATTACCTTGATTAGCCATTTTACAATGTATACATATATCAAAACATCATGGGTTTTTATGTATTTATGTTTATTTTTTGATGTTTGTTTTATTTTGTTTTGAGAGAGGGTCTCATTCTGTTACCCAGACAGTGGCATGATCATGGCTCACTGCAGCCTCAACCTCCCAGGCTCAAGCCATCCTCCCAGGCTCAAGCCATCCTCCCACCTCAGCCTCCCAATTAGCTGGGACCATAGGTGTGCACCCCCACACCTGGCTAATTTTTTTAATTTTTCATAGAGACAGGGTCTCCCTATGTTGCTCAGGCTGGTCTTGAACTCCTGAGCTCAAGCGATCCTCCCACCTTGGCCTCCCAAAGTGTTGAGATTACAGGTGGGAGCCACTGAGCTTGGCCCCAAAACATCATGTTGTATGACACAAATAGATATAATTTTATTTGTCAGGGAAGGGAGGGAAAGGAGGGAGGGATGGAAAGAAAGAAAAAAGGAAAGAAGGAAAGGAAGGAAGAGAGAGAGGAGGATTTAAAATCATGTAAGCTTCTACCTTAAAAAAATAGAAAAAAGGCTGGGCGCGGTGGCTCATGCCTGTAATCCCAGCACTTTGGGAGGCCAAGATGGGCAGATCACCTGAGGTCAGGAGTTTGAGACCAGCCTGACCAACATGGAGAAACCTTGTCTCCACTAAAAATACAAAATTAGCTGGGCATGGTGGCGCATGCCTGTCATCCCAACTACTCAGGAGGCTGAGGCAGGAGAATCGCTTGAACCCAGGAAGCGGAGGTTGTGGTGAGCCAAGATCACGCCATTACACTCCCGCCTGGGTAACAAGAGCCAAACTCTGTGTAAAAAAAAAAAAAAATTATGCATCAGTCACAAAAGACTACGCTGTGTATTTCCAAATGTGAAAAGTACAAAATAGGTAGATTAATAGAGGCAGAGAGATTAGTGTCTGCCTAGGGCCAGAAAGTGACTAAGGAGATTGGATATTAACTACAAATGAGTATGAGGTTTCTTTATTTAAAATTTCTTTATTGTGCTGAAATATACATAAAATTTACTACTATTTTAACTTTTTTTTTTTTTTTTT
>NW_012119599.1:2381664-2383014 GCF_000951035.1 Colobus angolensis palliatus | reverse complement strand
GGATCACTTGAGGTCGGGAGTTGGAGACCAGCCTGGCCAACATGGTGAAACCCCATCTCTACTAACAATACAAAAATTAGCCGGGTATGGTGGTGGTTGGAGGGGGAGGGCACCTGTAATCCCAGCTACTCAGGAGCCTGAGGCAGGAGAATAAATTGCTTGAACCTGGGAGGCGGAGGTTGCAGTGAGCGGAGATCGCGCCATTGCACTCTAGCCTGGGCGACAGAGCAAGACTCTGACTGAAAAAAAAAAAAGAAAGAAAAGAAAACGTCATTTTCAGAGGGCAAAGTGAGGAGGGTGCACCCTCAGGACATTCTTGCTTCAGCCTGGGGAAAGAGAGTTTAAGCAATTCCCCAGAAAGGCACAGGAACCTCAGCCCAGAGAGGGGCAGCTTCCTGCCTCGGGTAGCACAGCCTTGGCCTCTAAGAGTCCCTCGTCTCTACCTCCCCAAGTTCAAATGTGCATGCGTGAGGTTCCAAACCCAGCCCCACCGCTAACCCCTGGCTGCCTCCTCTTTCTGACTTCTCAGGGAAAAAAACAACCACCACCACATACACACAAAAATCCCGCAAGTCAGGAAACATCCATCACGGGCTGTCCTGCCCAGGCCGGAGGGGCAGGGGTCAACAGGGAGGTGACCTCAAGGTCTCCGTGGGGACTAGGATCCGGCGGGACTGGGGGTGAGAGGCTGGAAATTTTCCCACCCTGAGACTTTCCTGCGTCAACCCAGGAGGGCGCCCTGGATGCCGCCAGCCCTGCCCCCAACCTCCTTCCTCTCCTGACAGGGCAGCTTCCCGGCTAAGGATGGATGGGGAGGGCGCGCCAAGATGGAGCCACCAGGACCAGGAATGGACAGGCACTTCGAGACTGACCAGACGAGGGACCCTGGCTCAGAGTGGCCGAGGCCTGGCCTCAGAGCCACACAGCTGGGAGATGTACATGGGTTGGCGTCGCTCCCGGCACACGCAGCCTCCCTCTGCCTCCGCTGCCCTGCCCAGGAGCTGGAGCCCAGCCCGGCCTTGGGTGTGTGAGAAGCCACTGGCCCGGGGCCCTGCTCCCCCGGTCCTTCCTCCCCACAACACACTCAGGACTCAGCCCTTCCTTGTGTTAAATAGAAACCTCTTTATTCTAAGTATCGAACGTTCCTTAATACATTGGATTGGGGCCAGACCTTGAGGTGGGGGAAAGGGGCGGGGGAGCTGGGATATTTCTGTAGAGACTTCCAGAACGCCACTCACCACTCTGGGCTATGGCAGGAGGGGAGGTGCTGGGAACAGGCTTCACGGCCTTGGGAAAATCCTTTGTCTCTTTGGCCTGTTTCCCCCCACCCTTTTTTTTTTTTTTTTGGGA
>NW_012119599.1:2373266-2374967 GCF_000951035.1 Colobus angolensis palliatus | reverse complement strand
GGTGCCTTCCTTGGCCCCCTAATAAGCCCGCGGACAGCCCCTGCCGGCCCCCAAAGGGTGCCCCATCCCAGCCTCTCCCCATTCCCCAAGCTCCACTCTCAGGGGCCCTTAGTCTGCACCCCGCCTTACACCCCAGTTCCACGCACACGGCTCCCCGCAGACCCTGGGCAGGGGCCACCTCTTCCATCCATAGGGAGCCGCTCCCCACCTTAGAGGGATTTCCTCCAGCAGTAGTGTTCTTGCTCTCCCAACCTCCCCTCTTCCCGCCCCTTTCCCCTTTCCTCCTCCCTTCCCCTCAGGCAGGCGCACCTGGTAAGGCTCATCCTGCATTCTTCGCAGGGCCAGGGCCTGGGCACCCAGCGTGCCCACGATGCCATCCAGGGCCTCCGGGCTGCTGAGCCACTTCCGGCGCATCAGCTTGTTGAAGTGTGGCTGGCAGGGACAGAGTAGGGGGGTAACGGCTCTCCTCCCTCCCACCCTCCTTCTTCACTTAGGTATTTGTTCCTGGAACCCTGCTCCGTGTTGAACCAAGGCTGTGTGGTGCTGGGAGCACATGGGGAACAGATAGCCCCAGCCCTGGCATCCTGGGACTCACAGTCCAGAAGAGGAGACTGGTCCCCAGGTAGTGATGACCAAAAGCTGGCAAGGCTGGGACCCAGGAGCCCAGGGGTTTAGGAAGCCCAGAGGGGATGCCTGACTCAGCATAGAGCCTAGGAGGGCTTCCTGGAGGAAGGGACACCAGAACTGATGCCCTAGTGATGACCTTCCTTAGCCAAGGGAGGGATGGGGGAGGGAGTGGCTCAATGGGAGAAAATCGTGAGTATTAAGACAGTTCAGATTTCAGATGGGCATGCCAGGGAGAGGATCAGCAAACAGGTCAGAGCGGCTGATGAAAACAGGGGACTTCATTTAAAAATTATTAAGGGGCCGGGCGCGATGGCTCATGCCTGTAGTCCCAGCACTTTGGGAGGCTGAGGTGGGCGGATCACGAGGTCAGGAGATCCAGACCATCCTGGCTAACATGGTGAAACCCCATCTCTACTAAAAATACAACAAAATTAGCCGGGTGTGGTGGCGGGCACCTGTAGTCCCAGCTACTCGGGAGGCTGAGGCAGGAGAATGGCGTGAATCCGGGAGGCAGAGCTTGCAGTGAGCGGAGATCGCACCACTGCACTCCAGCCTGGCAACACAGCGAGACTCTGTCTCAAAAATAAATAAATAAAATAATAAAAATAAAAAATAAAATGTAGCAGAAAACATACTGTGGTCACATTTGAGAAAAATCCATAATATAATCTCCTCCCAGTTTTGCAGATAATTTGGAACTCTGGGACACCCCTCCAAACCTCTTCCAAGTTTGCAAAATCTTGCCTTTGGGGGAGTGGAGACTGGATAAAGTGTACAAGGAAGCTTCCTGCATTCTTTCTTACATCTGCAAGTGAATCTACAATTATCTCAAACATTTTCCAAAGAAAACATTCCAAGGACTCTGGACTTGAGACTACGGGAAGAGCGACTGAATGAGGCCCTTCCAGCCCAGCTGAATACAACTGGGTACAAATAAGATCTGGCAGTTTTTAATTCCAGGGTTTAGAAATGTTAGGATTTGGCCGGGCGCGGTGGCTCAAGCCTGTAATCCCAGCACTTTGGGAGGCCGAGGCGGGTGGATCACGAGGTCAGGAGATCGAGACCATCCTGGCT
>NW_012119599.1:2366044-2372066 GCF_000951035.1 Colobus angolensis palliatus | reverse complement strand
AAAAAAAAAAAAAAAATGTTAAGGGCTGGACACGGTAGCTCATGCCTGTAATCCCAGCCCTTTGGGAGGCTGAGGCTCGAGAATTGCTTGAGCCCAGGGCAGCATAGTGAGACTCCCTCTCTGTAATTTTTTTTTTTAATTAGCTGGGCATGGTGGCCCACACTGTGGTCCCAGCTACTTAGGAGGCTGACGTGACAGGATCGCGTAAGCCCAGGAGGTTGAGGCTGCAGTGAGCTATGATCATGCAATTGCACTCCAGCCTGGGCGACAGAACAAGATTCTATCTCTAAAAACAAAGACAAAAACAAACTCTTTTTCCCCGTCCAAAACAAAAAATAATAATAACTTTAAGACAGTGACAGCATTAAACCAAGCTTGAGCCTTTCGAAGTGTGTGTTTTGGGGGTGAGGGGAGCTGTGCGACCCTGAAGCCGGTTTTGGGGTTTATTCCAGGCATAAGACAGGGAGGGGAGAGGTGAGGCTGGGGCAGGCCTGGGGTGCACAGGGCCTCCTGGGCTGGGGGAGAAGCCCCAGCTTTCTCCTGAGGGCAGTAGGGAGTCATGGCCAGTTTTGTGCTGGGTAGGGAGAGGGTCAGATTTGTGCTTTACCAAAATGGGAGGAGGCGACTGTGGTAGAAATGACGGAGGAGGCTGAAAAAAAGGGGAAAGCGGAGATAGGGAGGGAATGAAAGAGGGTGAGGAGGGGGAAGAGGAGAATCCCAGTGGTAGAATGCATAGGATGAAGTGAGTGACCACCGCCCATGGGGAAGGAAAGGAGGTATCTGGAGGAGACCAGAGACCCTGGAGATGGGCAGGCTGTGGGTCTCTCCCTGATACAGGGGCAAGGGGAGGGTTGGGGGAGAGGCTGCAGTCTGGGTGGACACAGGCCATGTGAAGTTCAGAGACATCCCCAGGATGGTATCCATGGGGGAGGACTAATTGCCTCTTCAGCTCAGCCTCAGCACCCCCTCCTGTTCTCTCACCCTGACAGCAGCCCAGTTTTCTTTTATTTATTTATTTATTTTTAAGATAGGGTCTCACTGTATTGCCCAGGCTGGTCTCGAACTGCTGAGCTCAAGCGATCCTCCCACCTCAGCCTCCCAAATTGCTGGGATTACAACAGGTGTGAGCCACCATGTCTAGCGTGTTGCTGGGGGTTGTTTGTTTTACTGTTTCTTTTGAGATAGAGTCTCACTCTGTCGCCAGGCTGGGATGCAGTGGCGCGATCTCAGCCCACGGCAAGCTCCACCTCTCAGTTCAAGCCATTCTCCTGCCTCAGCCTCCTGAGTAGCTGGGATTACAGGCACCTGCCACCATGCCCGGCTAATTTTTGTATTTTTAGTAGAGAAGGGGTTTCACCGTGTTGGCCAGGATGGTCTTGATCTCTTGACTTTGTGATCTGCCCGCCTTGGCCTCCCAAAGTGCTGGGATTACAGGCGTGAGCCACCATACCCAGCCACACAGTGGTTTATAGATTAAGATTGTAGATTTGCAATGGGCTCTGCCATTTGCTGGTCTCATCTTCCTCACCTGTAAAATGAACCTACAATCTATCTCGTAGGATTGCAGTGAGAATTAAACGAACCAATACTCTCAAGCACCTGGCACAGTGAGAATGTGTTTGCTGTTGCTATGAAGTCTGTACATTTAAGATAGCAAGCTGGGTGTGGTGGCTTACATCTGTAATCCCAACACTTTGGGAGGCCAAGTCAGGAGGATTGCTCGAGCCCAGGAGTTCAAGACCAGCCTGGGCAACATAGTGAGACCCTGTCTCTACCAGAAATACAAATAAATAGGGAGGGCACGGTGGTTCATGCCTATAATCCCAGCATTTTGGGAGGCCAACGTGGGCAGATCACAAGGTCAAGAGATCGAGACCATCCTGGCCGACATGGTAAAACCCCGTCTCTACTAAAAATACAAAAATTAGCTGGGTGTGGTGGTGAACGCTATAGCATGGCAGGTGGCAGTAAGTGCTTTGGAGAAAAACAGCAGGAAGTTGGGAGGGGGGTTTCGTCTAGGGGCTTCTGTTTTTTTTTTTTTTTTTTTGAGACAGAGTCTTGCTCTGTCGCCCAGACTGGAGTGCAGTGGCCGGATCTCAGCTCACTGCAAGCTCCGCCTCCCGGGTTCACGCCATTCTCCTGCCTCAGCCTCCCGAGTAGCTGGGACTACAGGCGCCCGCCACCACGCCCGGCTAGTTTTTTTTTTTTTTTTAGTAGAGACGGGGTTTCACCGTGTTAGCCAGGATGGTCTCGATCTCCTGACCTCGTGATCCGCCCGTCTCGGCCTCCCAAAGTGCTGGGATTACAGGCTTGAGCCACCGCGCCCGGCCTGTTTTTTTTGTTTTTTGAGAGGGAGTCTTGCTCTGTCACCCAGGCTGGAGTGCAATGGCATGATCTCAGCTCACTGCAACCTCCGCCCCCTGGGTTCAGGCAATTCTCCTGCCTCAACCTCCGGAGTAGCTGGGATTACAGGCGTGTGCTGCCATGCCTGGCTAATTTGTGTAATTTTAGTAGAGACGGGGTTTTGCCATGTTGGCCAGGCTGGTCTCAAATTCCTGACCTCAAGTGATCCGCCCACCTTTGCCTCCCAAAGTGCTGGGATTACAGGCATGAGCCACTGCACCTGGCCAGGGCTTCTGTTTCAAATGGGGCAATCAGAGAAGGTCACACTGAGGTGACATTTGAGTCAAGACTTGAGGCAGGGCGTGGTGGCTCACACCAGTAATCCCAGCACTTTGGGAGGCCGAGGTGGGCAGATCACATGAGGCCAGGAGTTCGAGACCAGCCTGGCCAACATGGTGAAACCCCATCTCTATTAAAACTACACAAAAATTAGCTAGGCGTGGTGGTGCATGCCTGTAGTTCCAGCTACTAGGGAGGCTGAGGCAGGAAAATTGCTTGAACCTGGGAGGCAGAGGTTGCAGTGAGCTGAGATTGTGCCACTGCACTCCAGCCTGGGTGACACAGGGAGACTGTCTCAAAACAAAACAAGACTTGAAAGAGGCGTGAGAGGGAGCTATGTGGCTGTGAGAGGGACAGCATTCCAGGCAGAGGGAAGGACAAGTGCAAAGGCCCTGAGGCAGGAATGTGCCTACTGGGTTAAGAGACAGCAAGGGGGCTGGTGTGGCTGGCGTGGGGGTTAGCGGGAGAGTCGGGGGGCAGGCAGAGGGAGGAGATGAGGTCTGAGAGAGAGAGGGGGGAGAGGGAAGGGGCTGATTGTGCAGGGCTGTGGGGGCCACGGCAGGATTTTGGCATTTGCTCTGCGTGAGCTGGGGAGTTGTGGGAGGATTCTGAGCAGAGAAGGGGAGTGGTCCACTGTATAACATGGGTTGAGCTTGTGTTATGGCCAGGAACACAGTCCGCCTGCAGTCTCTCTCCTCAGTGTTCCCACCCCCCGCCACCACATTCACTAACCCACCTTTGCACCAAACCCTTATAGGGTGGGCACGAGGGCCTAGAGATGGGTGTAGGGGGCTCTGGGGTCTAGGAGAGCCTAAGCAGGGATTTGGAGGACCTCAGTGGGGAGGGGCTCCACCCAAACCTCAAGCCCCCTCCTGCTGATGGCCCTCTGTTCTCCCCCGGTCACATCCTCACGTCTTCCTTCCTGCACCCTCTCCACCCCACCAACAGCCCAGGCCATGGCCCTAACTGCCCCCGCTCCCCGCCCCTGTCTGCTTCCCAAATACTGAGCTATGGGCTAAAGAGAACTGGAGGATGGTGGTTGAGGGGGGAGCACTTCCCTGTCCTGGCAAGGGCCCCAACCCTGGCCTCCCACCTCACTCACCTGCAGCTCCTGGAATAGCAGGTCAGCCACCACACGGTGACAGAGCCGGGTCACATGGTCCAGAGCACTAGCAGACGCTTCCCGGGCCGGCTCGCTTTCTGGGGGCCCCACCCGGGCCAGGCGCTCGGCCAGAGCTCTGTGGGGATCAACAGAGCCAAAAGTGAGGGACCCCAACATCTCAGCCCAACTGCCTAGACCTGTCTCCCCTTAGGTAGAACAGAGGGGTACAGGGGTGACAGGTCAGATGGGAGGCTGGGGAAGGTCAGGGACTCTGGAGAGGGGACAGGGAATACTTGACAGGTTGGGGGTGTCTGGGGATTGGGGATGCCTGGGGATGTCAGGGGACTCATGGATATTGGGGGGCTAAGGGATGGATGGCTAGGAGGTCTAGGGTACATTGGGGGAGGTCTTGATGGGTCTTCGGGTCTCAGTTTCTCTTGGTGCTTTCTGGGTGAGAGTGGGGAGGCCTCCATTCTTTTTTTTTTTTTTTTTTTTTGAGACGGAGTCTCACTCTGTCGCCCAGGCTGGAGTGCAGTGGCTGGATCTCAGCTCACTACAAGCTCCGCCTCCCAGGTTTATGCCATTCTCCTGCCTCAACCTCCCGAGTAGCTGGGACTACAGGCGCCCGCCACCTCGCCCGGCTAGTTTTTTGCATTTTTTAGTAGAGACGGGGTTTCACCATGTTAGCCAGGATGGTCTCGATCTCCTGACCTCGTGATCAGCCCATCTTGGCCTCCCAAAGTGCTGGGATTACAGGCTTGAGCCACCGCGCCCGGCCGGAGGCCTCCATTCTAAAAGTCTGTGGTTCTGATAGTCTACAACTCTGAAACTCTACCCTTACTCTTCTCTTTTTTTTTTGAGACAGACTTTTGCTCCTGTTGTCCAGGCTGGAGTGCAATGGCATGAACTCGGCTCACTGCAGCCTCCACCTCCCAGGTTCAAGTGATTCTCCTGCCTCAGCTTCCCAGGTAGCTAGGAATACAGGTGCCCGCCACCACACCTGGCTAATTTTTGTAGTTTTAGTAGAGACAGGCTTTCACCACGTTGGTCAGGCTGGTCTTGAAACCCTGGCCTCAAGAGATCTGCCCACCTTGGCCTCCCAAAGTGTGGAATTATAGGCGTAAGCCACTGCATCCTGCCCCGGCTATTTATTTATTTATTTATTTATTTATTCTGAGACAAAGTGTCGTTTTGTCGCCCGGCTGGAATGCAGTTGTGTGATCTCGGCTCACTGCAGACTCTGCCTCCTGGGTTCACACCATTCTCCTGCCTCAGCCTCCTGAGTAACTGGGACCACAGGCACCCACCACCACGCCCAGCTAATTTTTTGTATTTTTAGTGGAGACGGGGTTTCACCATGTTAGCCAGGATGGTCTCGATCTGCTGACCTCATGATCTGCCCACCTCGGCCTCCCAAAGTGCTGGGATTACAGGTGTGAGCCACCGCACCAGCCATTATTATTATTTTTTGTAATAGAAATGGTAGAATAGTGTACCCACTTCTGCTCTTTCCTTCAACAGCTTGGAGACTTTTCCATTAGGGCATGAAGAGTTCTCACGCTCCTTTTTAACATCTGAGCTGGATTCCACTGCTTAGCTGTCCCATCATTTATTTAATTGGCCCCCGATAGATGGACAGTTGGTTCCATTTTTTCCAGGGAGGAACCCCGCACACGTCATCGCCCATGAACTTTTGGCCTCTGAAGGGTGGATTCCTAGAGGATCTGCTGGGTCAAGGGCCCAGTGTTTGTGATTTGAGCAGAAAGTGCTCGGTCTGGACTATTCTCCATTCAGCAATGGAAGAACACAGACTGCCACAACGATACAAAATGGGAATGGCCAGGCGCGGTGGCTCACACTTGTAATGCCAGCATTTTGGGAGGCTGAGGCAGGAGCATCACTTGAGCCTGGGAGTTCGAGACCAGCCTGGGCAACATAGAGAGACCCTCATCTCTTTTCTTTTCTTTTTTTTTTTTTTGAGACAGAGTCTTGCTCTGTTGCCCAGGCTGCAGTGCAGTGATGGGATCTCGGCTCACTGCAACCTCCGCCTCCCGGATTCAAGCAATTCTCCCGCCTCAGCCTCCTGAGTAGCTGGGATTACAGGCACCTGCCATCATGCCTGGCTAATTTTTCTACTTTTTTAGAGATGGGGTTTCACCATGTTGATCAGGCTGGTCTTGAACTCCTGACCTCAGATGAACTGCCCACCTCGGCCTCCCAAAGTGCTGGGATTACAGG
>NW_012119599.1:2360615-2365580 GCF_000951035.1 Colobus angolensis palliatus | reverse complement strand
CCCGTCTCGGCCTCCCAAAGTGCTGGGATTACAGGCTTGAGCCACCGCACCCGGCCTTTTTTTTTAAATTAAACTAATCAAAAAGGATAAAAAGGCAAAAAACAAACAAACAAAAAAAAAACCTGTCATTCTTAAGAGTCTTGAGTCCGGGGTCTAGATTTCTATAATTCGAACATTCCAATATTCAGATGCTCTGTGGTGCTATGGCTGTTTCAAGGACTCCCAGAGTTTATGCTTCTAAGGTACCATGCTCAGGCTCCCCTGAGTCAGTTCTGCAATCCCCACCCAGGATCCGGGCATCCCAGGTCAGCCTCCACCTTGGATTGGTCCTCCCTCCATCACACCAGGGATGCCCTCACCTCAGCGGGGGGCCGCAGTTGACCAGGGCGATGGTCTTGCTGATATAGGTGTCAGGTAGCATCTCCCGGACTCCTGGGTTCTCATGGAATCGCTCCACGCGCTGCTGGAAGCTGGTGGGAGGAAAGGGGACAGATGGGGCGCTGCTGGGTCAGGGTTCCTGGCTGGGCACCCAGCCTGCCAAAGCCACCATCCCTGTGGTGGCACTCTACCTGTCCTTAGGTGGCTCCCTCTCATCTCTCCTCTCTCTGTAGGATCCCAGGCTCCAATGCCTAACCCCAGCAGAGCCAACCCATGCTCCCAGGTCCCCCTACCTCTGCAGGAACTCTGCCAGCCCCCCCAGGCAGCAGTGGGCCATCCGCTCCCCAAACTCCTGGCTGATGCGGGGCGCTCGCTCTGTGTGCTCTTCCAGCAGCTGCGAGGTCCAGGGCGACGAGAAGAGGTGAGGAGGGGCAAGGTCTCACTTTCCCACGCCTGCGCCGTCCAGTCCATTCCCCAAGCCTCCCTCCACCTCCTACCTCACACACATCCTGGGCCAGGCTGCTGGGCTGGTCCTCCAGGCTCCCCCAGTGCTCCTCGTCCTCCTGCAGCACACGGAGAAGGGCGGCCCGGGTCTGAGCCTACAGTGGGGAGATGGGAGACAGGCAGGAGTTGGGGGCTGCCTGGGGGTCTTTTTCTATCTCTTTCTCCCACCACAATCCCCTAGCCCTTAGCCCCAAGCAGTTCTGGTTTCTACCTATGAGCTTGTCAAGGTGGTGCTGCGGAGGGAGGCTGAGCCAGAAAACTTCCGCAGCCCTTCCCACTCCTAACTCTGTAGTTTGGAACTTTTGTATCAAAAGTCTGTGGTTTGGCCGAGCGCAGTGGCTCATGCACGTAATCCCAGTACTTTGGGAGGCCTAGGTGGGCAGATCACCTAAGGTCAACAGTTCGAGACCAGACTGGCCAACATGCAGAAGCCCCGTCTCTACTAAAAATACAAAATTAGCTGGGCGTGGTGGTGCATGCCTGTAATCCCAGCTGCTTGGGAGGCTGAGGCAGGAGAATCGCTTGAACCCAGGAGGAGGAGGTTGCGGTGAGCCGAGTTTGTGCCACTGCACTCCAGCCTAGGCAACAAGAGTGAAACTCCATCTCAAAAATAAAAAAGATACACGTACATTAATGTACACATGTGTATATTATTTACAATGTGTATACATATTTATGTTAATATGTATATATAATGTATATTTAATATTTACATTTAATGTATATTAAATATTATATTTAATATAAATCCTACTATTATATAATATGTATTAAGTATTATTTATATTAAATATTGTTTTTTTTTAGAGGCCACGTCTTGCTGTGTCCCCCAGGCTGGCGTGCAGTGGCACCATCGTGGCTCACTGCAGCCTCACACTCCTGGACTCAATCCTCCTGCCTCAGATTCCTGAGTAGCTGAGGCTACAGGCACGTGCCACCACACCCAGCTAACTTTTTAAATGTTTCACAAAACATTTTTTGTTGTTGTTGTTGAGACGGAGTCTTGCATTGCCACCCAGGCTGGAGTGCCGTGGCGCAATCTTGGCTCACTGCAAGCTCCACCTCCCGGGTTCACGCCACTCTCCTGCCTCAGCCTCCCGAGTAGCTGGGACTACAGGCGCCCACCACCACGCCCGGCTAATTTTTTGTATTTTTTGGGTAGAGACGGGTTTCACCGTGTTAGCCAGGATGGTCTTGATCTCCTGATCTCGTCATCCACCCACCTCGGCCTCCCAAAGTGCTGGGATTATAGGCGTGAGCCACTGCGCCTGGCCCAGTTCTGTGACTTTCTTGTACTCTAAGGTTTGAAGTGTCCAGATATACTGAACCTTTACCAAGTGTCTCTGTACAGGCGGCCTTTGTGTCTATGGCGTATGGACAGAACTCAGAAATTCATAAAGAGAAAAGGGAGCTGGAAAGAGTGAAAGGGGGAGGGGACAGGCCTCCCAAGCCCACTGTGACCCCCTCCCTCCCTCCACAGCACCTCCCACTTCCAAAATGCAAAGTCCCAGGTACCTTAACATCTGTGACGCATTCATCCTCCAAACCCCGCAGGGTGCCAGGGGACAAAAGGGGCCCCAGCTCCCCATTCTCCAGGGCAGCCATGTCCACCAACCCTAAGACCTCTCTGGGGGTGGGGGTGAGAGAAAAGAAGGTCTGTGAAAAGTGGGGCTGGGCAGTTGGCCCCTTCCCTACACCCTCCTACCCACTGTTTCTGTGACCCTAGGCCACTCCCTTCCTCTCTCTAAGTCAGCTCTGCTCATCCCTCAGAGGAAGTCTTTGGAATTGTTGCCTCCCCGGCTCCAGCTCTCTGAGTCAGCTCCCTGATGGATGGTGTCCGGGCATGATATTTAAGGGTCAAGTCCAGGCTTGAAGATCTGACACGCAAAGCTTTGCCCATGATCTGTTTCAACAGACAGAAGTTCCCTTTGCGCCTATGCTCTGAAGCCCTGCTCCCTTACCTGGCCTTGCAGGCTTCCCCAGTCCAGCCCTTGTTCCCCACCTTCTACTTGCTTACATGCCTGGAGCTATGTGATATCATCAATATCCACCCCCATACACCCCAGACTTGGGCTCACGGCATCCTCTCAATTATAAACACCATCTCCCTATAAATTGGACCAAACCCAGTTCCCAGCACTTTAGGAAGCTTTCTGGACTCCCTATCCTGCCTCCATCCCTTATAGATAACATGAGAGCATTATCAACATACATTCCCAAATCAGATCTATGTGGTTGATGTGGGTATCTGTTGCCTTCCCAGTCTTCTGGTGACAGCACCCTGATTTTGTTGGAAGAACCACCCACCCCCTTCACTGCCCAATGTGTGGCTTGGATGTGGCTAACTCCCTTTTCTCTGGGGTAGACAGGTGACCTGGAGGTAGCTAATCACCATATTCCATCCCCCAAGCACAAGAATGGATGTGTTTTAGGACACAAAGGCTCAACAGTAATAAGATTCTAGGACTGGGAGGGACCATGGCACTGAGGTTCTGGGGGCTACCCTTACAGAATTCAAGGGGCGAACAGCACTCAAGTCCTAAAACTGGGCCAGGTGTGGTGGCTCACACCTGTAATTGAAGCACTTTGGGAGGCCAAGGTGGGTGGATCACTTGAGGTCAGGAGTTTGAGGCCAACATGGTAAAACCCCGCCTCTACTAAAAATACAAAAAAATTAGGCCGGGCACGGTTGCTCGTAATCCCATGCTTGGCATGTAATCCCAACACTTTGGGAGTTCGAGTCAAGTGGATCACTTGAGTTTAGGAGTTCAAGACCAGCCTGGCCAACATGGTGAAACCCCATCTCTACTAAAAATACAGAAATTAGCTGTGCATGGTGGTGGGCGCCTATATAAATCCCAGCTACTTGGGAGGCTGAGGCAGGAGAATCGCTTGAACCCGGAAGGCGGAGGTTGCAGTGGGCAGAGATGACAGCACTGCACTCCAGCTTGGGCAACAGAACAAGACTCCGTCTCAAAAATAAATAAACAAATAAAGTCCTAAAACTAGAAGGATCAACAGCATTGAGGTTCTAAGACCGAAAGAGGGAATGAGGCTAAGGTTTAGGATTCAAAGGTTCATTGGTACTAAGCTTCTATGGTTGAGTCATAAATTCTAAGTTCTAAGATTGGAAATGTCAACACTACTACTGACCTAGGCTCTAAAGAGAGAGCAGTGTAGGATTCTAGAATTCTAAGTGTCATTTTATTAAGGTTAAGGGTCAGTGGGACTATGGTTCTAGGAAGGAATGGTCACCAGTGCTAAAACTCTAGGACTCAAAGTGTGAACAGCTACGATTCTAGTAGCGTAAGTGTGATGAAGCCCAGGTTCTTGGACTGGTGGGCCCACGGTGCTGAGTTACTACTAGGATTGAAACTGTTGATAGTGCTAAAATTGTAGAACTTGAAGACTCAATGGTGCCAATAGGTTCTAGGTCTGAAAGGGTGGGAATGCTAGGATTCTAAGACTGGAAGCATCGGTGTTACTTAGATGCTAGAACTATAACTGTCTGATGATGCTAAGGTTGTATGTAGGTCTAGAAGAATGAATGGTGTTGAGATTTTAGGAACGGAAACGTAGCCACGCGAAGGTTCTAGGACTGGAGGAATCAACGGTGCTAAGATTCGGGAAGGGTGGACAGTGAGGCGATCTAGAGTATAAGTGTTGACAGAGCGCTGAGGTTCTTGGACAACAGTGGTGCCAGAGCTCTTCTAGGACTGCAAGGGTTCGTGGCACTAAGGCGCTGGAACCGGAAGCCTGGGTAGCAATTCCATTCTAGGATTATAACTGTCAGCGGTGCTGACGACTGGATGGGTCAATGGTGTTAAGTGCTAGGACTGTAGGGTCAGCTGTCTCAAGGTCCTTAATGTCTGAAGAGGCCAGTGCTAGCGGTTGGGGCTGGGGGTTTCACGCGACCTTGGGCAACCGAGTCCAGCTCACCTGGGGTAGACCTGATTGTGCCAGTGCAGCAGCGCATAGCGGTCAGCCAGCGGCAGCCTGCGACGGGCGGAGGCCCCCAGCCACTCGGCCAGGGCCCCATGGTAGCCGCGCAGGTAGACGCCGAAGGCGCCCAGGCCGGCGGGG
>NW_012119599.1:2357522-2360230 GCF_000951035.1 Colobus angolensis palliatus | reverse complement strand
GGCCTTGGGAGGCCCAGGTGCGCCGCCCCCCGACGGCGCCAGCTCCTCGGCCTCCAGCTCCAGGATGTGCTCGTCTGCGCGCGCTAGTTCGCGCTGCTGGATCAGGCTCAGGATCTCCAGCACTGCAGGGGGGAAGGCGGGAGGTTAGCAGTGCGCCGGGGGAGGGGGGCGATGCCGGACGCAGGGGTAGGGGGGGTGCTTAGGAAGCGAAGGGAGATGACGGGAAAAGGGTTACAGGAGGCGGGAAGGTGTTGGGGGCAGAGAAGAGCCCGGAGAAGAGCAAGAAAGAAGGGTGTTGGGTGAAGGATGTAGGGGAGGGGTCAGGGTGAGGGGCTCATGCTTGTAATCCCAGCACTTTGGGAGGCCAAGGCTGGCAGATCACTTGAGGTCAGGAGTTCAAGACCAGCCTGGCCAACACGGCGAAACCTCGTCTCTACTAAAAATACAAAAATTAGCCGGGCGTAGTGGCGTACCCCTATAATATCAGCTACTCGGGAGGGCGAGGCAAGAGACTCGCTTGAACCCGGAAGGCGGATGTTGCAGTGCGCCGAGATTGCGCCACTGCACTTCAGCCTGGGCAGCATGTTGAGTGAGACTCCATCTCAAAAATAAATAAATAAAAACTTAAAAAAGAGAGAGAGAGAAAAGAAAAATGCCTGTGACTGAGGAAGGGATCTGGGGAGGTTGCGGGGTGGAGAGATGCAGGAGGGGTCGGAGGAGGCGAGAGGATTGAGAGAGGAGCCAGGTAAGGGGGAGAGGGATGGAGGCAGCGGTGGGAGCAGGAGGGGCAGGGTGGGGGCTTGGAGATGAGGAGAGGATATGGGACCACTGATGGGGTCTTTTTGGGGTGGGGATGGCTGTGGGGTGATCTGGCCCTCTGATGAGTTCAGACTGCCTGGAGAAAGGGGAGTCGTGGGGCTGGAAGGCCTCTGAGGCTGAAGGAGGGTCCTGGCAGCCCAGGGTTACCCTCGACACCTCCACCCCCCTCCACTTCCTCCCTGGCAGAGAAACTATTTCCTGGCCAGCGCTATTTTCTGCCCATCCGTTTCCAGAAGGCGGGGCTCTAGTCACCCCCTCCTCACCTCCCTCTAGTGCCCTCCCAGTCCCCAGGGAGCTGGGGCTGAAATAGCCTCTGGCCAGAACGCGGAGGGCATCAGAGGACAGAAAAGGATACCCTGAGTCCCCAGCCCTGGAGCAGCTCAGGCCTCAGGGCTAAAAGCAGAGCTCAGGCACAGCAGCAGAGATAAAGGCAGGGTTGGGGATGGCAGTGAATTAAGATGGGGATTGGGACAAGGATGGGGATGGGGCTGGAGGTGAGGATGGGGGGAAGGTGGGGGTGGGGATGAGGGAGTTTAGGGTTAGGATTAAGTCGGGTGGGAGTCTGGACAGAAATGGGAAAGGAGGGAAGAATGACATTGGGATCTGGGTAAGGATGAGGTTGGAAAGGTGGGGAAGGGGAGTGTAGGTGAAATCTGAGGATGGAAAGGACATAAAGATTGATGTGAAGGCCGGGCACGGTGGCTTACGCCTGTAATCCTAGCACTTTGGGAGTTGGGCGGATCACCTGAGGTCAGGAGTTCGAGACCAGCCTGAGCAATATGGTGAAACATCATCTCTACTAAAATTACAAAAATTAGCCGGGCATGGTGGTGTGTGCCTGTAGTCCCAGCTACTCAGGAGACTGAGACAGGAGAATTGCTTGAACCGGGGTGGCGAAGGTTGCAGTGAGCTGAAATCTTGCCATTGAAAAAAAAAAAAAAAGATTGATGTGAGTTTGAAGATGAATTCTGGAAGTGAGTTGGGCTTAGGAATAGGAACGTGGATGGAATTGAAGATGGAGGGGTTGGGGATGGAATTGAAGATGGAGGGTTTAGGATTGGGACTCAGGATAAGGGTGGAGATAGATTAGGGATGAAGAGGAGGTTGAATTTGGAGTTGGAGTTGAAACTGGGGGCTGAAGAAGGACTAGGAACTCAAATAGGACTGAATAAGGAGGTTGCTGGTCAGGTATGGTGGCTCATGCCTGTAATCCCAGCACTTTGGGAGGCTGAGGCAGGTGGATTACCTGCGATCAGGAGTTCGAGACCAGCCTGGCTAACATGGCAAAACCCCATTTCTACTAAAAATACAGAAAAAAATTTTAGCCAGATATGAGGGTGACGCATGCCTGTAATCCCAGCTACTCGGGAGGTTGAGACAGAAGAATTGCTTGAACTCAGGAAGTAGAGGTTGTAGTGAGCCAAGATTATACCATTGCACTCCAGCTGGGCGACAGAGTGAGACCCCATCTCAAAGCAAAAAAAAAAAAAAAAGGAGGTCGCCGGAGGGAAATGGGTGGAAGGTGGATGCTGAGAGGGGCCTGGGGCTGGGGGTTAAGAGTAAGACCAAAAGAGTGTAAAAGGGTTGAAGGTGAACATGGGGAAGAATGGGATATGAAACGGGACTGGACCAACTGGGGGTTGCCATGGTGTTGGACATAGACATTGATATTAAAGATGGTGTTTGGGGCCAGGCACGGTGGCTCACGCCTGTGATTCCAGCACTTTGGGAGGCCGAGGCAGGCAGATCACAAGGTCAGATCGAGACCATCCTGGCTAACCCGGTGAAACCCCATTTTTACTAAAAATATAAAAAATTTGGCCGGGCGCGGTGGCTCAAGCCTGTAATCCCAGCACTTTGGGAGGCCGAGACGGGCGGATCACGAGGTC
>NW_012119599.1:2346570-2356950 GCF_000951035.1 Colobus angolensis palliatus | reverse complement strand
GGCGTGGTGGCTCACACCTGATATTCCGGCACTTTGGGAAGCTGAGGTAGGAGGATCACTTGAGGCCAGGAATTCAAGACCAACTTGACCAACATAGTGAGACCCCCATCTCTACAAAAAATGTAAAAATTAGCCAGGTGTGATCGCCTGTGCCTGTAGTCCTAGCTACTCAGGCTGCTAAGGTGGGAGGATTGCTTGAGCCCAGGAGGTCAGGGCTGCAGAGAGCCATGATTGCACCACTGCACTCTAGCCTCCAGTCTGGGTGATAGAGTGAGACCCTGTCTCCAAAAGTAGATGGCATTTGGAGGAAAGGATAAGCTGTACGAGAAGCATATGGATGTGTCTCAGATAGAGACTGATGGTGGGCTTGGAATAAGTGTGGGGTGAGAACAGAAAAGGCATTGATGAAGACACTGGGGCTTGGAGTAGGAATGGGGACTGAGGATGAAGATGGGGTGGTGTTAGGGATTGAATTATGTCCCCCCAGAAAAAATGATATGTGAAGTCTTCATCCCGGTACATCAGAATGTCACCTGATTTGGAAATAGGGTCTTTACAGAGGCAATCAAATTTTTCTTTTTTTTTTTTGAGACGGAGTCTCGCTCTGTTGCCCATGCTGGAGTGCAATGGCCGGATCTCAGCTCACTGCAAGCTCCGCCTCCCGGGTTTACGCCATTCTCCTGCCTCAGGCTCCCGAGTAGCTGGGACTACAGGCGCCCGCCACCTCCACCTCGCCCGGCTAGTTTTTTGTATTTTTTAGTAGAGATGGGGTTTCACGGTGTTAGCCAGGATGGTCTCGATCTCCTGACCTCGTGATCCACCCGTCTCGGCCTCCCAAAGTGCTGGGATTACAGGCTTGAGCCACTGCGCCCGGCCGACGAGGCAATCAAATTAAAGGGAGATCATAGCGTAGACCCAAATCCCATATGAGTGGTGTCCTCATAAAAAGCAGAAATTGGCCAGGTGCCGTGGCTCACACCTGTAATCCCAACATTTTGGGAGGGTGAGGCAGGCAGATCACTTGAGGTCAGGAGGTCGGGACCAGCCTGGTCAACATGGTGAAACCTCATCTCTAGTAAAATACGAAAATTAGCTGGGCGTGGTGGCACATGCCTGTAATATCAGCTACTTGGGAGGCTGAGGCAGGAGAATCATTTGAACCCGGGAGGCAGAGGTTGCAGTGAGCCGAGGTTGCACCACTGCACTCCAGCCTGGGCGGCGGGGCGAGACTCCATCTCAAAAAATAATAATAATAAATAAAATAAAATAAAGAAATTGAAGAAACTGGGGATAGAAAGGGAAGGGGGAGAGATGGGACCAAAATCAGGTATTTACTTGGCTTTAGACGTGGGAGTAGGGCTGAAGACGGCAGGTGGAGGAGGCAAAGATTTAGGGTGAGCGTATATTAACAGGTGGCGCTGAAGAGGAAGCTTGATGACAGGAGTTAGGACTGCCGTGGTAATGGGTTGGAGCTGGCATGAAGGCAGGAGATGTGAGTCAGACATGTGAATTGCAGGTCGGGGTCACAGGTGGCAGCTGGGATGGGCTTAAGTATGAAGCCTGGGACCACCAGGGCTGGGGATGGACATGGGCACTGGAATTCTCCCAGGACTGGGTCAGAGCTCTGGACTCACCTGACAACGGCTCCTTCATCTTTGGGGGCTCTGGGACCTTGGGTGGGGGCTCTGGAGCTGCCTCGCCTGCAGGCACCACTCTCTCAGCCAGGGATGCACGCTGGGGCTTGGATCCACGCCCGAGTCTCAGGAAGGCCAGTCTCCGGGCGGCCTCCCCTGCTGCCTCCTCGTCGCCATGGGCTCGGGTCCCATGTAGCCGGGCCAGGAGGCCAAAATCTGCTGAGCTCCTGCGTATCCCTGGTACCAGCACACGGCCCAAGAAAGAGCGGGACTGCCCATCCCCAGTGCTGCCTGCCCGCCGGCCCGGGGCCCAGCCCAGACGGAAGGGGGCCAGGCCTGCAAGCTTCTCCAAGGTGGCACGGCGGCGACAAGATGTTCCATTGGGGAGGGACCCCAGCTCCCCGGCCTCTTCTTCCTCCAGCCCTGAAACTTCTTCAAAGGGGTTCTGAGAGGACCTCAGGGGCAGGGTCCCCGCCCGGGGCACCTTAGGGTCTGACACTCCCAGATTCTTCAGGATAGGCATTTTGACAGGTGAGGACCTGGGGAAAAAAATAATGACCATGGACAATGCTGATGACAATGGTGGTATGGATGACACTGCCTCTGTGTACCGAGCACTTTGGGGTGAGCATACCAGACACTTGCCTGAGCACTTAATAATCCCTGGATCTGCACAAGCTTATAAGGTGGGGACTTCTTTTTTTTTTTTTTTTTGAGATGGAGTCTCGCTCTATCGCCCAGGCTGGAGTGCAGTGGCATGATCTCGGCTCACTGCAAGCTCTGCCTCCCGGGTTCACACCATTCTCCTGCCTCAGCCTCCCAAGTAGCTGGGACTACGGGAGCCCAAGGTGGGGACTTTTTTTGTTGTTTTTATTTCTTGAGACAGAGTCTTACTCTGTCACCCAGGCTGGAGTGCAGCTCACTGCAGCCTCCACTTTCTGGGATTAAGTAATCCTCCCATCTCAGCCTCCCGAGGAGCTGGGATTACAGGCGCAACAGTACGTCTGGCTAATTTTTCATATTTTCAGTAGAGATGGAGATCTTGCCATGTTGCCTAGGCTGGTCTCAAACCCCTGGACTCAGGTGATCCGCCTGCATCAGCCTCCCAAAGTCCTGGGATTACAGACACGAACCACCATGCCCGGCCATGGTGGGGATTTTCATTATCTTCATTTTGATGAGGAAATGGAGGCTCAGAAGGGCAAAGGCACCTGCTTAAGGTCCCACAATGATTCCAGAACAAAGTCAGGATTTGCACTCAGACCGTCTGATTCCAGAGCCTGGGTGCTCTCCCTGCATATCCACATTAGAACCTTTCCTCACCCTACTCCTGCCCTGTCACTAAGGAGCAATGTTCGTGTCTGGAATATTCTCCCTTTTTTTTGAGATGGAGTCTCACTCACTCACTCTGTCACCCAGGCTGGAGTGCAGTGGCACAGCCTCTGCCTCCCAGGTTCAAACAATTCTCCTGCCTCAGCCTGAGTAGCTGGGACTACAGGCGCGTGCCACCACACTAGGCTAAGTTTTATATTTTTAGTAGATACGTGGTTTCACCATGTTGACCAGACTGGTCTTGAACTCCCGACATCAGGTGATCCACCTACTTCAGCCTCCCAAAGTGCAGGGATTACAAGCGTGAGCCACTGCTCGTGGCCTGGAATATTCTGTGTCTTAAGTTGATCCTCTTGATCCTCCTACTCCGTGGAGAAACAGGCTCAGAGAGGGGAAGGCTCCCTCCCAAGATGACACAGTCAGCCGAGGACAGAGATGGTATGGGGACCCAGGCCCCACCATCCATCCAGACATCCAGGACAGACTCCTGAGCGCCTGCCTACACCCTCTCATCCCCTTCATCTCTCCTGTTTGATTAGTACCCTTGTCATCTCTCCCTCATTCATGTCTTCGGCAAAAACTTATTGGGAAATGTCTAGAATAGGCAAAGCCTAAATTTTTTTTTTTTTTTTTGAGACTGGCTCTCACCCTGTCACCCAGTGCTGGAGTGCAATGGCCCCATCATAGCTCACTGCAGCCTGAAACTCCTGGGCTCAAACGATCCTCATACCTCAGCCTCCTCAGCAGCTGGGACTACAGGTGTGCACCACCATGCCCAACTTTATTTATTTATTTATTGAGACAGGGTCTTGCTATGTTGCCCAGGCTGATCTCAAACTCCTGGCCTCAAGGGATCTGCCTGCCTCCGCCTCCCAAAGTGCTGGGATTACAGGTGCGAGTCACCTCGCAGGTCTCTAGGCAAATCCTTAGAGACGGAAAGGAGACTGACAGTTACCTATAGGACTGGAGAGAATCGGGGAATGGGAAGTGACTGCTAATGGATGCAGGGTTTCCTTTTGGGGAAAGGGAGGCACTCTGGAACTAGATAAAGGGGATGGTTGCACAACACTGTGAATGCATTAAATGCCACTTAATTGTATGCTTTTAAAATGACTTGAGGGCAGGTGTGGTGGTTCCATGCCTGTAATCCCAGCACTTTGGGAGGCGGAGGTGGGCGGATCACCTGAGGTCAGGAGTTCGAGACCAGCTTGGCCAACATGGCGAAACTCTGTCTCTATTAAAAATACAAAAAAAAAACCAGGCGTGGTGGCAGGCACCTGTAATCCCAGCTACTCAGGAAGCTGAGGCAGGAGAATTGCTTGAACCCAGGAGGTGGAGGTTGCGGTGAACTGAGATCGTGCCACTGCATTCCAGCCTGGGAGATAGAGCAAAACTCAGTCTCAAAAAAACAAAACAACAAAACAAAAAAATTTACTAGGTATTTTCCATGGGCCCAGCCCTGTGCAGGTGTTAGGGACACAGCGGTGGCCAGGGCAGCTCCAGTCCCTGCCTTCACAGCTTCCTGAGTCCTGCCCATTCCATCTCCTAAGCCTCTCTTCAGTCTGCGCTCCCTCCTTTCACTCCCTTCCCATAGCCCCTACCCCAAGCGGAACCCTTACCCACTTCCCTGCTCTGGCCTTCTCCCTGGTCCCCAGCCTCTAGTCTTAGGACCTCCAGTCCACCTTTCAGGACCTTGAAAAAACACAGACCTGCTCTTCTCCATCTCTTAAGCCTTCCATGGCTCCCTAGTGACTTTGGGACAAAGCTGAGGCCTGTCACCACAGTCTTCATGCTCTGGCAGCTGCATACCTCACTAGCGCTGTCCCGTAGCCTCCTCCTCACCCCGGGAGCCTCCAGGTTTCAGCATCTGCTGGTGCTTCTACGTAGACACCTGTTCACCATGCTCCAGTCAGGACTTCAGGACTCACACTTCAGGACTCAGCCCCATGCCCCCTCCTCCAGGAAGCCCTCCCTGACCCTCAGGCTCCCACAGCCCCTGTGTTCCCACACCTCACCCCTGCCTGCTCTGGGTCATCCCTGTCTGGGGACAGATCTGTGTCCCTCACTGGACTGCAAACCCCAGAGGACAGGGCTGGGGTTGTCTCAGTCACCACTGTGTCCCCAGCTCCCAGCACAGGGCAGACACTCAGGGAATGGGTGCTAAACAGGAAATGAAGGAAGCAAAGAGGCAAGACAATTTATTCCTTGGGTGGAGAGGAGGAGGGTGAGTCAAGCTGGAAGAGGTCATTGGGAGCAGGCCATACAAGGCTTTAAATTCCTTGATAAGGGACAGACTTTCTTCCAAGAGCCCTGCAGAGCCACAGATGGGTGCTTTTTAAAACGATGAAATAGTTCAAGCATTCAGAAAAGTACAGAAGACAAGCTTAATAAACACCTCTGCGCCTACAATCCTAGCCACAGCTCACACGAACATTTGTTCTCTTGGTTCAGGTTTTTGTTGTTGCTTTTGTCTTTAGAGACAGGGTCTCACTCTTGTTGCCCAGGCTGAAGTGCCTCGGCGTGATCATGGCTCACTGCAGCCTCCAACTCCTGGGCTCAAGCGATCCTCCCACCTCAGCCTCCCAAGCAACGGGGACACCCTGCTAATTTTATTTTTTAATTTTTTGTTATAGATGAGGTCTTGCTATATTGTGCATGCTGGTCTGGAACTCCTGCTCCTGGTCTCAAACAATCCTCCCTCCTTGGCCTCCCAAAGTGCTAGAATTATAGGTGTGAGCCACTGCAAACTGGCCTGATTTTTGTTTAAATAATAAGCCAGGCCGGGCGCGGTGGCTCAAGCCTGTAATCCCAGCACTTTGGGAGGCTGAGACGGGTGGATCATGAGGTCAGGAGATCGAGACCATCCTGGCTAACACGGTGAAACCCCGTCTCTACTAAAAAATACTAAAAAAAAAACTAGCCGGGCGAGGTGGTGGGTGCCTGTAGTCCCAGCTACTCGGGAGGCTGAGGCAGGAGAATGGCGTAAACCCGGGAGGCGGAGCTTGCAGTGAGCTGAGATCCGGCCACTGCACTCCAGCCCGGGCGACAGAGCGAGACTCTGTCTCAAAAAAAAAAAAAAAAAAAAGAATAAGCCAGGCGCAGTGGCTCACTCCTGTAATCCCAGTACTTTGGGAGGCCGAGGTGGGTGGATCACCTAAGGTCAGGAGTTCGAGGCAAGCCTGGTCAGCGTGGCGAAACTCTGCCCCTACTAAAAACACAAAAATTAGCTGGGTGTGGTGGCAGGTGCCTGTAGTCCCAGTTACTTGGGAGGCTGAGGCAGGAGAAGTGCTTGAACCTGGGAGACAGAGGCTGTAATGATCCCAGACTGTGCCACTGCACTCCAGCCTGGGCAACAGAGCGAAACTCCATCTCAAGAAAAAAAATAAAATAATGAATTACAAATGCGTGCAGCCTCCTCTCGCCACCTCTCCTGGTCCCACTCGCTCTTGCCTTCTCTTAAGGAATCCAGCATCCAGAATGAATGTACTGTCTATCCATCCAAGTAGATTTTTATCCCATGCTCCATAGACTTGTATCCAGAAATAATACACTGTTTTACATGGTTTCAGACTCTCTATAAATGGTATCATACTATTTGTATCTTGTAACTTGCTTTAAAATTTATTTTTTTGCCCACATTATGAACTTGTGAGATTTATCCATGTCTAGCTATGCAGCTCCAGTTCATTTAAGTGCTATGCAATATTTCACTGTATGAATTGCATAAAGGGTCAGATGTTCACTCGTTCTCCTGTTGCTGGACCCGTAGTTTGTTTGGTCCTAACAGGACAGGGTTCTGAGCAGGTCAGGACAGGGTCAGTATTATGCAGACGTGTGGGGGTGGACAGGAGGCCTGGAAAGAGGGTGGTGTGCAAAAGGCCTGGGTTGCCTAGGCTGTGGGTAAGAGCACCCCTTTCCATGATGGAGAGGCCCCTTCTTTCCTCCCCTATTTCAACCCCTGAGCTGCTGCTTCTCAACCCTCCGGTTCCTAGAAATGCTCTCAGACCTCCTTCCAGTCTCCATGGGCCCCCACCCTCCAGAAGGAAGTCACCATGACAACCCCTTGCCTGGCGCCCCCATGGCTGTGTACAATAGATATCCCCCATGCACACACATTATTTGCACCTCATTTCTCTTTTATTTTATTTTATTTTTTTGAGGTGGAGTCTTACTCTGTCACCCAGGCTGGAGTGCAATGGCACGATTTCAGCTCACTGCAACCTCCACCTCTTGGGTTCAAGTGATTTCTCCTGCCTCAGGCTCCCAAGTAGCTGGGATTACAGGTACCCACCACCACGCCTGGCTAATTTTTGTATTTTTAGTAGAGACGAGGTTTCACCATATTGGCCAGGCTGGTCTCAAACTCCTGACCTTGTGGTCCACCCGCTTCAGCCTCCCGAAGTTCTGGGATTACAGGCGTGAACCACTGCACTCTGTCCTTCACTTTTATATTTTAGACAGTCTCACTCTGTCACCCAGGTTGGAGTGCAGTGGCATGGTCTTGGCTCACTGCAACCTCTGCTTCCCAGGCTCAAGCAATCCTCCCACCTCAACCTCCCGAGTAGCTGGGACTACAAGTGCGAGTCACCACACTTGGCTAATTTTTGTATTTTTAGTAGAGATGAGGTTTCGCCCTGTTGCCTAGGCTGGTCTCCAACTCCTGAGCTCAAGTGATCCACCTGCCTCAGCCTCCCAAAGTGCTGGGATTACAGTCATGAGCCACCACAGCCATCCTTGATTTCTCTTTCATCCTCTGAACTGGCATCCACATGCCTCATCCCAAAATGGCTCCATCATCCCCCCTCCACCCCATAGCTGTCTCCATCTTCCTCTCAAAATTTCAGTCTTGAATTTCCCTCCAATTGAAGTCAACCTTGCCTAGACTACGTCTGATTTCCCCCCACCTGGCTTCAATATCACCTCCAATCTGGATCCAGCATCCCCAAACCTGGCTGCAACATTTTCCCAAAACTGGCTCCGACGCCTTTCCCCTTCCTGGCTCCAACACCCGCCTCTGCAAACTGGTGCTGACATCCTGCCCCCTCCAACCCTCTGTCTGCCTCCCAGTGCCCAGCCCCTGACTCACTTCCGAGGCATCCCTCAAGCCCCCAGCCTCTCAGGCCCGCAGGATGTCTTGGCCACCAGAGCTTCCCTCTTTGAGCCCCTCCTCCTCTTCCTCACTGCCAGCCTTTTCCCTGGAGTTCCTAACCTTCTGCAGCGGCCCTGACCTCGGTTTGCAGAATCCATCACCTCTAACGCTCAGTGTCTACATTAGAGAACAGTCTTTCTGCATGGTGTGTCCCCAAGCCCAACCCCAACCAGTGCAACCCCAAACCAGTCCTTGACCCCAAACACAATCCTGTCATCGGCCCAGCCCATTGCAAGCTCATCCGCATCTCCAATCCCAACCTGATCTAGGTCTCTCCTGCTTGATCTCAATCCCCACCTAGTCCCTGTCTCCCATCTCCAAGACCCCATCTCTTGGGACAGAACAAATACTTGATCCTTCCTGGCGTCAGTCTTCCCACCCAGACTCGCAGGACATTCGACCCAATGTCATCTCATCTCTCTTCTCCCTTGGTGGCCAAGGTTTCCAATGCTCCCTTGCACCCTCTCTGGATCCTTCGAGTCCTCAAATTCTCCCCTGCACCCTCCTCTTGTTCTCATTTCCTTTCTGCCTTCTCACCGGCACCCCCCTGGGGTCAGGCCCCAGATTCTCTCTTTCCCCCCGGCCCCTGCTGGGTTCAAGGCACAGGTTCTCATCAGCTCTGGTCCAGTGCAATTCAGGGCAACACTTTTCCCAGAAGGGCTCCCAGTGGGAGGTGGGACCCCTTCCCCCTGTCCCCAGCACACTCACCTCTGTCCTCCTGCCCGTCCTTCAGTTCCAGCTGCTGTCCTGTCCCCAGGCTACTTCAGCCAGGACTGCTGAGAGCTTGGATCTGAGTTGGGGGGGTGCTCGGAGGAGGACAATTTCCTGTCAGGAAACCCCTCCCTCTCTGGGGCCAGGGGCGGGAAGGACTCATTATCTGTCTGCCCTTTTCGGCCAGGCTGCGGTTGGGCTGGGAAGGCCGAGGCCCACAGCCGGGCCCCCACCCTCACCCCCACTCCAGACCGGAATCCGCCCACGCCTGCATGCTCTTCACGCCTCCCAAGGTGACAACACCATCCTGGGCGCCCCAGGGAGACACCCCAAGCTGGACGCCAGCCCAGAGCTGCTTTCCAGCGTAGGCAAGCCCCTAGGACTTGGAATGAGAACTTGGGGACAGGCACGCATCTCTCCAGAGTTCCCTGCCACAGGCTGAAGACCAGGAGGGAAGTTTTGCTGGGCCCAGGGGCTGGAGAGGGGGACCTATGGAGGAGGGCACTGGGCATGGCTTTGAAACTGTGGTTCTCTTTGTCTAGAAGCTCCTGCACCCAGGTCTGCGCATGGGGCCCTCCTTTGCATCATCCCAGTACCAGCCCCATGGTCTCTTCCTCTGTTCTCCACTGTCCCGTCTCACAGAGGCGTCACTCTGCTTTGTCAATTTATTTTGCTTTTTTCTTTTTTTTCCTGAGACAGAGTCTCGCTCTGTCGCCCAGGCTGGAGTGCAGTGGTGTAATGATAGCTTACTGCAGCCTGGATCTCTCAGACTCAGACAATCCTCCCACCTCAGCCTCCTGAGTAGCTGGGACTACAGGCATGCGCCACCATGCCCAGCTCATTTTTGTATTTTTTGTAGAGACAGGGATCTCACTAGGTTCTCCAGGCTGGTCTCAAACTCCTGACCTCAAGCCATCTTCCTGCCTTGGCTTCCCAAAGTGCTGGGATTAGAGGCGTGAGCCACCGTGCCCAGCCTGTCGATTTCTTTATTGCACCTTCTACAATCTGAAATTATCAGATGCAGCTGGATTCCTTGCAGATAAACTCAGCAAAGCTCACTTTGTTGATCCTGGTCATCTTTATAAGCCTAGCTGCGTGCCTGGCCCTCAGCAGTCAAGATTTAAATGAATTTAAATGAATGCATCGTGGGGACAGACTGAAGCTGAGGGTTGGAGGTGGGTTTGGAGATGGACTTCCGGCTAGAGTTGGAGATGCCAAGTGAAGTGAGGGCTGGGGCTGGGGCTGGTGCTGGGTGGAGCTGGGTATGAGAGTCAGGGTTACTTTAAAAGACTAGGGCCATGTGTGGTGGCTCATGCCTGTAATCCCAGCACTTTGGGAGGCCAAGGCAGGGGGATTGCTTGAGCCCAGGAGATCAAGACCAGCCTGGTAACATAGCAAGACCCCATCTCTACAAATTTTTTTTTTTTGAGACGGAGTCTTGCTCTGTCGCCCGGCCTGGAGTGCCGTGGCCGGATCTCAGCTCACTGCAGGCTCCGCCTCCCGGGTTTACGCCATTCTCCTGCCTCAGCCTCCCAAGTAGCTGGGACTACAGGC
>NW_012119599.1:2343169-2345890 GCF_000951035.1 Colobus angolensis palliatus | reverse complement strand
ATTTTATTGAAATACAATTCACATACCTAAGATTCGCCCTTTTCAGAGTTCGGTAGGTTTTAGTATATTCACAAGGCTGCAGCAAGCGTCACCACTATCTAATTCCAGAACATTCTCATCATCTCAAAAAGAAACCTGGTAGCCATCAGCAGTCACTTCTCATTCCCCCTCCTGCAACCCCTGGCAACCATTAATCTACTTTCTGTCTATGGATTTGCCAATTCTGAATATTTCATATGAATAGAAGCATACAATAAGTGATCTTTTGCATCTAACTTCTTTAGCTATACATGCTGTTTTCAAGGTTCATCCACTTTGCAGCCTCCCTCTCTGTAAGCCTCAGTCCCTGCGCATCTGGGAAATCGGGTGGGGAGGCTGCTGGGGAAGGGAGGGCAGGGGTGGACCCTGGTGTGTGTGGGGCGTGTGTAGGGAGGTGATCTGCTGCCCCCGTGTGGTGCATGGTAGAACTGCAGCTCTCAGCGCCAATGTAGGGAAGGGGTTGGCGGCGCTCAGCCCCTCTAGCCCACCCCCAAGACCCCCACTTTCACCCTGCAGCGTCCCTGGGATCACAGTACTTCTAGAACACTACCCCGGAACTCCTCCCTCTCTGCCACTGTCCCTGAGACTCCTCGGGCCACATTTGCCAAATAGTAATAATAATGTTCCCACATACGAATTTTGAATCTGGCCCCCTGTGAAGCACTTTACTCACAGATTCTCATTGATTTGTTAGTAGTAACAAATTAAAATAACAAATAAATATAAACAAATTGACAAATAAAAATAGTAGCAGCCTGAGGTTGCTGCTATTATTATTTGGAGACAGGAAACTACAGTGGTTGAGAGAGGGTCCAAGTTTGGGAACTTGGGAGCACTGGGATTCAAATCGTAGCCCTGCCACTAATTTGCCGTGTGACCTTCAACGTGCGACGTTTCTCCCTTCCTTGGGCCTCTGTTTCCTCATCTGTAAATGGGACTCATAAAGATGCTCCCTACCTCCTGGGGTGGCATAAAGGAGAAAGTGCTCAGAGCCTGGCACAAGGGCAGCTGCCCTGAGTCTGTGTTACTGATAGTATGAAGCAGTGCTGTGCTGCTGTTTCACAACCAGCTTTTGGCTGAGTGCAGGGTAATCCCAGCACTCAGACCGAAGCGGGAGAATTGCTTGAGCCTGAGAGTTGGACATCAGCCTGGGCAATATGGCTACAAAAAATTAGCTGGGCGTGATGATGATGCACACCTGTAGTCCTAGCGACTCTGTGGGGCTGAGCTGGGAGGATTGCTTGAGCCCGGGATGTCCAGGCTGCAGTGAGCCATAATCGCACCACTGCACTCTAGCCTGGGTGATGCAGTGAGACCCTGTCTCAAAAACAAAACATAGCGAAGCAAAACAAAACACCCCCAGCTCTCTGCAGGTGGGGGTGGGGAGCCTTAATTTGTAGCATCTGCCAATTTCCATGGTGTAAATATTCCCACCATGGCTAATTTAAAGCTACCAAGGTGATGTCACAAGGCATTTTTGCCCCCCATTATATAGTACTTTTACTGTGCAGCTACAATAGACATAAGTAACCTCAAGATCACAGATAATGGCAAATGTAGTAAGATAATTAGGACGTGATGAGTATGTATTACCTGGACTTTTAATATAATTTAATTGTATGTTTGCATAATTTAATTTTTAATAATGGCTGTGTTTAACAACCAGTTCCAAAATTCCTGAGACATAACAATCAGCTTGCTCCAGCCAGATCCAGCACACTGCTGTTTTAGAAGGGGAAACTGAGGGTCAGGAAAGTGGGCCTCAGATAGACGAAGGCAGGGCACAGACCCCTTCCCAAAACCGTGTGACTCCCAGGCCAAGACTATGTAATGCCCGTCTTTCTTGTGGATGGTCCCCACAGCGCTGTGTGGCCTCTGAGAGGCCTTTGTCCTCTCTGGTCTCAGTCTGCCCGCATGGGGAGTGGCCGTGCCCTGCAGGCGAATACCTGCACAGGGTTCCTTCGCACCTGCCAGTGAGCAACACACGGATTCTTCCTCTCACTTTACAAACTGGGAAAGTGAAGCCCAGAAAGGGCAAGTACTTGCCCTGGGTCATACAGGTGGACAGAGATGGTCCCCAGCTGGGGTGCAGAGGAGAGGATACTGCAGCCCCAACCTGGGGGTCTGGAGCTATGTGGGTTGGTGGAGGCGACCTGACTAGGGACGTCGCTGAGCCCTCAGCATTGGCCAAGCCCCGCACACCATCCCCTTGACCCACCCCACCCTTAGGCCTCCGAGGGGAGAGCTTCCCCCGCCCCCCGCCAACTGGGGAGAGAATGGACCGGGAGGAGGGACAATGTGGGCAGCGCCTCTGGGGGCTTCTCTGGCTCAGTCCCTTTATCTCCATCTCTTCACAGATCTCTGCGTCTCTGTATCTCTTTGTCTCTACCTGTGTGTGGGGGGGGTCTCTCTTAGTCTTTGTCCCTCTGTGTCTCTGGGTCTCTCTGTCTCCGTGTCCCTGCGTCTCTTCCTCTCTGTCCTCTGGCTCTCCGTTCATCTCCTTGCGCCTCTCTCTCCACCCTTTTGTAACTCGTCTCTCTCTCTTTGTGTCTCTTTATCTCTACGCCTCTCGATCTCTCTCTCTGCGTCTCTGGCGCTCTGCCCCGGTCTCTCTCTCCCCTTCTCTCCTCTCTAGCGCGCCTCTCCTCCTGGGCGAGAACACGCTCCCCGCCGGCGAGCCCA
>NW_012119599.1:2338715-2342599 GCF_000951035.1 Colobus angolensis palliatus | reverse complement strand
GGTCCAGCCGCCAAACCCTTCGCCCCGCTGTGCCCCTCGCCCCGCGAGCCCCTACCCTCGTTTCTTGGGCTCGACCCAGCTCGTCACCTCTCGACCCCTCCCGGACTTCCAGGCCTCTCGGCCCGCCCCACCTTTTCCAGCCCAGCCCGACCCCTGGGGGCGCCCCTCTCTGGGGACCCCTCTCTTGTCCCCGTGCAGACCGCTTCCGCTCCGGTCTGTTCCCTCCAGGAAGCCCCCTCCCCTGCTTCCAGGAGCCCCTCCCTTCTCTCGCGCGTGCTAAGCCCTTTCCCCTCCAGGCTGTCCGCGTCCGACACCTCGCCCCCTCCCGGATTTGCAGGGCCCCTGACCCCCCAAGGCCCGGCCCTGGCTCTCCCAGCAGGGCCTGGCCCAGTCCTGCCTCTGGCTCCGGCCTTCCCTATCTGGGGCTGGGTGCCGGCTCCCCAGGAGCCCCCCTCCTCTCATTCCCAGTCCTCTGCCCCTCCAGGACGCACCCGGGGCGCCTGTGGGCAGCCTCTGGCAGGAAGCTGGTTTCCACCTCTCCTGGGCCCCGGCCCTTTTCTGGCTTCTTCAAGGTCTCTCCTGTCCCAGGCCTGGTCCCCATCTTCCAAGCAGCCCTGTCCCTAGATGCCAGCGCTCCGGGGCCCCCAGATGCCACCTGGACCCTTTCTGGTCTCTTCCTCTCCCAGGAAGCCTTGGCCTCCAACTTCCAGGCCCCCACCTCACCCAGGCTGGTATTTCTAGGCCCTGGACCAGTCTGACTCCAGGCCTCATCCGCCCTCTATCAACTTCTCAGCTTCAGGCAAGCCCCTTCCCCAACCTCCAAACTCTCGACCCCCTGCTAGGCCAAAATCAGGCCCCTTCCCCACAAACCACCGTCCTTTCTCCTGCCCCAGGACCTCCCCCTTCCTTGCTGGGGGTCTGGCCTCCCAAGGAAGCCCCCTCCTCAGCTTCAGAGGCCTTCCTCAGCTACAGGGCCTGGCCCCAGATCCTTCTTCCAGAAAACTCCTGGACCTGAAGCCTCTCATCTTGCCCTAACTTCAAGCCCCTCATCTTGCCCTGGCTTCAAGCCCTTTTTTCCCTTGGGGTCAATCTGTTGGAGGTCTTCTCCCCAAATTTCTAGACCCCTTGACCTCCCCCAGGGCTTCGCCTTTGTTCGTCTGTGCTGCTCCTTGCCCAAGAAACCCCTACCCCATACTTCCAGGCCCCCCAGACCCTTCTCTAGTTTCAAGGACTGCTCCTAGAAACCCCCTTCTCTGGTTCCTAGGAGCTTCCCAAGACCCAGGGATTCCTGATCTCTGACTTCCACTGCCCCAATGGCTTTATCACTTTCCACCATTCCCAGGCGCCCCCTGCCCCTACACTTTCCCAGAGAGTCCCAGGGAGGCCCCTCCCCATCTCCTGTGTCTCTGATCACTCTCATCACTTCCAAAGACCTGCCCACCACCCAGTCCTAGACGTCTCCCCAGCTGGGATCTTTGTGTCTTTCTCCAAATCCTTCTGCCAGGTCCCTGTTCCCCTTCCCCCTGTTTCCCTCACCTCTGACAGACCGCCCCCCTGCACACGCACACCATCAGAGATTTATATCTGTCCCTTCCTCATGTTGCAGATCCCTCCCTCACAAAGACCACCCCTATCATCACTATGGGCCAGAACTCCAATTTGGAGTCTAATGAAATGCCCACCACCTCTGTTCCTTGGTCACTACAATCTACAGTGAGGTGCCAGGGGCTCCACAGTCCTGGGTTCCAATGCTGGCATGGCCAGCTGGTTTGTCTTGTGTCCTCAGAAAACCAGTTCTCCCTTCTGAGCCTCAGTTTCCTGCCCTGGAAAATAGGGGTGACCGCTTGAGTGCCTCCTTGGCTTACTCGATTCAGGAGAAGCCTGGCACCTAGGAAGCACTCCACAAATGCCAGCTGCTGTTGTGGCTGTGGGTATGAGTCAGACGGCCCGTGGATTCTCAGCTCAGGGCTGTTATTAGTTGTTGAGTGAGGCTGCAGATTCACTCCCAGCTTGCAGCCTCAGTTTCCTTATCTCTAAATCGGGTTGCTGATGGCCCTCCGCTGTTAGGGATGTTTGCAGGAGCCAATGACGTGATGTGACTAAGGTGCACAGGGCCTGGCATGTGTCGTGGCTGTTGTGGTTATTAGTACTAGTTTAATTGTTCAGATAAACTTAGGTTCATATCCTGCTTCTGTCCCTCCCTAGCTGTGTGACCTCGGGCAAGTAACCTCACCTCTCTGAGCCTTGGTTTCCTTGTCTGTTAAGTGGAACGCCTGATGACGACTTGCTGTTCCCTAGGTTGTTAAGATGCGTGCATGGTGCGGATTTGAGGATGGCTAATCCCCTTTTCTCTCCTCCAACTCTTGTCACTAAGACCTGCCTGTCAGTCCTGATGGGGAGTCACCTGCCTGCCTCTGGAATGGGAGGTTGCAGCCCCCTCTCCTGTTACCTGGTTACCATGGCTACAGCCACATTGGGTCATGCTCCCCCACCCCAAGTTCCAGGGCCCCCCACCAGGGGGCCAGCCTCCCCAGGTTCCCTAGCAACAGGCCTGGGTGTTGGGGCGCCAGCCGGGCGAGAGGGAGCCAGGCCAGCTGGTGGTGCAGGCCAATTTTAGCTCCCACCCCCGGCCCCCAGGGGCTTTGTCACCCACTGCCCCAGCTGCCCCTCGCAGGGGTCCCTCAGCCATGCTGCCTTCAGTGTGGTGCCATCCCACCTCCAGCTGGCTGCCCTGGTGCCACCTGACGGGGGTTCTTCTCCAGGTCCTTATCTCGGTGGGGATCGGAGGCCTTACCTCCAGGATCTCCACCTGCCTCCCTGGTCTCTGCCGGGAGGAAGCCTGGAGCAGTGGGGAAGCCTGGCTCAGCACTCAGGAGGAATCAGCAGGCTGGGGTTCGCATCCCAGCACTCTGCTCCATCTGCCCTGTGACCTTGGGGGAGGGGCTCCTCCTGCCTGAGCCTGGGGGTCCCCATCTGGAGACTGCAGATCATAATCGGACCACATTGGAGGCCAGGGTGAGGGCACGGCAGGCAGTGGCAGACGCATGGTTAGAGCCCCGGCCGTGGTGGTTGGAACTGCCCAGCCGTGGGGAGATTGTCTTTCTGCCCCTGTGAATGGACTGTGTGACCTTCACGTAGCATCTTCCCTCTCCAAGGCTCAGTTTCTCTGCTGGAACATGGAGTCGCTCACTGGGCTACTGCAGGAATCAAGTGTAGGCGAGTTGCCTGTTTACACAGGACTTGGTCCATAGCATGAGCTGCTTTGTAGAAATGGTTCATGACCCAGTGTGGTAGCTCACATCTATAATCCCAGCACTTTGGGAGACCCAGACAGGAGGATGGCTTGAGCCTGGGAGCTGAAGACTAGCCCGGGCAACATAGCAAGACTCCATCTCTACAAAAATATTAAAAAATTCGCTGTGTGTCGTGGGGCACTCCTGTGGTCTCAGTTACTCGGGAGCCTGAGGTGGGAGGAGCTGCTTGAACCCAGGCCGTTGAGGCTGCAGTGAGCCTTGATTGTACCACTGCACTTCAGCCTGGGCAACAGAGCAAGATCCTATCTCAAAAAAAAAAAAAAGGTTCAGGTGTGAGAGGCAGTGTGGTGTTGTAACAGAGAAGAGCATCAAGACTGGTGAAAACTACAGGGCATGGTGGCTTACCCCTGTAATCCCAGCACTTTGGGAGACTGAGGCAGACGGATCACTTGAGGTCAGGAGTTCAAGACCAGCCTGGCCAACATGGTAGTAGTCTTTAATAAAAATACAAAAATTAGCCAGGCGTGGTGGCGGGCACCTGTAATCCCAGCTACTCAGGAGGCTGAGGCAGGAGAATTGCTTGAACCCGGGAGGTGGAGGTTGCGGTGAGTTGAGATCATGCCACTGCAC
>NW_012119599.1:2335259-2336130 GCF_000951035.1 Colobus angolensis palliatus | reverse complement strand
TCCCAGGTTCACGCCATTCTCCTGCCTCAGCCTCCTGAGTAGCTGGGACTACTGGCGCAAGCTGCCACGCCTGGCTAATTTTTTGTATTTTTAGTAGAGACGGGGTTTCACCGTGTTAGCCATAATGGTCTCAGTCTCCTGACCTCATGATCCGCCTTCCTTGGCCTCCCAAAGTGCTGGGATTACAGGCGTGAGCCACCGCGCCGGGACTTTTTTTTTTTTTTAGACCAAGTCTCACTCTGTCACCCAGACTGCAGTGCAGTAGAGCGATCTTGGCTCGCTACAACCTCTGCCTCCTAGGTTCAAGCGATTCTCCTGCCTCAGCCTCCTGAGTAACTGGGATTACAGGTGTCTGCCACCATGCCCGGCTAATTTTTGTATTTTTTTAGTAGAGATGGGGTTTCACCATATTGGCCAGGTTGTTCTCGAACTCCTGACCTCGTGATCCACCCACCTCTGCCTCCCAAAGTGCTGGGATTACAGGCGTGAGCCACTGCTCCCGGCCATCTGGCCCATAATTTTTATATGCACTGAGAATCCAGAAGATTCATGTGCATTGATTTTTTGCAATTTATGCTTTATTATAGTGGTCTGCAACCAAACTTACAATAGCTCTGAGGTATGTGTGTAATTAGAAAAGGAGGTTGGGTCTGGATGCGGTGGCTCACATCTGTAATCTATACGGCCGAGGCAGGTGGATCTCCTGAGTCAGGAGTTTGAGACCAGCCTCGTCAACATGGTGAAACCTCGTCTCTACTAAAAATACAGAAATTAGCTAGGCATGATAGTGCACACCTGTAATCCCAGCTACTCGGGAGGCTGAGGCAGGAGAATGGCTTGAACCCAGGAGGCGGAGGTTGCAGTGAGCTGA
>NW_012119599.1:2333730-2334994 GCF_000951035.1 Colobus angolensis palliatus | reverse complement strand
TGGGGGACACGGGAGCTTTTGTTCCTGGAGGCATCTTTTTGTAGAGAAAGATGAAGGATGCTTGGCTCTCTGTGACCTGAGTTTGAAAAGGGCCACAAAGGGGTCGGTAGCCAGGCTTCAAGTTAACTGCACCAGCCTACGGGTGCCACGGAAGGTGGGATTGGATAGCTCATGCTGCATCTCCCCCGCCCAGCATGGCACCTTGGGCAGTGGCCGCTCCTCGGACAAAGGCCCGTCCTGGTCCAGCCGCTCACTGGGTGCCCGTTGCCGGAACTCCATCGCCTCCTGTCCCGAGGAGCAGCCCCACGTGGGCAACTACCGCCTGCTGAGGACCATCGGGAAGGGCAACTTTGCCAAAGTCAAGCTGGCTCGGCACATCCTCACTGGTCGGGAGGTGAGTATGGGCACAGGGTGGGGCTCGGGGCAGTTTCCTGCGGGGCCAGGTCTTCGGGGTACGTTGATAGAGGTCAGGATCGGCCCTGGGTTTGCTTTACGGCCTCAGGTAAGTTCCCGACTCTGTGGGACAGGTCACAATATCCTGGATGTTCCCAGAACCACCCCTGTGGGAAAAGAGAACCAATTTCAGGTATCCCTGAAATTGCCGGGAGATCTCAGATCACAGGCAGTCCAATGTATGCATTGCTAAGGATGCGTGCGGCTCTTGTAGATAAACCTGAGCTATGGCTGGATGCAGTGGCTCACACCTGTAATCCCAGCACTTTGAGAGGCCAAGGTGGGAGGATTGCTTGAGCTCAGGAATTTGAGACCAGACTGGGCAACATAGCAAGACTTTGTCTCTACTAAAAAATAAATAAAATTAAAAAAAAAGTTTGCTGGGTTCGGTGATGCGTGCCTGTGGTCCCAGCTACTTGGGAGGCTGAGGCCGGAGGATCACTTGAGCTCAGGAGTTTGAAGCTGCGGTGAGGTGTGACCTCACCACTGCACTCCAGCCTGGGTAACAGAGTGAGACCTTATCTCAAAAAATAAAAATAAAAGAGGGCTGGGCATGGTGGCTCACGCCTGTAATCCCAGTACTTTGAGAAGCTGAGGCAGGTGGATTGCTTGAGGTCAGGAGTTTAAGACCAGCCTGACCAACATGGTGAAACCCTGTCTCTACTAAAAATACAAAAATTAGCTGGGCGTGGTGGCGCATGCCTATAATCCCAGCACTTTGGGAGACCGAGACAGGTGGATCACCTGAGGTCAGGAGTTCAAGACCAGCCTGGCCAACATGGTAAAACCCCGTCTCTACTAAAAATATAAA
>NW_012119599.1:2325209-2330045 GCF_000951035.1 Colobus angolensis palliatus | reverse complement strand
TAAATAAATTAAAAATGAAAAGTAAAGTTAAATAAACCTGAGCTGCCTGTCTGTTCTAAGGGTAGACTTTGGTTCCTTGAAATCTTCCTGTGATCTGGAGAACACAGCAGGTTTATTTATGTTGTATTCTCAGTTACACACAGCCTCACTCTCCCCACCTCCTCTTCCAGAGCAGGCATCTGTGCTGAGTATGGCGACACTGCAAAAAGGGCCCACACAGGCTTTGTGGCCTAGATACGAGGTCTCTAACTCACTTAGAGGAAAAAGAATGGTGGGTGATTTCATGATTTCCCCACCCCTCCTTCAATTTTAGAGAAATGATTGGAATGAATTATCCTGCCTTGGATGGACTCTCTCCTGCCCTCACACTGTCTACACCGTACACGCAAAAGACACCAAGCCCCGATGGTCTTACGGGCAAATTCTACCGGATGTTCACATTTTATGCCAGTTCTTCCAGAGACTAAAGAAAGAACTTCCACTGCCCGATAGGTTTTTATGTGCCAATTTGTCCTTAAGAGCAAAACCAGACAAGAAAAATTACTGACCAATCCGGTGAACATAGGTACAAAAATCTTATACAAAATATTAACAAACAGAACCTGGCAAATCAATGAAAGAAAACTGTGTGATGACGAAGCTGGCTTTGTCTTAGGAATGCAAAGTTCTTTTCCCTTTGACAATTTATTCATGTACTTCACCACATTCTCAGATTAAAGGAGAGAAACCATATGATCGTCTCAATACTGGCATAAAAAGTGTTTGATAAAATTTTTAAAAACTCATTCGTGAGAATATGAGGGAAGTTAAGGGGCCCTCTCTTCCATGAAGAACACATGGTTCCCTGTATGTGGATCTGGTTCCAGGGGTTTCTGAGAGGGACCTGGCCCCATCTCTGTTTTAAAAATAAAATGCAAGTTTCACTGCAGACCAGGTGCGGTGGTTCACGCCTGTATTCCCAGCACTTTCGGAGGCTGAGGTGGGCGGATCACCTGAGGTCGGGAGTTCAAGACCAGCTTGGCCAACATGGAGAAACCCTGTCTCTACTAAAAATACAAAATTAGCTGTGTGTGGTGACGCATGCCTGGAATCCCAGCTACTTGGGAGGCTGAGGCAGGAAAATCCCTTGAGCCCGGGAGGTGGAGGTTGCCGTGAGCCAAGATCGCACCATTGTACTCCAGCCTGAGCAACAAGAGGGAAACTCTATCTCAAAAAAAACAAAAAAAGTTTCACTGCAAAAGAAGTATAAGGAGAGTTCAATGACATTCTGATTTCCTTCCCATGGTGTATCTCAAAGCTGTTTTAAAAGTTGTGTTTAAGAGGTAGATTCCATCGGGCTGTGTAAATTCAAATCTGGCCCACAACTTGCTACAGTTTGCTAGCCATGTAACTTTGGCCAAGTGACTCAACAGCTCTGTGCCTCAGTTTCCCTGTTGGTAAAATGAGGATAATCCTGTTAGCCAAGTGTTGGTGGTGTGTGCCTATGGTCCCAGCTACTTGGGAGGCTGAGGTGGGAGGATCGCTTGAGCCCAGGAGGTCAAGGTTGCAGTGAGCTATGATGACACCACTATGACACCACTGTACTCCAGCCTGGGCAACAGAGTGAGACTCTGCCTCCAAAAAAAAACAAAAGTGGGGGGGTGGGTGTGGAGAATGGGAGGGATAATCCTAGCACTTACCTCACAGGTTGTTGTGAGGATTAAGAGTTCTCATTTGTAAAGCACATAGGCCTGGTAGAGTGAGGACTTAGTACATGTTAGCCAGTTGTCATTTATTCCACTGTCCGTTTGTTTGGAACAAAGATGTGATGGGCGAGTGATCTGCGGTGCCCTCACAAAGGGATCCCCTCAAGGTCTTGGCCATGCCCATATCCCCTCAGGCAGCTCTGGAGCAGGCCCTGCTGTGGAATAAGGATATTTCTCTGCAGAAGTGAGGGTGGCAGTGGAGACAGTGAGGACAGCTTGTGCAAAGGCCCTGAGTCCCCAAGTTCCCCATCCACTGGGTATGGCCCAGAGTGAGGGCTCTTCCAGGAGAGGGGACAAGGGAAGGATATCCTAGGGTGATCTGAGCTGGGCCAGGCTGGAGTGCAGTGGCGCCATCTTGGCTCACTGCAACCTCCACCTCCCAGGCTCAAGTGATTCTCCCACCTCAGCCTCCCGAGTAGCTGGGATTAGAGGTGCCTGCTAGCACACCCGACTAATTTTTGTGTTTTTGGGAGAGACAGGGTTTCATCACGTTGACCAGACTGGTCTCGAACTCCTGTCCTTAAGTGATACTCCCACCTTGGTCTTCCCAAAAATGCTGGGATTACAGGCCTGAGCCATCACGCCCAGTGGGGCCTGTGGTACCTTGACCTTCCCTCCTCCTTTCCTCCCCCTCTAGGTTGCCATCAAGATCATCGACAAAACCCAGCTGAATCCCAGCAGCCTGCAGAAGGTGAGGCTGGGAAGATGGGGGAGAGCAGGAGCCAGGCTTCCGGGACAGCCGGGTGACCCACCTGACCCCTCCTGCGGGGGCCCGGCTGGGGAAAGGATCCCCCAAGCCACCCACCCTCACTCTCCTCTGTCTTCCTTTCTGGCCACACCCAGCTGTTCCGAGAAGTCCGCATCATGAAGGGCCTAAACCACCCCAACATCGGTGAGGAGGAAACGGGCGCAGGGGCAGGCCACCAACCGGACACTTGCAAAGGAGTTGGGGGTGGTGGCAGTGGTTAGAATAGTTGGAGACCCGCCAGGCGCAGTGGCTCACTCCTGGAATCCCAGCACTTTGGGAGGCCAAGGCTGGTGGATCACTTGAGGTCAGGAGTTCAACACCAATCTGACCAACATGGTGAAACCCTCTCTCTACTAAAAATACAAACATGAGCAGGGTGTGGTGGTGGGTGCCTGTAATCCCAGCTAGTTGGGAGACTGAGGCAGAATTGCTTGAGCCCAGGAGGCAGAGGTTGCAGTGAGCCGAGATCACACCACTGCACCCCGGCCTGGGCAATAAAGCGAGACTTTGTCTCAAAAAAAAAAAAAAAAAAGAGTTAGAGACCTGGTTTCTCATAGTTGCATCACTGCTGTGTGCCCTTGAGCAAGTCACTTAACCTCCTTGAGCTTCTATTTTTTCTGGAGTAGGGATGATAAGAGGGCCTATTACCAGGTCATTGTGAGGATTGACAAAGATCATGCGTCCAAAATGCTTAGTTTGGGCTGAGCTGTGGGACTTGGTCTGATTATTTCCACCAGCATCAGCATCCTCACTGTCATTATCACTGGGCAGAGCGGGGAGAGAGGGGTCTTTAGTGAGAGAAGCGGAGTTTAGCTCCGTGTGGATGTGGCTGCAGCATTCATTCATTTACTCAGTAACTGTTGATTGAGTGGCTGCTGTGTGCCGGACCCTGGGGACACAGCAGGGAAGAAAACAAGACAGAAATCTCTGGCCTCATGGAGCCGACATTCTTGTGAGAGAGAAAGTGGAAAGGGTGGCCAGGCGCGGTGGCTCACGTCTGTAATCCCAGCACTTTGGGAAGCCGAGGCAGACAGATCACTTGAGGTTGAGAGTTCGAGACCCGCCCGACCAACATGGAGAAACCCTGTCCTACTAAAAATACAAAATTAGCCGGGCATGGTGGTGCATGCCTGTAATTCCAGCTACTCGGGAGGCCGAGGCAGGAGAATCGCTTGAACCTGGGAGGCAGATGTTGTAGTGAGCAGAGATCGCACCATTGCACTCCAGCCTGGGCAACAAGAGCAAAACTCCGTCTCCAAAAAACAAAACAAAATAAAAAAAAACAAAAAGGGTGGTAGAGGTGGGTGAAGAGTTTGGAAGATCTTGCTGTCAGTAGGGAGCCATTGAGTGTTCTTGAGTTGGGGGGGGGTGGGTGTTATGGTTGGCCTTTTGCATCGTTACCGAGTACGGGTTAGGAGGGGCTGTTTCTCCCTAACCCCCTACACTGTTCCCAACCATTGTAGTGAAGCTCTTCGAGGTGATTGAAACTGAGAAGACGCTGTACCTGGTGATGGAGTATGCAAGTGCCGGTGAGCCGCCCACCCTCTCCACCCTGCCCCTGTGCTGCCTCCCCCTGCCCCTGCACCTGATCCTGACCCCACTCGGCCTCTGCCCTGCAGGAGAAGTGTTTGACTACCTCGTGTCACATGGCCGCATGAAGGAGAAGGAAGCTCGAGCCAAGTTCCGACAGGTTGGGGCAGGGCTGAGGGTGGGGCTGACGGGGTGCCTGGGTCCCTGGGAAGGGTGTCCGAGAGCTGGGCATGGTCTAGGCTGTCCAGAGACCTGGGGGTGGGGCTTAAGTCTGGGCAGGGGTGAAGGTGCAGAGCTGGATGTGCTGGGCATGCAGTCGCCCAGATGTGAAGGCATCCGGATGTAGGTTTGCAGGTGCCCCTTTGGGTGGGTGAGAGGATGTTTGGGCATGAAGGCGCCCCGGTGGGCAGGTGTGAGTGTGTGGGGCATGTGGGTGTGCCCAGCACGTAGGTGTGTGGGTGAGGGGGCACGAAGGTGCCAGGGTGCCAGGTGTGAGTGTGCCAGAGTGTGATTCAGAAGATGTGTGGGTAGTAGGTATGTGGGTGTCCAGGTATGTAGGTGTGTGGGGAAGAGGGTGTAGGGCACCCCAGGTAGATGGGCAAGAGAGGGCCGAGGGTGGTTGTGTACGCTTGTAGGTACTAGGGCATGCTGGCATGTGGGTGCCCGGGTGTGTGAGTGCCCGGATGTATGGGTTTCCAGGTGTGTGGTAGTGAGGACACCCAGGTGTATAAGAGTGTGGGAGGGGGCCAGGTGTGTGGGGTAAGAGGACATGCAGGTGTGAGGGTGCCCAGGTGTGTGGGGTAAGAGGAGATG
>NW_012119599.1:2322894-2324693 GCF_000951035.1 Colobus angolensis palliatus | reverse complement strand
ATGTGCTGGTGTGAAGGTGCCAGGTGTGTGGGATAAGAGGAGATGCAGGTGAGAGGATGCCGGGGCGTGAGGGGTAAGCAGATGTGCTGGTGTGAGGGTGTCTGTTTGGGACTGTCCAGCTACCCTGACGCAGCTATCCTGAACTCAAGGGCCGTAAGCCCTGGTGAGTTGGGGTAGCGTGTTTATCTACAGGTACGGGGTATCCTCATGGGAATTTCCAGATGTGAAGGTCAAGAGAGGCTGGTCCCCATGCCTTGGTTCTGACATCCCTGGGCATGGGGGTGTCCTGTGGGAGACGTATGTCTGTCCAGATTCCACGGGCACCTCTTGCTGGGCCTGAATCGGGGTGCGAGGCCTCAGGTTTCAGGCTGTGCCTTGGGGAGGCCTGGGGCTCGGTTGTGAGCAGTTTCACAGTCCACTGAGGGAGGCTAAGGGTTCCGGGAGCCACAAATAACCAACCTTCCCCCTCCCTCCCAGATTGTTTCGGCTGTGCACTATTGTCACCAGAAAAACATTGTACACAGGGACCTGAAGGTAAGTCCCCACCCTGCTGTGACCTCGGGGACCCCAGCTCAGCCCTCAGACTTCTCCCTGCCCCCAGCCCTCCATGGCTCCTGTGGCCTCCAGCAAATTCCCCCAGCCCTTTTCTCCTCCTGCTCCTCCCTCCGCACCCAGCACCCCCTTGACCCTTTCCCAGGCTTTTGTGGCAGAAACAAGGCCAGCAGATGGGGGAGCGGATGGGGAGGAGGGGACAGGAGGAGTGAACAAAGCGGGGAGAAACAAAGTGTCCCCGAACGGCCCTGGATGCTATGGGGCTGTTGGATAAGGACGCTGGGACGTGATAAGGGGTTTGTCGCTCTTAGAGCCTTTGGGACCTTGGCATTCTCCGACCTTAGGATGTTCAGGACTCCTCGAGGATTTAGGTTGCAGAGCCCCAGAGTCCCTCTGCCCGCAGGGTATCTGAGAACTTGAAAAGGGGCTTTGTTTCTTTGAACTTGAGAAGGGGCTTTGTTTTTATTTTTATTTTTGACACAGAGTCTCACACTGTTGCCTAGGTTGGAGTGTAGTGGCCCCATCTCGGCTGGCTGCAACCTCCGCCTCCCGGGTTCAAGCGATTCTCCTGCCTCAGCCTCCCAAGTAGCTGGGATCACAGGCGCCTATCACCTCGCCCGGCTAATTTTCGTATTTTTAGTAGAGACAGGGTTTCACCTTGTTGGCCAGGCTGGTCTTAAACTCCTGACCTCGTGATCCACCTGCCTCGGCCTCCCAAAGTGCTGGAATTACAGATGTGAGCCACCACACCCAGTCTCAGAAGGGACTTTGAGAGAAAAACCACTTTGGCCAGTACCAGGCAGGAAAGGACTCAACGGGACTCCAGCCCAGCTGCCTGTAGGAGCTGAGCCGGGCAGCCTCCTCGAGTACCTGTGGCCCCAGGGTCCCCATTCCATACCTTCCGCTGCATGTCTCTGGCCTCCCACTCCAAGACCAGGTGGCTGAACGTTTGTTGACTCAAATCCCATTGTCTTGACTGTCGTTTTGTGAGCACCTGTGTGCTAGGTGGCATCCTAAGTGCTTTAAGGAAGTGCTTCTGGAACTATCAGTGAGGAAGGACTGGGTTGCTTTTGCTGTTTTGTTATGTTTTTTTCTTGCCCATGCTGACGTGTGATGGTTCCATCACAGTTCACCGTAGCCTCGACCCCTTGGGCTCAAGCAGTCCTCCCATCTCAGCCTCCTGAGTAACTGGGACCACAGGTGTGAGCCACCAAGCCTGGCTAATTTTTAATTTTTTTTTTTTTTTT
>NW_012119599.1:2312456-2321869 GCF_000951035.1 Colobus angolensis palliatus | reverse complement strand
CCAGCCTGGACAACAGAGCAAGACTCCATCTCAAAAAAAAAAAACAGAAAAAAATTGGGTCATATGCCTGTAGTCTCAACTACTCAGGAGGCTAAGGCAGGAGGATCCCTTGAGCCCAGGAGGTTGAGGCTGCAGGGAGCCATGATTGTACCACTGCACTCCAACCTGGGTGACAGAGCAAAACCCTGTCTCTAAAAACAACAACAAAAAATTCAAAAGCAGAAAGTGCATCTGAAAAAAAGACAAATAATAAAAAATGAAAACAAAAAACAAATTGCTGTAGAGGTTGAAGTGCTAACCCTCTCTTGACTTCCTTCCTTTGGGCCAGGGTGTCCCTCCACACAGCCCTGGAGGCAGCACCTTAGAGGCTTCCATGATTAACCTGGAGGTCGTACGCCCCCTGGTGGAGGGTCCCCAAGACAGCTAACATGAAGTTTGGGGTCCTATTAGTACACCAGGGGTACCAACCAAGGGGACCAACCCAAATGTGACCTTGGGGCTGGATTGCGGAGCCTCAAATGGCAGGAAAAGAAACGTAATCCCTGACCTGGCGTGGTGGCTCACACCTGTAATCCCAGCACTTTTTGGGAGGCCGAGGTGGGCGGATCACCTCACCTCAGGCAAAATAAAAAAAAAATAGCCAGGGGTGGTGGCGTGCACCTGTAGTCCCAGCTACTTGGGAGGCTGAGGCAGGAGAATCGCGTGAACCCAGGAGGCAGAGGTTACAGTGAGCTGAGATTGTGCCACTGCACTCCAGCTTGGGTGACAGAATGAGACTCCATCTCAAAAAAAAATACATATATACATATATAAGCCCTGAGCAAGGCAGATGCTATTAGATTCAGGTTTGGGGAGGAGCTCTCTGCTGTGTCTTTGTAGGGTTTGGGACTTTACTGGGGCAGGAGCTGGGGAAGTGTGGTCCAGAAATAAACCAGGAGACATAGGGAGACCTGGGAGGAAGCCAGGGATGCTGGTGACCTGGGCAAGGGAAGGACCGCAGTTGGGATGGACCAGATGCGGGTAACATTTTGAAGGGTGGAACTGTGCGTCTGTTTGTAGTCAGAAGGCTGGAGGCTTCTTCCTCCACACGCTGTGGAAATGGGTGGCCTTGTTTAGATTCTAGTTCTGCTGCTTTCTTGCAATGGGCATGAGGTGTGGCCTCCCTGAGCCTCTGTTTCCTCCCCTGTGAAATGGCAATTGTAAGACTGCATGCCACAAAAAAATAGACAAAACTTTATAACAATACAGAACGTTTATTTGTTTTTGAGATGGAGTCTCGCTGTGTTGCCTAGGCTGGAGTACAGTGATGCAGTCTCAGCTCACACGATTCTCCTGCCTCAGCCTCGCGAGTTGCTGGGATTACAGGCGCCCGCCACTACACCTGGCTAATTTTTGTATTTTTAGTAGAGACGGGGTTTCACATGTTGCCCAAGCTAGTCTCGAACTCCTGACCCCAGGAGATCCGCCTGCCTTGGCCTCCCAAAGTGCTGAGATTACAGGCGTGAGCCACAGCGTCCGGCCAGGAAATGTTTGCTGATCACTGACTGCGTTCTAGGGGCTGCTGTGAGCACTTTACGCTTAAACCCACAACAGTGCTTGAGGCAGGTGTCGGAATCACCCTCGGTTTACATACAAGGAAATGGAGGCACAGAGAGGTCTGGTAACCCACCTAAAGTCCCATAGCAAGGAAGTGGTGGAGCTGGGATTTGCAGCTGGAATTCTCCAGGAGTCTGTAGTTTCACCTTCACATTATGCAGACGGACACTGTTGTAATTGATTGTCAACAGAGCCCAGTGCATGGTAGGTATGCAACCAGGATTAAATTATTGCTTTCATTTTCCTGGGTCTTGAGCAATCAGGCCTTATTTTGTTTCTGCTGGGTAACCTGAGGCTCCAAGAGGGGCAGGAGATGACCTGAAGACCCCCAGCTCTGCAGACCACACAGGGTAATAGTGATATTCCATAGTGTTCACTGGGTATGAAATATTGTTTTAGCTTTTCTTTTCTTTTCTTTTTTTCCCGAGATGGAGCTCTTTCGCCCAGGCTGGAGTGCAGTGACACAATCACGGCTCACTGCAAGCTCTGCCTCACGGGTTCACGCCATTCTCCTGCGTCAGCCTCCCGAGTAGCTGGGACTACAGGCACCTGCCACCACGCCCGGCTAATTTATTTTTGTATTTTTTAGTAGAGACGGGGTTTCACTATGTTAACCAGGATGGTCTTGATCTCCTGACCTTGTGATCCGCCCATCTCGGCCTCCCAAAGTGCTGGGATTATAGGTGTGAGCCACCGCGCCCAGCTGCTTTTCTTATTTTTTGAGACAAATTCTCACTCTGTTGCCCAGGCTGGAGTGCAGTGGCATAGTCTTAGCTCAGTGCAACCTCTGCCTCCCAGTTTCAAGCAATTTTTGTGCCTCAGCCTCCTGAGTACCTGGGACTACTGGCGCATACCACCATGGCAGCTCATTTTTATTTTAATGTGTTTTTGAGACAGAGTTTCGTTCTCGTTGCCCAGGTTGGAGTGCAATGGCATGATCTCGGCTCACCGCAACCTCCGCCTCCTGGGTTCAAGCGATTCTCCTGCCTCAGCCTCCTGAGTAGTTGGGATTACAGGCATGCGCCACCGTGCCTGGCTAATTTTGTAGTTTTAGTAGAGACGGAGTTTCTCCATGTTGGTCAGGCTGGTCTTGAACTCCCGACCTCAGGTGATCCACCCACCTCAGCTTCCCAAAGTGCTGGGATTACAGGGGTGAGCCACCATGCCCAGCCCGTGCTAGGTTTTCTATGCAGGTTAACTCATAATTCTCAAACTACTCTATGAAGTAGGGACTAAGATTATCCCCATTCTTTGGATGAGGAAACTGAGGCTCAGTGAGGTGAAGTCACTACCTAAGGTCAGGCAGAGAGTAAGGGACAGGCCCAAGAATTGATCCCTGTGGGCCAACCATAGAACCTGTGCTCCTGTCCACCTCCCACGTCCGCGAAGGGCTTTGGCCTCGAGTCCCTCTCCTCCTCTCCCCACAGGCTGAGAACCTCTTGCTAGACGCCGAGGCCAACATCAAGATCGCTGACTTTGGCTTCAGCAACGAGTTCACGCTGGGCTCAAAGCTGGACACATTCTGTGGGAGCCCCCCATACGCTGCCCCGGAGCTGTTTCAGGGCAAGAAGTACGACGGGCCGGAGGTGGACATCTGGAGCCTGGGAGTCATCCTGTACACCCTCGTCAGCGGCTCCCTGCCCTTCGACGGGCACAACCTCAAGGTACCGGGCGGGGCTGGGTGTGGGGGTGTCAGCCCCTCCCAACAGTCAGGCCCCCATCCCCCACACCCCTCCCCTGCAGAGGGCCTCGGTGGTGGGACTGGCCTGAGTTCCCATGGGAAGACGGGACAGGCAGGATTTAAGTCCCCTCTGCAGTGAGCCGGACGGATGGACTGTGCCATGCTGGGGTTAAGGGCATGATCTTTGCAGCCAACAGGCTTGAGTTCAAATCCTGACTCATCCGTTCACTGAGCTAATATTTATGGCCCACTTCTCTGTGTCAGGCTCTGTTTTGGGCTTTGCATGTAAGGCGAGAACAAAAACTCCCGCTTGGCTGGGTGCGGTGGCTCATGCCTATAATCCCAGCACTTTGAGAGGCAGAGGCGGGAGGATCACTTGAGCCTGGGAGTTCGAGACCAGCCTGGGCAACACAGGGAGACGCTGTCTCTACAAAAAATACAAAAATTAACCGGGCATAATGGTGCATGCCTGTAGCCCCAGCTACTTGGGAGGCTGACGTGGGAGGATCACTTGAGCCTGGGAGATCAAGACTGCAGTGAGCTGAGATCGTGCCACTGCCCTCCAACCTGGGTGACACGGGGAGACCCTGTCTCCAAAAAGAAATTAAAAAACAAACAAAAAAACCCTGCCCTCGTATATGCTACGCCGTGGGTGAACCTTGAAAACATTGTACTAAGTGACAGAAGCCAGCCACGTAAGGCCACAGAGTGTATGATTCCATTAATGTGAAATGTTCACAATAGGCAAATCCATAGAGACAGAAAGTGGATTACTGGTTGCCTGAGGCTGAGGGGGAAAAGCGAACTGGAGACTGATTGCTAAAGGGTACAGGGTTTCTTTTGAGGGGATGAAAAATGTTCTAAAATTGAATGTAGTGGCCGCCTGGTGGCTCACACCTGTAATCCCAGCGCTTTGGGAGGCTGAGGCAGGCAGATCACTTGAGGTCAGGAGTTCGAGACCAGCCTGGCCAACATGGTGAAACCCCATCTCTACTAAAAATACAAAATTAACTGGGCGTGGTGGCGGGCGCCTGTAATCCCAGCTACTCGGGAAGCTGAGGCAGGAGAATTGCTTGAACCCGGGAGGCAGAGGTTGCAGTGAGCTGAGATTTCACCACTGCACTCCAGCCTGGGTGACAGACCGACGCTCTGTCTCAAAAAAATAAATAAATAAAATTGAATGTAGTAATGATTGTATAGCTCCGTGCGTATACTAAAAACCACCAAATTGTGCCCTTCGCTTCAAACAAAACAATTCCTGTCTTCTCAGACTAACATTCCTACTGGAGCCAGGCAGCTAACAAAACAAATACGCAAACTAGATACGATATCAGATGCTGGCCAGTGCTTTGTGGGGTGGGGGAATATTGTAAGGGGGTGGGAGGTGTGGGCTGAGTTGTTGCTTGTTTTATTTTTTTTTTTCCTTTGAACTTTTTATTTTGAACCGTTGCCAATCTGTGGAAAAGTTGCAACAATAGAGTGAATAACACATGGTATGTTTCAGGAGCTTCACAATCGCTGGCCTGTGTCCACATTTGCTGTATCTGTCTGTATTTGCACATGATCTTTGCTGCCGTCATTGGTATTGATGAGACATTTGACAGTTGCAGACACTGTGTCCTTTTATCCCTAAAGGCGACAGCGGGTTATCTCCTGAGACCAGGGGCGTTTTCCTGTTGATGGTGACATACAGGAAATACAACAGTGGTATAATCCTGGCCTCCACCCCATGGCCCATACTCAGATTTCATCCATCATCCCACGAATATTTTTGGCAGCTATTTTTTTTTCCCAGTCAGGGATCCACTCGGGTCCCCGAGTTGCATTTAGCTGCGCCATCTCTTGTGTCTCCTTTCATCCGGAACAGTTCTCAGCCTCTCTTTTGTCTTTCGTGACATTGACATTATCGATTAGTTCAGGCTGGTTAATTTTGCAGAACGTCCCTCAATTTGGGTTGCCTGGTGTTTCCTCTCGATTGGAATCCGGGGTGCACTGGGGCAGGAATTTTGCAGCTGGGACGCACTGCCCTGCTCTGCGTGGTCCATGAGGAGCATGTACTGTGATCTGAAATTGGAAAGTCAGGGAAATACTTGCAGGGGACAGACTATCAAAGCAGAACCCTCAGTGATGAAGAGGAGGGAGTCCCTTCTTCACAGCGGCCTTGGCCAAGTAGCCAACCCCTCCAAGCCTCAGTCTTACCTGCTGTTCAATGAGGATCATAAAGATACCAACCCTGTAGGCTGGGCACGGTGGCTCAGGCCTGTAATCCCAGCACTTTGGGAGGCCGAGGCGGGCGGATCACGAGGTCAGGAGATCGAGACCATCCTGGCTAACACGGTGAAACCCCGTCTCTACTAAAAGTACAAAAAATAAGCTGGGCGTCGTGGCGTGCGCCTGTAATCCCAGCTACTCAGGAGGCTGAAGCCAGAGAATGGTGTGAACCCAGGAGGCGGAGCTTGCAGTGAGCCGAGATGGCGCCACCACACTCCAGCCTAGCGACAGAGCAAGACTCTGTCCCAAAAAAAAAAAAAAAAAAAGATGATACCAACCTTGTGGCAGTGATTTTTAAGGACTGGCTGAGATCTGGGATGCAAAGTGCTCATTCAAGACAGCCTCCTGGCCGGGCGCGGTGGCTCACGCCTGTAATCTCAGCACTTTGGGAGGCTGAGGCAGGCAGATCACCTGAGGTCAGGAGTTCAAGACCAGCCTGGCCAACATGGTAAAATCCCGTCTCTACTAAAAACACAAAAATTAGCCGTGTGTGGTGGCGCACACCTGTAATCCTAACTACTCGGGAGGCTGAAGCAGGAGAATCGCTTGAACCAGGGAGGCAGAAGTTGCAGTGAGCCGAGATCACACCACTGCACTCCAGCCTGGACGACAGAGCAAGACTCTGTCTCAAAAAAAAAACAAAACAAACAAACAAAAAAGCCTCTGACACTCCGGCCATAGCTGAAGCCTGGGGTAGGGAGGTGCTGTCACAGAATAATTTTTCTGAGCCTCAAGCATGAAGCTAAGAGACCTTTTTGAAGGGCCAGGCCAGTGTCTCACCTGCCCCAGGACCTTGTCACTTTCTGCCATCCTGGTGTTCCCACCAGGCACCCCTGGCCTTGCTGGGCAAAGGAGGCACACAGCTGAGAAGAGGCAGGTTCTAGCTCTGTCAATTCCTTTCTGAGTGACCTTGGACATGTCCATTTCTGAACCTCAATTTCCCACCTATAAGATGAAGACATTAAGAGTATTCAGGACAGGTGTGGTGGCTCACGCCTGTAATTCCAGCACCTTCGGTGGCCGAGGCGGGCAGATCACTGGAGGTCAATAGTTCGAGACCAGCCTGGCCAACGTGGTGAAACCCCGTCTCTACTAAAAATACAAAAAGTAGCCAGGTGTGGTGGCGCATGCCTGTAGTCCCAGCTACTCGGGGGACTGAGGCAGGAGAATCACTTGAACCTAGGAGGCAGAGGCTCCAGTGAGCCGAGATTGCACCTCTGCACTCCAGCCTGGACGACAGAGCAAGACTCCATCTCAAAAAAAAAAAAAAGAGTTTGACACCAGCCTGGGCAACATTTCAAGACCCCATCTCTACAAAAAATATATATATTTTTTAAATTAGCCGGGCATTGTGGTGCATGCCTGTAGTCCCAGCTACTTGGGATGCTGAGGTGGGAGAATTGCTTGAGCCCAGGAGTTCCAGGCTACAGCAAACTATGATCACACCACTGCATCCAGCTTGGGTGACAGAGCAAGAGCCTGTCTCTTTAAAAAGACAAACAAACAAACATCTGCTTGCAGCCCGTCTGCGTGTGTTAAGCCCTTCACTGGAGCTTGGCATCTGGCCACAGCATCATGCTTGGGAGCTGCGCTGGAGGTGGCAGTGGTGGCCTGATGGCTGCTTCTCCCCATCACATGACAGGCAGTGTGGCATGGTGGTCACACAGCACAGGCTCCAGAGCCAAGGCCCTGCCACTTTCTGGCTGTGCAATTCTGGGGCAAGTGACCAAACCCTTCCGGGCCTCAACCTCCTCGTCTGGAAAGTAGGCATTATTTTATAGCTGAGCTTCGTGGTGTTGTGAAAATTGATGTAACATGCATAAAGCACTTAGAACACTGCCTGCTAAGGGGTAAGTGTCCTGAAAGTGATCCACATTAAATATTAATAGCCCTTTATGATCTGCAGAGGCTCCCCAGGCGTGAGCATCTTTCAGCCATTTTAGGAGAATGCCCCAGCAGAGGACCCTGTCCCAAAGGAGTCCTTTTCACCCCCCACGCTCACTTCATTCCTACCGGTTTTCTGCCTCCCTCCGTTTTTTTGTTTGTTTGTTTTTTTGAGACATTTCTCACTCAGTCACCCAGGCTGGAGTGCAGTGGTGCAGTCACAGCTCGGTGCAACCTCAACCTCCCAGGCTCAAGCAATCCTCCTGCTTCAGCCTCCTGAGTAGGTGGGACCACAGGCATATACTACCACACCTGGCTAAGTTTTGTAATTTTTGTAGAGATGGAGTCTCACTATGTTGCCCAGGCTGGTCTCGAACTCGCGGGCTCAAGCGATCTTCCCCCCTCGGCCTCCCAAAGTGCTGAGATTATGGGCGTGAGCCACCACGCCTGGCTGTTGCAGTTTTTTATTCAGATGGAAAGAGCTCCCCCGGTCTGCCAAGCCATGGATTTATCTGATTTTTCACAGCTTTGGTAGGGCCTCTCATAAATGGCCCTTAAAGAGAAAGCCATCAGATAAATCCATGAATGGCCTTGAGGAGTGTATCTTTGGACAACAGGCATGGCTTGGGGAGGGGAGAGATGGGAAGGTAGGAGGGGCAGTAGGGTCTTCTCCTTGCCCTTGAGTGAATCTCATATTTACATACCACTGGCTCTGGGACAGGCATGTGGTAAGCATTTTACAGATTTTTTTTTTTTTTTCCCGAGACGGAGTCTTGCTCTGTCGCCCAGGCTGGAGTGCTGTGGCGTGATCTCGGCTCACTGCAACCTCCGCCTCCTGGGTTCAAGTGATTCTCCTGCCTCAGCCTCCCACGTAGCTGGGATTACAGGCTTCCGCTACCACATCTGGCTCATTTTTGTATTTTTTTTTTTTTTTAAATAGAGATGGGGTTTCGCCATGTTGGCCAGGCTGGTCTCAATCTCCTGACCTCAGGTGATCCACCTGCCTTAGCCTCCCAAAGTGTTGGAATTACAGGCGTGAGCCATGGCACCTGGCCACATTTTTACAGATACTAACTCACTTGTACCCTGGCAGCAAGCATGTGAAGTGGGTCCTGTAATCCCTTTCATAGACAAGGAGACTGAGGCCCCAGTGGCTGACTCACTTACCTACCTCCCTCTTACCTGACTTAGAGAATAAAGTTCCTTTTTTTTTTTTTTTTTGAGACGGAATCTTGCCCTGTCACCCGGGCTGAGTGCAGTGGCGTGATCTCAACTCACTGCAACGTCCACCTCCTGAGAGTTTAAGCGATTCTCGTGCCTCAGCCTCCCAACTAGCTGGGACTACAGGCAGCCACTACCACACCCAGCTAATTTTTGTATTTTTAGTGGAGATAGGGTTTCACCATGTTAGCCAGGCTGGTCTCAAACTCCTGACCTCAGGCGATCTACCCATCTCTGCCTCCCAAAGTGCTGGGATTACAGGTGTGAGCCACCGTGCCTGGCCAGAGAATAAACTTTCTCTGCAAGTTTTCCTCTGAATGAAAAGTTATGTAGCTTAAGTTTTTTGTTTGTTTGTTTTTTGTTTTTTTGTAGAGGCAGACTGGTTGTTCAGGCTGGTCTTGAACTCCTGGGTTCAAGTGATCCCCCTCCCTCGGCCTCCCAAAATGTTTGGATTACAGGTGTGCACCACCATGCTCAGGTCATTTTTTATTTTTTGTAGAGATGAGGTCTCTCTGTGTTGCCCAGGCTGTTCTTAAACTCCTGGGCTCAAGCGATCCTCCCGTCTTGGCCTCCATGCCTGGCCAAGAATTTTTTTTTTTTTAATTGCAGGGTCCGTATGATGTTCCCATTTTATGGATAGGGAACTGAGGTCAGGAGAGAGGAATGGGGTTTTGCCTACCTTGTCAAGGGCTGGGACTCAGAGCTTCTGTCACTTCTATCAAAGGGGCTGGGACAAAGGTGTGTGTGTGTGTCTGTGTGT
>NW_012119599.1:2309897-2311812 GCF_000951035.1 Colobus angolensis palliatus | reverse complement strand
GTGTGTGTGTGTGTATGTGTGCATATGTAGTATGTGTATGTGTGTCACAGTGTGTGTATGTGTGTGCATGTGTGTGTGTGTGTATGTGCGCGCGCGTGTGTGTGTGTAATAGGTGGGGGGCGAGGCAGACCCCCCGCCTCCAGTAACCCCCTCCCTGCAGGAGCTGCGGGAGCGAGTCCTCAGAGGGAAGTACCGGGTCCCTTTCTACATGTCAACAGACTGTGAGAGCATCCTGCGGAGATTTTTGGTGCTGAACCCAGCTAAACGCTGTACTCTCGAGGTGAGCCCAGCCTCACAGCCAGCGGGGGCCCTTCTTGTCTCTTGACTCCCCTAAACTCTGCCTGCCCCCACCCACAAAAGCCTTCTTGACACACTTTTCCTCTCCCGTGCCCACCTAAGATCTGCTGCTGGTGAGTGGGGGTAGACAGGCCGTCCAGAGAAAAGCTCCCGGGCCTGTCCTGACGCCACCCCCCCGACAGGCTCACCCACTCCCCGCCTTGCCAGTAATTAGCTAATGAGCTCCTAGGATGGTTACAGGGTGCCAGGGACCCAGATGATGCGGAGGAGGGAGGGTGGCATCAGGAGGCTCCGGCAGGGGACGCGGGGGAGAAGGAGGCCCAGGAGGCGCTATCTCTTAGGAAGCCCGCAATACTGGGTGTTAGGCCTCGGAGGTTTGGGACAGGGCAGGTAGCCCTACCTGGGGGCCTCTGGGAGGTGGGAAGCTGTATGATTCCTTCTGACACCTGTCTTCCCCCTTCCCTGCTCCTGATGCCTGCAGCAAATCATGAAAGACAAATGGATCAACATCGGCTATGAGGGTGAGGAATTGAAGCCATACACAGAGCCCGAGGAGGACTTCGGGGACACCAAGAGAATCGGTGAGGGTCAGGGAGAGCCATCCTGTCACCCAGGATGGAGTGCAGTGGCTCAGTCTCAGCTCACTGCAAGCTCCACCTCCCAGAATCAAGAGATTCTTGTGCCTCAGCCTCCCAAGTAGCTGGGTCCACAGGCGCCTGCCACCATGCCCAGCTAATTTTTGTTATTTTTAGTAGAGGCAGGGTTTTGCCAAGTTGGCCATGCTAGTCTCAAACTCCTGACCTCAGGTGATCTGCCCGCCTCAGCCTCCCAAATTTCCGGGATCACAGGTGTGAGCCACTGCCCCTGGCCCGTGTTCACTTTGATATTAAGACATAAAAAGAGACCAGGCGAGGTGGCTCATGCCTGTAATCCCAGCTCTTTGGGAGGTCAAGGTAGGAGAATCACTTGAGCTCAGGAGTTGGAGACCAGCCTGGCCAACATAGGGAGACCCTGTCTGTACAAAAAAATAAAAATAAAAAGTTAGCCATTTGTGGTGATGTGCACCTATAGTCTCAGCTACTCAGGAAGCTGAGGTAGGAGGATCCCTTGAGCCCAACAATTTGAGGCTGCAGTGCGCTATGATCATGCCACTGCACTCCAGGCGACAGGGTGAGACCCTGTCTCAAAAGAAAAAGGGCCAGGCGCAGTGGCTCACGCCTATAATCTCAGCACTTTGGGAGGCTGAGGCTGACAGATCACCTGAGGTCAGGATTTCGAGACCGGCCTGGCCAACATGATGAAACCTCGTCTCTACTAAGAATACAAAAATTAGATGAGTGTGGTGGCGGGCACCCATAATCCCCGCTCCTCTGGAGGCTGAGGCACGAGAATTGCTCGAATCCGGGAGGCAGAAGTTGCAGTGAGCTGAGATCACGCCGCTGCACTCCACCCTGGGCGACGAGCAAAATTCCATCTAAAATAATAATAATAATTACGGTATTTACCGTTAAATGGCAAAATCCGGAATTACTTTTGCATCAGCCTAATTATATTAATAGGTTGAACACAACAAAAAGTTGAACCATATGAAATTGCCATTTTATTGGTTTAAAATTGT
>NW_012119599.1:2308096-2309261 GCF_000951035.1 Colobus angolensis palliatus | reverse complement strand
CCTCGGCCTCCCAAAGTGCTGGGATTACAGGCGTGAGCCACCGCGCCCGGCCAAGAATGTTCTTTCAGAGGAAATCAGCGTGCTGTTGGGAAGTCCTTGAGGATGGGTACTGGACAGGTCAAAGAGCAGACACCGCTGAATGATACGGAAATGGGTGGAAGTGGGTCAGGTGCAGTGGCTTATGCCTGTAATCCCAGCACTTTGGGTGGCCCAGGTGGGTGGATTGCTTGTGCCCAGGAATTTCAGACCAGCCTGGATAACATAGCAAAACCCTGTCTCTACTAAAAATACAAAAACCTAGGTGGGAGGATCTGCTGAGCCTGGGGAGGCCGAGGCTGTAGTGAGCTGTGATTGTGCCACTGCACTCCAGCCTGGGTGACAGAGTGACACCCCGTCTCAAAAAAAAGAAATGGGTAGAAGTTAAAGTTTCTGGAAGTCTGAACCTTCTCTCCATCCCCGCTTCCCAGAGGTGATGGTGGGTATGGGCTACACACGGGAAGAAATCAAAGAGGCCTTGACCAGCCAGAAGTACAATGAAGTGACCGCCACCTACCTCCTGCTGGGCAGGAAGACTGAGGTCAGTGGGCGCCAGGGGCCCTTGGGAGTGCATGATGCCTGGGTGGAGGGACTTGGGGTGCAGAAGAGCCTCATCTGTCATCCTCTCACAGGAGGGTGGGGACCGGGGTGCCCCAGGGCTGGCCCTGGCACGGGTGCGGGCGCCCAGCGACACCACCAATGGAACAAGTTCCAGCAAAGGCACCAGCCACAGCAAAGGGCAGCGGAGTTCCTCTTCCACCTACCACCGTCAGCGCAGGCATAGCGATTTCTGTGAGTATCAACCCCACGCCCTCACGCGCCCTCCTCCTCCCCAAGGCCCAGACTTACAGTTATGTCAAGGTTCTCTGATTGGCAAGCAACAGAAACCCACTGGAGCTAACTGCAGAGAGGGAGGAATGTCTTACAAAGACACAGGGCATTGCACGGAACTTGGAGGCAGGAGTGCACAGCCAGGCTCAGGAAGGGATTAAAACTGGAAAAGCAGCCGGACCCAGAGCAGACACTCTGTCCTGCTTCCTCTCTGCTTGTGTGGTTTTTCCTTTGTCTCTTACTTATCTCATCCTATCTTTTTTCCTGATCTTTTAGCTTCCCGATTTTTTTTTTTTTT
>NW_012119599.1:2300100-2305681 GCF_000951035.1 Colobus angolensis palliatus | reverse complement strand
AAAAAAAAAAAAAAAATCAACTTCCAATCCCCCTTCCACCCTCAGCTACTAATCTACTTTCTGGGTCTATGAATCTGGCTATTCTAGATGTTTCAGGTAAATGGAATTATACGATGTGTGGCCTTCACTAACTGGCTTCTTTCATTTAGCAGAAATTTTTCAAGGTTCATCCATGATATGGGTATCAGCACTTCATTCCTTTTCATTGCCGAGTAATATTCCATTGCATAGATAGACCACATTTTGTTTATTCATTCATGAACATGTGGATTGCCTCCATTTTTTGGCTGTTGTGAATGACGCTGCTGTGAACATTTGTGTCCGTGTTTTCATGTGGCTGTGTTTTGCCATCATTTCTCTTGGGTACATATCTGAGAGCAGAATTGCTGAGTCATCTGGTAATCCTGTGTTTAATAGTTTGAGGAACTTCCAGAGTGTTTTCCAACTCTCTGTTCTTTTTATAGCCCTGCTTGCCTGCAGGGGTGAAGTTTTTACTCTGGGTCAGGCACTGGGGTGTCTGCTTGTCTGATCTTTTTTTTCTGTCTCTTACATATTTCACCTTATCTTTTTCTAGATCTCTCAGCTCCTAGATTTCTTTTTTTTTTTATTTGTTTTTTTGAGACAGAGTCTCGCTCTGTTGCCCAGGCTGAAGTGCAGTGGCACAATGTTGGCTTACTGAAACCTCAGTCTTCCAGATTCAAACGATTCTCCTGCCTCAGGGTCCCGAGTAGCTGGGATTACAAGTGCAGGCCACCTCGCCCAGCTAATTTTGTATTTTTAGTAGAAACGAGGTTTCACCATGTTGGCCTGGCTGGTCTTGAACTCCTACCTGAGGTGATCCGCCCGCCTCATCTTCCCAAAGTGCTGGGAATACAGGCATAAGCCGCTGTGCCCGGCCACTCCTAGATTTCTTACATCTCAGTTTTAGAATCCAGCCCAGGGCTGAGTGCAGTGGCTCACACCTGTAATCCCAGCACTTTGGGAGGCTGAAGTTGGTGGATCACTTGAGCTAACAAGTTCGAGACCAGCCTGGGCAACATGACGAAACCTCATCTCTACAAAAAAATACAAAAATTAGGCTGGGTGCAGTGGCTCATGCCTGTAATCCCAGCACTTTGGGAGGCTGACCTGGGTGGATCACCTGAGGTCAGCAGTTTGAGACCAACCTGGCCAACATGGTGAAACCCTGTCTCTTCTAAAAGTATCAAAATTAGCCGGGCGTGGTGGTGGGTGCCTGTCATCTCAGCTACTTGGGAGGCTGAGGCAGGAGAATCGCTGGAACCTGGGAGGTGGAGGTTGCAGTGAGCCGAGATCGTGTCATTGCACTTCAGCCCGGGCGACAACAGCGAGACTCCGTCTCAAAAACAAAACAAAACAAAACAAAACAATTAGCTGGGCATGGTGGTGTGTACCTGTAATCCCAGCTACTTGAAAGGCTGAGGTGGAAGGATGGTTTGAGCCTGGAGACTGAGGTTGCAATGAGTCCAGATCATGCCACTGCACTCCAGCCTGGGTGATAGAGCTAGACTGTATCTCAGGAAGAAAAAAAAAAGAATCCACCCCAAGTGTTAGCTAGAATCTCCTTGGTCCGCTCATCAGGATCAGGATGGAGCTCTGATACTGAGTCCAGTTGGGATTAATCCACTGTAACGGGGGCACAGGAAGACACATTGCACAAAGTGGCTGCTGAGAGCCTGTGCTCTGGCCTCCCCTCCACACTGAAGTAAGGGAGAAGAGAGGTGTCAGGGAAGCTGAGACCCAGCATGAACCCCATACGGGAAGTGGCGCTTCTGCCCTACCTCCACCATTGCTGGATGCTCAAACCATTCCCTGTGTCTTGTCTACCCCCCCTGTAAAATGACAGGGTGTGCCCAGAAAGTTCCTAAGGAGCTTGTGAGTTCGGTATCATATGGTTAGAACATGGTAACCTTCAGAACTCCCCACACTGAGACCTGAGTTCTAGGGATTCTCAGGAGAGGGATTCTCAGGACTGCCAGGTATCTGTCATTGTCACTGTAGAGCTCTCAGCTTGTGGTTCCGGGATTTTTGAGCATATATCGCTCCTGAGGATCTAACATGCAGATGTTCTGACTCTCTCAAGTTTGAGATCACTTTGCACCCCTGGTTTCTAAAACAGTAGATTCCTGGCCGGGCGCGGTGGCTCAAGCCTATAATCCCAGCGCTTTGGGAGGCCGAGACAGGCGGATCACGAGGTCAGGAGATCGAGACCATCCTGGCTAACACGGTGAAACCCCGTCTCTACTAAAAATACAAAAAACTAGCCGGGCGAGGTGGCGGGCACCTGTAGTCTCAGCTACTTGGGAGGCTGAGGCAGGAGAATGGCGTAAACCCGGGAGGCGGAGCTTGCAGTGAGCTGAGATCCGGCCACTGCACTCCAGCCTGGGCAACAGAGCAAGCCCCCGTCTCAAAAAAAAAACAAAAAAAAAAACAGTAGATTCCTAAGATGTTTCAAGGCACCAGAATTATTTTATGTTGCTTTTGAAATTGTTCATACAATCAGATCCTTGAAAATGTGTTAGTTTGGAAAGGATAGACAGTGAAAAAGTCTTCATCCAACACATATCCCCAGCTCCCAGTTTCTCAAATACAGTGACTGTCAGGGTTTTTTTGTTGTTTTTGTTTTGTTTTGTTTTTTGACAGGGTCTCCCTCTGTCACCCAGGCTGGAGTGCAGTGGTGTGATCTCGGCTCACTGCAACCTTCGTCTCCCGGGTTCAAGCGATTCTCCTGCCTCAGCCTCCCGAGTAGCTGGGATTACAGGCACGTGCCACCACACCCAGCTAATTTTTTTTTTTTTTTTTTTTGAGACAGAGTCTCGCTCAGTCGCCTGGGCTGGAGTGCAGTGGCACAATCTCAGCTCACTGCAAGTGCTGCCGGGTTCACGCCATTCTCCTGCCTCAGCCTCCCAAGTAGCTGAGACTACAGGCGCCTGCCACCACGCCCGGCTAATTTTTTTTTGTATTTTTAGTAGAGACGGGGTTTTACGGTGTTGGCCAGGATGGTCTCCATCTCCTGACCACGTGATCCGCCCGTCTCAGCCTCCCAAAGTACTGGGATTACAGGCGTGAGCCACCGCGCCCGGCCAATTTTTGTATTTTTAGTAGAGACGGGGTTTCACCATGTTGGCCAGGATGGTTAATCTCCTGACCTCGTGATCTGTCTGCCTTGGCCTCCCAAAGTGCTGGGATTACAGGCATGAGCCACTGTGCCTGGCCCTGTTATGGGTTTTATATGAATTCTTTTGGAGAGATTTTATTCATAAACAAACATGTAAAGAGATAGATATGAGGCCCAGCATGGTGGCTCATGCCTATAATCCTGGCACTTTGGGAGGCCAAGTTAGGAGGATCACCGGAGTCCAGGAGTTGGAGACCAGCCTGGACAAAGGGCGAAATCCTGTCTCTACAAAAAAAATACAAAAAGTAGTTGGGCATGGTAGCGTGTGCCTATAGTCCCAGCTACTTGGGAGGCTGAAGCGGGAGGATGGCTTGAGCCTAGGAGGCCGAGGTTGCAGCAAGCTGAGGTCATGCCACTGTACTTCAACTTGGTCAACAGAGCGAGATCCTGTCTCAAAAAAAGAAAAAGAAAGAAAGAAGGAAACTGAAGATATATAAAAACAATAAGTACATTCTCCCCTTTTGAAACAAGTTATAGTCCTTTGGAGATATTCATATATAAGCAAGTAGATAGAGGTATATAGATACACACTTTTTTGCTTTTGTAGACAAATGATAACATGTTGTTGACCCAGCTCGTCTTGCCTTTTCTACTTTCCAGTCTATCATGAAGGTCATCCTGTATTGGTGCATAAAATGCTTCCTTATTCTTTTTTATAGCTGCATAATTTTCCACTGTGGAAATACCTTGACTTACGTAGTCATTCCCCTACTAAGGGTCTAATGGTGCAGGCCGGGTGGGGTGGCACACACCTGTGATTCTAGCTACTTGGGAGACTGAGGCAGGAGAATCGCTTGAGCCTGGGAGGTGGAGGTTGCGATGAACAGAGATTGCGCCACTGCACTCCAGCCTAGGCGACAGAGCTGGACTTTGTCTCAAAAAAGAAAAAAAGAGAAGGTGCAATGAATGGCCTGTATGTGCATGATGACATTGATTTGGAGTTTCTAGGTCAGTATATGTGCGTTGGTAATCTTGAGGTAATTTTGACAGATACTGTCAGAATGGCCCACACACAGATTGCAGCCCACGTGAGGAATTCTAAGGTTCCAACGATCCCCCAGAGTCAGTTCTGGGTTTCCGTGGTGATGCCAGCTCTAAACGGTGCCCCCTCCCCCAGGTGGCCCATCCCCTGCACCCCTGCACCCCAAACGCAGCCCGACGAGCACGGGGGAAGCAGAGCTGAAGGAGGAGCGGCTGCCAGGCCGGAAGGCGAGCTGCAGTGCCGCGGGGAGCGGGAGTCGAGGGCTGCCCCCCTCCAGCCCCATGGTCAGCAGCGCCCACAACCCCAACAAGGCAGAGATCCCAGAGCGGCGGAAGGACAGCACAAGCACCCCCGTGAGTGACCAGGGCTGGGGGGCAGGGCTGGGGTCGCCGCCACCTGTGGCCAGCCTGCAGACACCACCTGAGCCACATTCCTCAGGCCCTGCCTTCATCTCATTCCCCAGGCAGAACTCCTTACCAATTCCTTCTTATACCCATTCATTCATTCAACAAACATTGATCGAGTGCCTCTGTTTGCCTGAGTTCAATTTATACACAAACACTTGATGTTCGTGTATAACGTTCTGTGTCAAAGAAGTGAAGAACATACTCTTGGCAGAAAGGATTTAATACAGGAAATTAAGTGCTTTTAAAAATGTGGGAAGGGCCAGGCATGGTGGCTCATGCTTATAATCCTGGCATTTTGGGAAGCCGAGGCAGGAGGATCACTTGAGGCCAGGAGTTTAAGAAACATAGCAACACTCCATCTCTACTAAAAATCAAAAAAATTAGCCAGGCATGGTGTTATGTGCCTGTGGTCCCAGCAACTCGAAAGACCGGGGTGGGAGAATCACTTGAGCCTGGGAGGTTGAGGCTACAGGGAGCTGTGGTCCTGCCACTACACTCCATCCTGGGTGACAGAGCAAAACTCTGTCTTAATGAATCCATAAATAAAATATTAATAGTAATTTAAAAAATCAGGCCAGGCACAGTGGCTCATGCCTGTAATCCCAGCACTTTGGGAGGCAGAGGTGGGCGGATCACTGGAGGTCAGGAATTTGAGATCCACTTGGCCAATATGGCGAAACCCCGTCTCTACTAAAAATATGAAAATCAGCTGGGCATGGTGGCGGGCACCTGTAATCGCAACTACTTGGGAGGCTGAGGCAGGAGAATCGCTTGAACCCAGGGTGCAGAGGCTACAGTGAGCCCAGACTGTGCTACTGCACTCCAGAATGGGTGACAGGTGAGACTCCATTAAAAAAAAAAAAAAAAGCTGGGTGCAGTGGCTCACGCCTGTACTCCCAGCACTTTGGAAGGCCAAGGCGGGCGGATCATGAGGTCAGGAGAGTTCGAGACCAGCCCAGCCAACATGGTGAAACCCCGTGGTGGCACACGCCTGTA
>NW_012119599.1:2296654-2298516 GCF_000951035.1 Colobus angolensis palliatus | reverse complement strand
CAGAGGTTGCAGTGAGCCGAGATCACGCCACTGCACTCCAACCTGGGCAACAGAGCAAGATTCCAGCTCAAAAACAAGACAAAACAAAACAAAAATACGTCATAAAAATTAAATTTTTCATCAGACATGGTGGCTCATGCCTGTAATCTCCGCACTTTGAGAGCCTGAGCTGAGTGGATTGCTTGAGCGCAGGAGTTTGAGACCAACCTGTGCAAAATGGTGACACCTCTTCTCTACAAAAAATACAAAAATTAGTCCGGTGTGGTGGTGGCACGTGCCGGTAGTCCCAGCTACTTGGGAGGCTGAGGCAGGAGGATCACTTGCGTCCAGGAGGTGAAGGTTGCAGTGAGCCAAAATCGCGCCACTGCACTCCAGCCTGGGCAACAGAGGGAGACCTTGTCTCAAACAAACAAACAAAAAAATAAGTTTTTAAATACTAATTTTTCTTGTACGTACTTGAGAACATTCATCTTTTTAATTTCTTCTTAGTGCTCTTGGTGCCCCTGGGTACTTCCAGTTTATTTTGATTCTAAACACCCAAGGCAAACCAAGGTCTCACTGCACGGCTGTTTGCAGGGTAGGGGCGTTTCTGCGGAGGTCCCGACCATCAGGAGGAACCCAGCCGTGGTGGCTGGTGGTGCCTGGCTGTTACCAGCGTTTACCAGCCTTGACTGGCTTTGACCGATTGTGACTGGCCTTCAGTGGCAATGCCTGCCAGGGCCCTACTGAAGCTTTTACCGCAAGTGTCCACCTGTTACCAGTGGCAGCCAGCTGTGGCCAGCTTTAACCAGCCTTTACTGGCAGTGTCCAGCCATGACCAGTATTAACCAGCAGCAACTGGCTGTGACCGGCTTTGATCAGCCTTGACTGGCCGTGACCACCCTTGGCCAATGGTATCTGTGACCAGTGGTGTCTGGCCATTACCATTCATGACCAGCTTTAACTGTCCCTGACTGTTGGTGTCTGACCATGACCAGCCTTAACTTGCTGTGACAGGCTTTGACCAGCAGTGTTAGGCCATGACCAGCGGTAGCCAGCAGCAGCTGGCAGTGACCGGCTGTGTTTGGTTTGACCAGCTGTGATTCTGCCACCACCTGTGAGGACTGCTAGTCCGTGTTCAGGGCCCTGAACTCCAGGGCTGTACAGAGCCCGGGGTCAGTACAGGGAGGGGAGTGGAATGTTGTGAGGGGACCCTGTGGGGATGGGCCAGGAGCGGGTGCACCTGAGGACAGCTCACTGGCCACCTTATACCAGAAGGGCCTTGGGGAAACATCTTGAGGGTATCAACTCAACTTCAGGCGGTGGTACAGGAGGGAGGCGGGGGTGCCCGTGTGTCCTGAGTATTCTGGATCAGTACAAATTCATGCCCCTTGGCTCCTCCCCAGCCCCGAGACCTGGAGCTCCACATGGCAGCCTCTGAGGCCCATGTGTCAGAGAGTGATCCACAACCCAGAGAATGGGTGGGAGCGGCAGGGCCAGAGAAGGAGAGGATGAGGTGGGAGTGTGGTTAAAGAAAAAAGAAAACAAAATTTTAGGAAGGACTGGAGGAGCGGACAGTGGGCGGGATTTGCAGGAACAACAGTCGCAACCACACCGCAGAACTGACCCACCAAGGGAGCTGCTGCTTCTGAGGCTGCCCCAGCACTGGTAAATTCAAGAGTGCATTGTTAGGCCGGGCACGGTGGCTTATGCCTGTAAGCCCAACACTTTGGGGGGCCGAGGCAGTGGATCACTTGAGGTCAGGAGTTCAAGACCAGCCCGGCCAACATGGCAAAATCCCCTCTGTACTAAAAATACAAAAATTAGCCTGCCATGGTGCATGCCTGTAATCTCAGCTACTTGGGAGGCTGAGGCAGGAGAAT
>NW_012119599.1:2288695-2296073 GCF_000951035.1 Colobus angolensis palliatus | reverse complement strand
TAAATAAATACATGATAAAGCCATGAAAAAAAAAAAAAAAAAAAAGGCACATTGACATGGCTGTAACCCAAGACTCAAAAACCTCATCCTCCATCAGTCAAAAGAGCTTATTGATGCCCAGAGGGCTGGACAACGGGCAGTGGGGCCCTGCTGAAGCAAAGACCTTCATCTCATAGCCTTGCCTGTGTGAGCTGAAGTCAAAGCAGGCAGGACAGCAGCTGCTGCCCCATTTACACCTTCCAAATCTTCGTGAATGCAAAGATTGGCAGAATCCAACTTGTATGCAGAACCTGAGCTGCAAAGGACTCTGGGAAATGTAGACTTGGCTTTCCTGCATCTGAGTTCGCAGGAACAGCATAGTATGAAAATATCCTCAATATAGGAACAGGAGAGTGGAGGCAACTGGACATGGTGGCACACACATGTAGTCCCAGCTATTGGGAGGCTGAGGTGGGAGGATTGCTTGAGGCCAGGAGTTTGAGACCAACCTGGGCAACATGGTGAGATCCTATCTCTTAAAAAAGAGAAAAAGGGTGGAGGCAGTTTGAGAAAGTGGCCAGGATTCTGAAGCCACGTAGAGTTTGAATTACATTAATGAGCTGTGTGACCTTGGGCAAGTAACTTCATCTCTCTGAGCTTCAGTGTCTCACTCTGTGAAATGGGCTCATTAGAGAACCTGGGTCATTGTGAGGATCTTGTAAGATCTCAAACGTGAGGTACTTCACATACTGGCACAGTAAGCACTCAGTGAATGAGAGCTATTGTTATTGCTAAACAAAACCCACACTTTAAGAAGGTAAAAAAAAAGAAAAGCAAATAAACCTCAAAGAAAGTAGAAGGGACCAGAAGTGGTGGCTCATGCCTGTAATCCCAGCACTTTGGGAGGCTGAGGCAGGAGGATTGCTTGAACCCAGGAGTTGTAGACCAGCCTGGGCAACAGACCTTATCTCTGCCAAAAATAAAAATTAGCTAAGTGTTGTGGCACATGCCTGAGGTTCTAGCTACTTGGGAGGCTGCAGTGAGCCATGATCACACCACTGTACTCCAGCCTAGGCATCAGAACAAGACCCCATCTCAAAAAAAGAAGGGAGGAAGCATTTAAAGAGAATAAATCAGGGAAGGAGAAGGAAGAGGTACAATAAAGCAACAAAACCTAGAGTTGGTTTTTTGAAAAGATTAATAAAATCAGTCTGGGCGCAGTGGCTCATACCTGTAATCCCAGCACTTTGAGAGGCTGAGGCGGGTGGATTACTTGAGGTCAGGAGTTTGAGACCAGCCTGGCCAGCATGGTGAAACCCCGTGTCTTCCAAAAATACAAAATATTAGCTGGTTGTGGTGGTGCACGCCTGTAATCCCAGCTACTTGGGAGGCTAAGGCAGGAGAATCACTTGAATCTGGGAGGTGGAGGTTGCAGTGAGCCGAGATCATGCCATTGCACTCCAGCCTGGGCAAAAGGAGTGAAACTCTGTCCTAAATAAATAAATAAATAAAATCCAATGGATCCCTGGTAAAAATCAATTAAGGAAAAAAGACAGCAAGCATGAATTGCCAGTATCCAAAATGAAAAGGGGAACTTTGTTCTAACATTAACAGATAGTAAGATGATATTAGGAACTACTTTATGCCAATAAATGTAACAGCTTAGATTAAATGGACACATTACTTTAAAAACACACTGTATCAAAACTGACACAAGAAGAAATAGAAAACCTGAACAGTCTTATATTCTTGTTAAAGAAATTGAATTCATAACTGAAAACCTTCCCCATAAAGAAAATTTCCGGCTCTGATGACTCCCACCAGTGGAATTCTTCCAAACACTTAAAGAAGAAAAAACACTAACCTTACACAAACTTCCAGAGAATAGAAAAAGAGGGCTCTCTGCCTAACATGTTTATGAGGCAGCGTAATCCTGATATTCCCTATGTTCCCAGAGCTCACAGCCCAGTATAGGATGGGGACATATATGAGAACAGACATTGATAGCACAGTGATTGAAGCTGCAGTGGGGAGCCCAGGGACCTGTGGGAACCCAAAGGAGGCACGTGACTCAGCCTGGGGCCGGGGGTGGTGGTAGATTATGAACTGACACCTGAAAGATATGTAGGAGTGAGTCAGGGGAAAAGGTAGGAGGAATGTTCTAACAGGTGAGACAGCCAGTGCAAAGGCTAGGCACAATGACAGAATGTGGCATGAATAAGTACGTTAGCAAACGTTTGGTGTGGCTGGGCCGGACCTTGAGAAGGTGGGCATTGCTGGGAGAAGAGCAGTGGACAAGGTTGCCCCCTGGAAACCTTCCCTGCCTCGTTTTCCCTCAGTGTCGCCCTCTTCTCCGAGCTCCAGGGGTCTCCCTTGACTCAGTCTAGGTGGTTGGGATTCTCATGAGCCTTTCACGTCTTTGAGACCTTTGACCATCTCCTACTCACCCTGGCTTCCCACACGAGCCCCTGACTCATTCGTCGATGGGGAAGGCAGAGAAGGGAAGAGGATGGAGCTCACGGGCATGTCTTCACCCCCTCACTCCCTTCCTGGCCGTGTCTCCTACAGAACAACCTCCCTCCCAGCATGATGACCCGCAGAAACACCTACGTTTGCACAGAACGCCCGGGGGCTGAGCGCCCGTCACTGTTGCCAAATGGGAAAGAAAACAGGTACGGAGGGGGCAGCAACAGGGTGAGGGGTGGGAAGTAGGGGGTAGGTGAACAGGACCTCTCTTGATCTGAGATGATAGGCCTTGGAGGCTGGTGCCGTGGGGACTGGGGCCCAGAGAGGGAGTGTATCTGCCCTGCCCTTGGCCATGTGCCCTTGCCATGTACCCCCCTGAAAATCCTCCCCACTTAATTAATTAGTCTTCAGCACCAGGAAAGCAGTTGGCCCTGTTCTCCGCCTACAAGCCTTGGGAACCTGAATTGATTTTTTGAATGATCCATTTTTAGAACTCGAGAGAAGCCCCAGAATGTCACAGCTTCAGCATCATCTGGTTGGCTGGTTTTCCAGCTTGTTGGCCTGAGTCTGTGAGGTCTCTTCCAGCTGGCACGGGAGAGAAACCAGTTCAGACTGGCTGGAGCAGAGAGAGGGAAGGGATTGGTTCACATCACAGGTCAAGGCCAGTCAGAGTGGGGCTGGCTCCACGACGAGGACACTGCCACCCACCAGGACTGTAGGGCAGGTTGATGGCCAACACCAGAGCACACTCTGGGATGCACCTGATTAGTGGATGCAGATCTTCCCACTGGGTGTGGGCAGGGGAATGAGGTAGTTAACAGTCACGATTCTGTGACTACTCAGTTCTGAGTTCGAATCTTACCTCTGTGCTCGCACTGCTAGCAGAATGACTGGGTAAATCTCTGAGCCTCTGTTTCCTCCTCCATAAAATGGGCTTGATGCTGTCTGGGCATGGTGGCTTACGCCTGTAATCCCAGCACTTTGGGAGCCGAGGTGGGCAGATCACCTGAAGTCAGGAGTTCGAGACCAACCTGGCCAACATGGTGAAACCCTGTCTCTACTAAAAATACAAAAATTAGCCAGGAATGTTATCATGCGCATGTAATCCCAGCTACTCAGAAGGCTGAATAAGGCAGGAGAAGCGCTTGAGCCCGGGAGGCAGAGGTTGCAGTGAGCTGGGATTGCGCCACTGCACTCCAGCCTGGGCCACACAGTGAGACTCTGTCTCAAAAAAAAAAATAAAATAAAAAAAGGCCAGGTGCGGTCTTTTTACACCTGTAATCCCAACACTTTGGGAGGCCGAGACAGACAGGTGAGTGGATCACCTGAGATCAGGATTTTGAGACTGGCCTGGCTAACATGGTGAAACCCCGTCTCTACTAAATTAGCCAGATGTGGTGGTGGGTGCCTGTAGTCCCAGCTACTCAGGACGCTGAGGCAGGAGAATGGTGTGAACCCGGGAGGTGGAGCTTGCAGTGAGCCTAGACGGTGCCACTGCACTCCAGTCTGGGTGACAGAGCAAGACTCCATCTCAAAAAAAGAAAAAAAAAAATGGGCTGATGCTGTCTACTTCCAGGCCCCATTATAGAGATCCAGTAGAGATCAGGTGTGTCCTGTACCTGGCACTGGGTCTGATGCTTAGGAGGCCTTCATTCAGTGACTGAGAGTGCTTTTTCTTGGTGGTTATCAAATAAAAATAATAGTAGTGAACATTCTGAAGCAACAGCCACATGCCAGGCTTCTATGTCTATCACCTGGCTCAATGCCCCTAACAACTCTGTGAGGTAGATCCTAATATCTCCATTTTACAGCTGAGGATAAGGCATAGGGAGGTTAAGTAACTTGTCCAAGGTCACACAGCTGGTAAGTCAAGAAGCAGATTCCAGACTGACTCCAGAATCTATTTGTAATCACCATAATATATGGCCTTCCAGTTCTGCTCAAGAGACAGTAGAACAGTTAAATTACAGACTCAGACAAAAAAAAATTAAAACTTAAAAATTTTAAAACACAAAAAATAAAAATTATAAAACCAGCTGCTGTAACAAAAACAAAGAGATCCCAGGGTAGAGTAATTTAAATAAAAAGGAGGTTTAGTCCAGAGGGTCCTCCAAGGACCCAGGTAAGTTCTTCCAGCCCCAACATGAGAGGCCACTGCACCAGCTGCCATCATTTCCTAATCAGCAAGAAGTAGGGAAAGAGTAGGGGACAAGCAGCAACTATTTTTAAAGGCCTGACCCGGAGATCGTACAGAGCACTTCTGCTTATATCCCATTGGCTGGAGCGTGGTCACATGACCATCCTTAACTGCAAGGGAGTCTGGGAAATGTAGACTCTGGCTGGGTGGCTGTGTGCAGTGCTCATACTCTTACGGGTTTGGTTACCAAGAGCAAAACAGGGAGGATGGATTCCAAGGGAGAAGTAACAGCCTCTGCCACAATCAGGATTCTTCTCTGAGATCCAGGCTGGGCCTGAAGTCCCTGGGAGGATAGAAATTGGAGGTCTGGGCTGGGCGCAGTGGCTCATGCCTGGAACCCCAGCACTTTGGGAGGCCAAGGCGGGTGGATCACCTGAGGTCAGGAGTTTGAGACCAGCCTGGCCAACATGGTGAAACTCCATCTCTACTGAAAATACAAAAATTACCCAGGAGTGGTGCTGCATGCCTATAGTCCCAGCTACTCAGGAGGCTGAGGCAGGAGAATCATTTGAACCCTGGAGGCGGAGGTTGCAGTAGCCAAGATCGCCCCGTGGCCATTCAGCCTAGGTGACAGAGTAAGACTCTGTCTCAAAAAAAAAAAAAAAACCAGGCATGGTGGCACACACTTGTAATCCCAGCTACTCGGGAGGGTGAGGCAGAAGAATTGAACTCAGAAGATGGAGGTCTGGCCCTTGTTGTCAACGAGGAGGGTCCGAGGGGCTGGAGGAGGGTCCTGGGACAGTGAGACCCCCACTGCTCAAATTATCATAGTGAATGCAGGTATCCTTGACCTTTACATCTTTCCCTTTCCTGATTTTAGATGATGGGAGTTCAGATAGCAAAGTGTTTGCCAAGTTGATTTGGTTCCTGAGGTTTCGGCAAATAGCAAGGAAGTCACCCAAAACTTTCTGTGCATCTATTCAGTTGCTGCGTTTGGAGAGAGGAGAGTTGTGATAGGAGATGGTTTGGAGGGGGTAGAGTTTGAAGAAGGGACAATTTGATGGAGGGGCAATAGGAGAGGAGAGTTAGTAAAATAATGCTAGGATTGTATAGTGCACAGCCTGCACAACTGTACATTGCAGCCCTGTCTCTGAGTTCCAGGCTGGTTGCAGTCCCTGGTCTCAGGATAGGATTATGAAGAATCAGAAGGACTGGGGTCCTGGCTTGCCTCAGTCCCCCACCCTGACTTGTCTCTCTCTGCCCACAGCTCAGGCACCCCACGGGTGCCCCCTGCCTCCCCCTCCAGTCACAGCCTGGCACCCCCATCAGGGGAGCGGAGCCGCCTGGCACGCGGCTCCACCATCCGCAGCACCTTCCACGGTGGCCAGGTCCGGGACCGGAGGGCAGGCGGTGGGGGTGGTGGGGGTGTGCAGAATGGGCCCCCTGCCTCTCCCACGCTGGCCCATGAGGCTGCACCCCTGCCCGCCGGGCGGCCCCGCCCCACCACCAACCTCTTCACCAAGCTGACCTCCAAACTGACCCGAAGGTGAGCTCTGCAGGGATGGCAGAAGCGGGGTGGAGCAGGGTGGGGGGCTGATGGGACCTAACCTGTCTTCTACTCTGCTCTGTCTCCTGTACCCGAACATTTCCTCCTCCTCCTCCTCCTTTCCTCCTCCCCTGTCGTCCCTCACCGCTCTCCTCACACTGCAGGGTTACCCTCGATCCCTCTAAACGGCAGAACTCTAACCGCTGTGTTTCGGGCGCCTCTCTGCCCCAGGGATCCAAGATCAGTAAGTCCCGTCCATGCCCTGTTCTCGCTGGCTCTGCCTCCCTGTCTGCATGTCTCACCTGTGTGTGCGGGCATTGGGGAGGGGGCTCTGTGGATGTGAGTGGAGTACAGGGTCAGTACGTGGGGTCTGGTTTTTCATTTACTCACCGAAGCATAGCCTCTAGAGCCAGATTTGGGGGTTCAAATGGCAGTTACTCAAGATCTCTGGGCCTCACTTTCCTCTTCTGTAAAATGGGTATAGTAATAACAGTACCCATCTCCTAGGATTATTGTGAGGACTAAATGAAGTGATGTATGGACTGAGCTTAGAACCTTGCCTTGGAAAGTGCTTTACATGTGTATTAGTTATTAATTGCTATTATTCATTGAGTCCTTACTGTGTGCCTGGCACTGTTCTAGGCCCTGTAGTAGAGGGTGAACAAAAGGTGTAAAACTTCTGCCCTGGCAGAGCCAGCATTCTATTAAGGGATCTAGACAAAAAAAGAAATCAGTAAAATATACTTATATAGACGTCTAGGTAGTGCGAAGTAATGAAGAAGAAAAACAGAATAGAAGCCACATTTGGTGGCTCATGCCTGGAATCACAGCACTTTGGGAGGCTGAGGTGAGTGGATCACTTGAGCCCAGGAGTTCAAGATCAGGCTAGACAACACAGCAAGGCCAATTATTTATCTCTACAAAAAATAAATAATTGGCTGGGCATGGTGACTGCACCTGTAGTCCCATGGACTTGGGAGGCAGGAGGATCACTTGAACCCAGGAGGTCGAGGCTGCTGTGAGCTATGATCATCAGTCTTGGCAACAGAGGAAGACCCTGTCTCTGAAAAAAAAAAAAAAAAATTGAACAGGTAGGGGAATGAGAGGTGTGGGGAAGGGAGGGGTGCAGCATTAAATGGGCAGGCCTCTGGATGAGGTGGCTCAGACCAGTAATCCCAGCACTTTGGGTGGATCGCTTGAGTCCAGGAGTTTGAGACCAGCCTGGGCAATGTGGCAAAGCCCCATCTCTA
>NW_012119599.1:2278538-2287625 GCF_000951035.1 Colobus angolensis palliatus | reverse complement strand
AAAAAAAAAAAAAAAAAAAAAAAAAAAAAGCCTGATCCCATCTACAACTCAACTTCTGGTCAATGCCCCCACCTCCTTTTGCTTCTCATCCAGTCATGGCACAATGTTTGCCTGGCACCTCAGGGCCAGCAGGAGGCAAACATCTGTACAGACCCAGATCAGAAGATTTTAGGCTTTGAGGGCCAGGCACCCGCTGTCACGCCTGTTCAGTTGTGCCACTGTAGTGCAAAAGCAGTCATATTCAACACAAAACAAACGGGTATGGCTGTGTTCCAATGAAACTTGATTTACAAAAGCAGACAGCACCGCAGTTTGCCAGGCCCTGGTTTAGTCTGAGTTCCCGGTTTAGAGACCCAGGTGGAAACCCGAGCCTTGCCCGCAGCTGCAACAAACTGCCAGGGCTGACTTTTATTGGCTGGGGCTAGGTCACATGCTCATTCCTAAGCCAATGTCTGCAGCCAGAAAGGAGAAGTACTCTGGTTGGTCAGACCTGGTCATGTGGTCACCCTTGATCCAAGCACGGAGATCGGAAATAGAATGCTCTCATTAGCAGAGCGGAGTCTCGTGCTCACCCAAGCTGAGGAGTGGCCACACGGAAACAAGGGGGGCTAGCCTTGGGATGCTCATCCAGTGCAGCACTCTCGCACTTCAGGCGGGACAGTTCTTTGTTGTTCAGGGCCCTCTTGCACATTGGAGAATGTTTATCATCCCTGACCTAACCCATCCCCAACCTAGTCAATGCCAACAGTGCTCCCATCCTAAGACATGTGACAGAAAGCCCCCAGAGGCCGAACACAAGTGGCTCATGCCTGTAATTCCAACAACTCAGGAGGCCAAGGCAGCAGGATCACTTGAGCCGAGGAGGTCAAGGCTGCAGTGAGCCGTGATTGCACCACTGCACTGCAAGACCCTGTCTCAAAAAAAAAAACTAAAAAATGGCTGGGCACTGTGGCTCGCGCCTGTAATTCCAGCACTTTGGGAGGCCAAGGTGGGTGGATCACGTGAGGTCGGGAGTTTTGAGACCCGCCTGGCCAACATGGTGAGACTCCGTCTCTACTAAAAATACAAAAATCGGGCGTGGTGCCTGTTCTCCCAACTACTTGGGAGGCTGAGGCAGGAGAATTGCTTGAATCCGGGAAGCAGAGGTTGCAGTGAGCCGAGATTGTGTCATTGCACTCCAGCCTGGGCAACAAGAACGAAACTGTCTCAAAAAAAAAAACAAAAAAAACAAAAAAACGGGCGCGGTGGCTCACACCCGTAATCTCAGCACTTTGGGAGGCCGAGGCGGGCAGATCACGAGGTCAGGAAATCGAGACCATCTGGCTAACACAGTGAAACCCCGTCTCTACTAAAAATACAAAAACAAAACGGTTGTGGTGGCGGGCACCTGTAGTCCCAGCTACTCGGGAGCCTGAGGCAGGAGAATCGCTTGAACCAGGGAGGTGGACCTTGCAGTGAGCCTAGATCGCGCCACTGCACTCCAGCCTGAGCGACAGAGCGAGACTCTGTCTCAAAAAAAAAGCAAAGGCCGGGCACGGTGGCTCACACCTGTAATCCCAGCACTTTGGGAGGCCAAGGCAGGTGGATCACCTGAGGTCAAGAGTTCGAGACCAGCCTAACCAACATGGAGAAACCCCATCTCTACTAAAAATACAAAAATTAGCCAGGGCCGGGCATGGTGGCGCATGCCTGTAATCCCAACTTTGGGAGGCCAAGGCAGGTGGATCACCTGAGGTCAAGAGTTCGAGACCAGCCTAACCAACATGGAGAAACCCCATCTCTACTAAAAATACAAAAATTAGCCAGGGCCGGGCATGGTGGCGCATGCCTGTAATCCCAACTACTCAGAAGGCTGAGGCAGGAGAATCGCTTGAACCCAGGAGGTGGAGGTTGTGGTGAGCCGAGATCGTGCAATTGCACTCCAGCCTGGGTAACAAGAGCAAAACTCCCTCTCAAAAAAAAAGCAGAAAGAAGTTTCTCATTCAAACCATGTGGCCAAGCCAGGCTGGTAGGGCCACCCTGATCTGTGCAATCATTCACGTCCCCAGGTTCTTCCATCCCCATTCTCTGGAGCCCTCATGTCATCTTCACAGTTGAGGCTGGCCTGTGCCACTGCTAAGTCCAGCTCGTGGGAGATGTGGGACAGGAGAGCCTGGAGCATACAGGTTCTCTGAAGGAACTGATGTGGATGGCACACCTCACTTCTGCTCATGTCCCAGAATTTAGAGACAGGGTCACACCTGGCTGCAAGGGATGCTGGAAAGTGTGGTCTCTAGCTGGGGGTCAGCTCTGTTCCAGTTGAAACTGTCACTGGCATAGCAGGGGAAGAAGTTTTTTGAGGGGATGGCTAGGAATCTGTCCCAAATTGGGAAGAGGTATCCCTTCAGCCCTCCACCACATTCCTCTTCGCTCCCATCTCTGACCCCTGATATCTTCTCGCCTCAGTTGCCATCTACCTTGGGATCAAACGGAAACCGCCCCCCGGCTGCTCCGATTCCCCTGGAGTGTGAAGCTGACCAGCTCGCGCCCTCCCGAGGCCCTGATGGCAGCTCTGCGCCAGGCCACAGCAGCCGCCCGCTGCCGCTGCCGCCAGCCACAGCCGTTCCTGCTGGCCTGCCTGCATGGGGGTGCGGGCGGGCCCGAGCCCCTGTCCCACTTCGAAGTGGAGGTCTGCCAGCTGCCCCGGCCAGGCTTGCGGGGAGTTCTCTTCCGCCGTGTGGCGGGCACCGCCCTGGCCTTCCGCACCCTCGTCACCCGCATCTCCAATGACCTCGAGCTCTGAGCCACCATGGCCCCAGGGCCCTTCCTCTTCCTCTCCCTTGTCCCCTTCACTTCTAAAGGAGGGGAAGGGGGCCAGGGAGGGAAATTCTCCCTTTATCATCACCTCAGTTTCCCTGAATTAGATTTGGGGGCAAAGATTGTCCTCTCTGCTGTTCTCTGGGGCCGCTCAGCACAGAAGGATGAGGGGGCTCAGCGGGGGGAGCTGGCACCTTCCTGGAGCCTCCAGCCAGTCCTGTCCTCCCTCGCCCTACCAAGAGGGCACCTGAGGAGACTCTGGGGACAGGGCAGGGGCAGGGAGGGAAACTGAGGAAATCTTCCATTCCTCCCAACAGCTCAAAATTAGGCCTTGGGCAAGGGCAGGGAGAGCTGCTGAGCCTAAAGACTGGAGAATCTGGGGGACTGGGAGTGGGGGTCAGAGAGGCAGATTCCTCCCCCTCCCCTCCCCTCACGCTCAAACCCCCACTTCCTGCCCCAGGCTGGCGCGGGGCACTTTGTACAAATCCTTGTAAATACCCCACACCCTCCCCTCTGCAAAGGTCTCTTGAGGAGCTGCCGCTGTCACCTACGGTTTTTAAGTTATTACACCCCGACCCTCCTCCTGTCAGCCCCCTCACCTGCAGCCTGTTGCCCAATAAATTTAGGAGAGTCCCCCCCCACCCCAGTGCTGACCCTAGGATTTTCCTTCCCTGCCCTCACCTGCAAATGAGTTGAAGAAGAGGCCTGGGAATCCAGGCAGTAGTTTTTCCTTTCAGAGCCTCGGTTTTCTCATCTGCAGAATGGGAGCAGTGGGGGTGGGAAGGTAAGGATGGCCGTGGAAGAAGACAGGATGGAACTCGGCCTCATCCCCGAGGCCCCAGTTCCTATATCAGGTCCCCCATTCATCCACTCACACTCCCAGCCACCATGTTACACTGGACTCTAAGCCACTTCTTACTCCAGTAGTAAATTTATTCAATAAACAATCATTGACCCATGCCTACTCCATGCCAGGTCCAGTGCTGGACACACAGACATGAAGCCCTGTCTGTGGGAGACATGGATTCTGACACAGACACTGGACAGGGGAGTCCAGAAGAGAAAGGGCAGGGTGGGGTCACTGGGGAAGATGCTCTAGAGGAATTAATGCTGGAGTGGGGTGTTGAAGGATGAGTAGGAGTTGGCTAGGCATTGAGTTTGCCCTGGGCAAAAGCCCAGAAGTGGGAGTATGTGGTGTATCTTCAGAGAACTGGGTAATTTCAGTGTGGCTACTGTGTTGGGCATGGATGGAGAATTAACAAGAGAAATGCTGTATTAGGACTAATAATCCATCTACACTGCTTAAGCAAAAAGGTATTTGTTGGCTTAGGTTACTTAATATTACAGGGGCACCTGACTTCAGGTAGGTTTGATCTAGGCATCAGACCATTGCATCTATTTTTCAGTGTAAGTTGAATTCTAGTAGTTTTTATCAAGTAAGTGCACCTTTCCTGATGGCACAGATGACTTCAGCAGTTAGAAATTTCTGTCCCTCCAGCTTTCTGCAGCAGAAAGATCCTCATTGTCAGTTTCCCAGCAAAAGTCCCAGGGCAGACTGTCATTGGCCCAAATGGGCCATGTGATTTTCTCTAAACCAATCACTGTGACTCTGGAGTGGCCAGACTCATACTTAGAACTGCACTTAGTAGGGGTTCCTCAAAGGAAGGTCAAGTGTCATGAGCAAGAGAAAAGGCATGGGAGCTGGACAGATTATAGTGGTTGAAAGCTGTGCAGTACAGAAGGGCAGAGCTTATTCACACAGTGCCTTTGGGGCCAAAATGAATAAGCTGGACTTTCTCCCCATGGCACTGGGGAGCCATGGAATTTCAGGGAGCTTCAGGGAAGAGGCTTGGTCAATTACTGAGAGCATCGTCTGTGCTGGGGACACAGTGGTAATCAAGACAGCCCCAACACTGCCCTCATAGAGCTCACAGTCCAATGGAGGAGGCAGATGTGTCCTCAGGCAGCAACTGGGCAGGGCTGGTGTAGGGGAGTCCAGAAGTGATGCCTGCCTCAGCCAGGGAGGGCTTCCTGGAGGAGAAGGAGCCAGCTAGACATGGATAGGAGTGCATTTTAGGCAGAGCGATTGGCACATACAAGGGCCAGGGAGCAGGAGAGAGGACACATTCTTCAACAAATGGCATGTGACTTGGTAAGTGTAGAATTGCTGTGAGGTATGGGGCTAGGGGCGTCAGTAGGGCTTTGAAGGTTATGGACGGGCCTGGGCTTTCTTCCAAGGGCATTGGGGGAACCATGGCAAGGTTGTGGGCAGTGTAGAGATGGGCGGGTTTGTGCTATGTGCAGGGTGGAAGGGAGGGAAGTTAACAGGTCAGAAGAGCAGGAAAGAGGTCTGGGCCCGACAGATGGGGAAAGCACGGATAGATTTAAGAGAGTCCTATGAGGCAAAGTGGGCGGGACATGGTTACTGACAGGTGTCTGGACTGTGGATTTGGCTGGCTCAGATGGTCCCCACTGGCATGTATGGTCTGTGTAGCCTCTGGGTGTGGAGCTGGGATCTTCAACTGGGGACAGTACAGTAAAGAACATCCCAGCATCTCACAGGTTCTGTGTACCTTGATGTTTGGGATCTCTTCTAACCTTCCCTTTAGTAATCTCCCTGGGAACCTTTGGGGACATCCCTAGGCCTCAATTTCCCCTCTGTAAAACAGAGGGCAGATTGAACTACAAGGGCCCTTAATCTTTGTGACTCTTCAGGTTTAAAAAAGCACCTTAGGTTCCTGAGGGCTCTGTCAGGTCTTCCATTTACTCCCGCCTCAGTTTTTTTTTTTCCCCTAAAACCTTTGTCTTTTGGGGCCCACCCACTGTGTCCTTGGAGACATTGGCCTGTTTGGCTGGGTGGAGGTGACTGACATGTCCAACGCCCAGTGCTTGTTCAGATATTGTTTGACTCCTATTAACTCTTCTTCTCCCTCCACCAACTGCTCTACCATGCCTCTTTCCTGTTCCTTCCTGGGACTGAGTTCTCCAAAATGCTTATCCCTAAAGACTTCATGGAGATGCTCAGACTCAAAGTTCCAGATTGGAGAGGGAAACAGCTTGGTCAAAGACATTGAGGTGGGAATTGGAGAGTGTAAGTTGTGAAAGAATCAGAGGAGTAATGGGGAAAGAACTGGAAAGGTGAGTCTCCAACAAATGGTATGCACAGTGTGACCTTGAATTGCAAATAACAGAAAGGCTTTCTAGGAGAAATGGGGAGCCATGGCAGGTTCTTGAGCAAAGTAAGGGCCTGCCAGCAGCTACAGAGGGATGAAGTCAGACGGGACAAAAGGAAGCCAGTGAGAAGCAGAATAGAGGTAGATGTGATGAGCTGCGTGGGAAGCCTCAAACTGGAGACCCCTGGGCTAAATTCAAGTTTCAGACATTTCATTTGGCTGCATTCCTCCCCAGTTTGAGATCTGAGCATGACTAATTCAAAGCCAAAGTTGGAAAGGGCCTATGCTTTGGGTGAGTGATACTGGGCTCAGTGTCTCTCCGGGTCTCAGATTCCCCACAGAGCCTTCTAATTTTTGGACTAGATTCTGTGACCTAACTTTGCCTCATTTTAGACCCGGGATAAGACATGTTTAGTACATGCCGAGACGGGACAAACCACTCCGAGGCCACACAGTGGCCAATTGCACCTCCTCCCTCAATAACTATCGCACAAAGCTAAAGCCACCATTGCTTTTATTTATTGCTTTGCGTGGAGACAAAGCACAAGATCCGGGTGTGCTGGGAGCTCTCCATTAACTAGAGCTCCTGGTGGGGGCGGAGCTCTAGGAAAAGAGGACCCTGCCAGGGAGATATTTCATTTGGCCAGAATCCAGAGGATGGAGCCCATTGGTTGGAACTCTGGTTGAAACTGGAACTCTGAGAAGGGTGGAGAAAGCCCCCAGGAGACAGAACCATCACAGGATGGGACTCCGGGACAGGGGGCAGGGCAAGGAGTGAGGGGGCGCATCTCTGGTGGGCCAGGCCCTTCCATTGGCTGGGTTCCAGCAGTCGGTGGCAGGTGGGCAGGGCGCCTACTTCTGTGCGGGGATCATGTCGTCGATGGACTGGCCTTTCTCCAGCTTCTTCTCCATCTCCACCATGAGCTTCACACCATCCACCACCAGCTGCACCTGTTCTACTTCGGACGAGCCCAGCCGATCAGCATTGGACACGTCAAATACTGAGCCCACGGCAGCTGTGTCCACGCCACCTGTGGGAGCAAGGCACAGGGAAGTGAAGAGGCAGCGAAGGTGCAGAGGGGCTGGGACGTGGCCCCCATGCCAAATGCAACAGCGGCATGTAGTGAGTGCCTACTGTGTAACAGGTTACCTGCACACAGGTAATGCCTGTTTATTCATGGACTCACGAGTCTCTGGCTTTAGATGGGGTACCACGCCACTCAATTATCAAACATGAAAATATCGTATAGTGGGTAAGAGAGTGGGTTCCAGAGCCAGGCGGCCTGCGGTCGTATCCTGACCACTCCTTGCTTTATAAATGGGGAAACTGAGTCCCCGAGGGAGGTCCAAGGGCATGTGCAATGCATATTATATAATCATGACAATCCCACACTGACTCCTGTGACTTAGGGGTATTGACACCCATTTTACAGAGGAAGAAATGCAAGCTCACAGAGGGTCAGCCCGTCCCGGATCCTCAGAACTCGCGGGGATGTCGCACCTCTCCTTCCATCCCCGCAAAGGGCCCTCCCCACCCGTCGTGGTGCAAAGGATGTGGGAGCCGTACCTGTACCCCTCTTCTGCAGGCGCAGGCGGGTGAGGATCTCCTCGAACTTGGGGTGCTTGCTCAGGTGCGCCAGCTTCACATGCACGCCTCCACGCAGCCCAGTGCCCAGGTTGGATGGGCAGGTGAGCACGTAGCCCAGGTGCTGGTTCCACATGAAGGGGTGGCCCGCTTTCTTAAAGATCTCCTCGATCTGAGGTTGGGGGACAGGACCAGGAGTCAGCGCCGGCAGGCACCCCCAAATGCACCCGCAACATGGACAGGGTCCGGAGGTACAGGGCGTGGGAACGTGGTGGAGGTGGGATTCTGAGGGGAGCCGGGAGGTAGGAGATTCTGAGGGTACTGGCTAGACAATGGTGACCAAGGCAGGATTTTGAGGGGTGGGGACTAAGAATGCTTTGAAGGCGGGTTTTTTTTTCTTCAGAGTCTCGCTGTGTCACCCAGGCTGGAGTGCAATGGCGTGATCTCATCTCACTGAAACCTCTTCCTCCCAGGTTCAAGTGATTCTCCTGCCTTAGCCTCCCGAGTAGCTGGGACTACAGGCCCGTGCCACCACGATTGGCTAATTTTTTTTTTTTTTTTTTTTGTATTTTTAATATAGAGACGGGGGTTTCACCATGTTGCTAGGCTGATCTTGAACTCCTGACCCTCCTGGGCCTCCCAAAGTGCTGGGATTACAGGCGTGAGCCACCGCTCCCGGCTTGAAGGCGGATCCTTAAGGGCGGGGCTTGGGCATAGGGTGGAGCTGGGTCCAGGGGCGGGGTCCTGAAAGGCGGATGGGGCTGGTTTTGAGGGGCGGGGTTTGGCATGGGGTGGAGCCAGGTCCGGGCGGGGCAGGACTTAGCATAGGGGCAGGGGCGGGGCCTCGGAAAGCAGGTGGGGCGTTCAAGGTGGAGTCAGAGGTCAGCAGCTAAGGACAGACACCCACCTTCTGCAGCCCCACGCAGAAGCGGCGGAAAACCTCCTTCATGTTGCCCCCCTTCTCCATGGAGATGACCCGGAGGTGATCCTCTTCGTTCACCCACACCAGGAAGCTCTTGTTGTCATTGTGCCTAGGGTAAGGTGCCACAGCAAGAGGCCAAGGTCTCAGCCCCGCGGGAGCCGCATTCCCAGCTCTCCCCTAAACATCTGCCCACCGTCAGGGGGAAGAGGGCCTAAGAGGTGGGAGGTGGGTGGCATCTGCCTCCTCAAAACGCAGAAGCTTAAACATGTAGACTCTAACGTCACAGGATCTGCAAAACCTTGAATCCTGGGATCAAGGACTTTTAGGGACTTAAAGTCTTTGAACAGCATTATTATAGATCCTTGGGATCTCAGGATGTTTGACAAACAAAAGCTTGGGATCAGAATTGATAACATCTTGGAAATCCTACATCTGGTCTCAGGACCAGAAAATCTTCCCATCGCAGTATGTTAGCTCCCAATCCTAGCATCTCAGAAGCAGGATCTTAGAACATAAAATATTAAGGTCGGGCGCGGTGGCTCAAGCCTGTAATCCCAGCACTTTGGGAGGCCGAGGCGGGTGGATCACGAGGTCAGCAGATCGAGACCATC
>NW_012119599.1:2274084-2276557 GCF_000951035.1 Colobus angolensis palliatus | reverse complement strand
CAGAGACCACAGGATAGGCAGGGGTGGAGGGCAAGATCATTTTCTGTGGCATGTAGAAGATCATAATTATGTTTATGGCCTTGGCTTTGGTGGAGGAGTGAGGAGGGCCATTGTGGGACTGGAGGAGGCTGGGGGAAGAGGAAGCCAGGAGGTGGGGAGGGGCCTCACCAGATGCCACGGGCGTCGGGCCAGTCGCGGGCCATGCCTGAGGCCAGCAGCAGTGGGGACACGGGCTTGTCGAACAGGAAGTGGTCATCGATGAGCTGCTGCTGTTCCTTCTCCGTCATGCTCTTCAGAGGGTAGTACTTCCCTTTGAACTCGCCCGTCAGGCTGTTAAGAGCTATAGGGACACACGAGGGAGTGGTCGGCAGCCTGTCCCACTTTAACCAGGGTGTGGAGGCCCAGGGTTCCCCCTGCTGCTGCTCCTAATGGGCCTGGGCCTTGGCCCCCTGGATGTCCTAAAGGCATCTGAACCCTGTGTCTAAACCCACACTTGTGGCGGTTCCCCAAAATCTGTTCCTGCCATCTGTCCAGGCCCCCAGGAATGGCCACACGATGTGTTCAATCTAGAAAGCAGAGCCACCCCTTCCCCCGAGGGACCCTCACATCCAGTCCACCTGCAGGCCACAGTGTGCTGGTGCCTGCTCCTAATGGCTGGCCAGACAGATGGCTAAAGTCTCAGGACTTTGAGAGGCCATTAGTAAAAATTATTATAAAGCAGAATGGTAGCCAGGTGCACTGGCACGAGCCTGTAGTCCCAGATACTAGGGAGGCTGAGGCAGGAGGATCACTTAAGCCAGGAGTTCGAGTCCAGCCTGGGTAACACAGCAAGACCCGCCCCCCCGATCTTTTTTTTTTTTTTTTTTTGAGATAGAGTTTTGCTCTTGTTGCCCAGGCTGGAGTGCAATGGCGCGATCTTGGCTCACTGCAACCTCCACCTCCCAGGTTCAAGCGATTCTCCTGCCTCAGCCTCCCGAGTAGCTGGGATTACAGGCATGTGCCACCACGCCCGGCTAATGTTGTATTTTTAGTAGAGACAGGGTTTCTCCACTTGGGCGCCCCAAGACCCCCATCTTTAAAAAATAAATTGTAGGCCGGGCGCAGTGGCTCCTGCCTATAATCCTAGCACTCTGGGAGGCCAAGGCAGGCGGATCAGTTGAGGTCAGGATTTCAAGACCAGCCTGGCCAACATGGTGAAACCCCGTCTCCACTAAAAATACAAAAATTAGCCGTCCATGGTGGCACGCGCCTATAATCCCAGCTACTTAGGAGGCTGAGGTACGAGAATCATTTGAACCCAAGAGGTAGAGGTTGCAGTGAGCTGAGATTTCGCCACTGCACTCCAGCCTGGATGACAGAGTGAGACTCTATCTTAAAAAAAAAAATTGTGTGTTTATTTGTATATTCATATATATAAAAATATGTGTATAATGAATTTATATTTGTGCATATGTATAATAAATATATATTTATATATCTTATACATATTAATATAATATACAAACATGCCTCATTTTATTGCATTTTGCAGATATTGTGTTTTTTACAAATTGGAGGTTTGTGGCAACCCTTTGTCCAGCAGGTCTGTTGGAGCCATTTTTCCTACAGCATGTGCCGCTTCGTGTCTCTGTGTCACATGTGGGTAATTCTCACAGTATTGCAGACTTTTTCATTATTATTAGATCTGTCATGGTCATCTGTGATCAATGATCTCTGATGTTACTGTTTTAATTTTGGGGAGTGCCACCAACCTTGCCCATATAAAAGGGTGAACTTAATGGATAAATGTTGTGTGTGCTCTGACTGCACCACTGACCGGCCGTTCCCTCCTCTCTCCCCATCTCCTTGAGCCTCCATATTCCCTATGACACACGATTTTGAAATCAGGCCAATTCAATTAACAACCCTATAATGGCCTCGAGGTGTTCAAGTGGAAGGAAGAGTCAACATTTTTCACTTTAAATCAAAAGCTTCATAGGCCAGGTGCAGTGGCTCACGCTTATAATCCTAGTGATTTGGAGGCTGAGGCAGGCAGATCACCTGAAGTCAGGAGTTTGAGACCAGCCTGGCCAAGATGGCGAAACCCCGACTCTACTAAAAATACAAAAATTATCTAGGCATGGTAGTGCACACTGGTGGTCTCAGCTACTCGGGTGGCTGAGACATGAGAATTGCTTGAACCAGGAGGCGGAGGTGACAATAAGCCAAGATTGCACCACTGCACTCTAGCCTGGGCGACAGTGTGGCTCCATCTCAAAAAAGAGATTCTTTTCAAACTATTACTGCTGGCCAGGCACTGTGGTTCACACCTGTAATGCCAGCACTTTGGGAGACCAACATGGGAGGATCACCTAAGTCCAGGAGTTGGAGGTTATGGTAAGTCACGATCGCACCACTACATTCTAGCCTGGGCAGCAGAAGACGACCCTGGCTTGAAAAGAGACAGGGAAGGAAGGAAGGAAGGAAGGAAGGA
>NW_012119599.1:2271463-2272922 GCF_000951035.1 Colobus angolensis palliatus | reverse complement strand
AGTGGCATGATCTCAGCTCATTGCAACCTCTGCCTCCTGGGTTCAAGTGATTCTCCTGCCTCAGCCTCCCAAGTAGCTGGGATTACAGGTGCATGCCACCACACCCGGCTAATTTTTGTACTTTTAGTAGAGATGGGGTTTCACCATGTTGGCCAGGCTGGTCTCGAACTCCTGACCTCAGGTGATCTACCTGCCTTGGCCTCCCAAAGTGCTGGGATTACAGGTGTGAGCCACTGTGCCCGGCCTCTTTTCATTTGTTTTTGAGGCAGGTTCTCGCTCTGTCACCCAGGCTGGAGTGCAGTGGCACAGCCTCAACCTTCCAGACTCAAGCGATCCTCCCACCTCAGTCTCCTGAGTAGCTGGGATGACAGGTGTGTGTCACCACTCGTGGCTCATTTTTGTATTTTTTGTAGAGATGGGGGTCTTGCTATGTGGCCCAGTCTGGTCTTGAATTCCTAGGCTCAAGCAATACCCCCTCCTAGGCCTCCCACACTGCTGTGATTACTGTTGTGAGCCACTGTGCCCGGCCTCAACTCCTCCTTTCTTAGGCAGCTCCCCTCGGTCATTCTCCACCACACCCATGTCTTGGCTTCATGGCACTTTTGAATTATCTTGTTCATCTGTGGGTTTCTGTATTTCCTCTCGTCTCCCCACCAGCTGAACACTCTATGAGAACAGTGAGGGACCCCCATCTCCCCACACAGGGCAAGAAGCCCTGGAAATGTGTGCTGGATGAACTGATGACAGGACGCTGGGGGCAGCCAGGTGTCTGTGTGGGTCTTCTCAGGGGCCCTTGAGTCTGGACAGCACCCCCGGATCTCCAGCACAGCAGGTAATGCCGACAGCCAGCACCACTCCCCAAGCCCCCACGATTTACCAAGCTCTTCCCCTACTTTGGAAAATGGGGGCCCAAAGAGACCCGAGGACCTGCCTATGGAGGAATAGAGACAGGGTTGGGTGACCCCAGCAGTGGACGGGGTGGGGGCGCTCACCTTCCACAGAGAGCTTCTCCACCGCCCGGCGCTCGCCACGGGAGCAGTGCGGGGGCAACGTGTAGCCCTTGATGCTGCGGCCGGTGCGGACGCGGCTGCTGAGCACGTAGTGGGGGTCCAGGTCGTCTCCACCCTGGAGAGCGGGTGGGAGATCAGGACCAGGTAGATCCTCCGCCCCCTCCAGCAAGCCCAGGTCTCCCCCAGATGCTCCCATCAGTCTCCCTGTTGCTTCCTTTGCCCTCTGTGTCCTCACTGATTGGTTGTGCAAAGCCTCTCCCCGCCACCCATACCTGGGCTCTGTCTCTCCCTTCTCTGTCTCTCTCCCATCTCCTATCTCTGTTTATCTTTGTACCTCTCTCCCCCCACCTTTGTATATTTCTTTTCTTTCTTTTTTTTTTTTTTTTCGAGACAGGGTCTCTCACTGTCACCCAGGCTGGAGTGCAGTGGCCCGTCTCACTGCACCCTCC
>NW_012119599.1:2260808-2269142 GCF_000951035.1 Colobus angolensis palliatus | reverse complement strand
GCCAGGATGGTCTCAATCTCCTGACCTCATGATCCGCCTGCCTCGGCCTCCCAAAGTGCTGGGATTACAGGCGTGAGCCACTGCGCCCAGCCGGCCAGGCTGGTCTTGAACTCCTGACCTCAAGTGATATGCTCACCTCGGCCTCCCAATGTCCCTCTCTCCTTCCATCTCTCTGCTTCTCCACACCTCTGTGTCTCTGTATTTCTCTCTCCCCGCATCTCTCCTGTGATCTCTCTCCTCCTCACCCCTCGGCCCTCCCCTCCGTGCAGACACTGACCTTGAGGTTCTCATGGTTGAGGTCAGTCTTGTGCTTGTCGGTGGGTTTGTAGCCCCCGTGACGATCCGAGATGATGGGATCAAAGAGTTCCTTGAAAACTTCATAGGACTCTTCATCACCAGCCACGCAGCCCACGGTCATGATGAAGGGGTGACCTGGAGGGGTGGGGGTGAGGTCAGAGCTGCTAGTCCCCAGCAAACAGGGCCTGGGCTCATGGGCTCAGTGGAGACTGTGTGGACATGTGTGTGTCAGGGTTGGAGGGGGGGTACATTCAATACCTCTGGGTGGGAATTGAGAATACTAAGGGTTGGGCGCAGTGGCTCACACCTGCAATCCCAGCACTTTGGGAGGGTGAGGCGGGTGGATCTCTTGAGGTCAGGAGTTTGAGACCAGCCTGGCCAACAGGGTGAACCCCATCTCTACTAAAAATACAAAAATTAGCTGGGTGTGGGGCACATGCCTGTAATCCCAGCTATTTGGGAGGCTGAGGCACGAGAATTGCTTGAACCAAGGGGGTGGAGGTTGCAGTGAGCCGAGATGGCACCACTGCACTCCAGCCTGGCTGATAGAGCAACTCTTTCTCAAAAAAAAGAAAGGAAAAAATAAAAAAAGAAATAAGACTGAGGACGTGGGAACCGGGAGGGAAGACTGGGAGAGGTCAAGGTGGCTGGGAGGGGTCAAGGTAGGAGAGAAGAAAGAATGCTGGGCGTGGGGTCAAAGGAGAAGGGGGAGCTTCAGAGGGTACATGGTGCTAAAAATATCAGCATCTCGGAAACGTTAGCACCCAAAGTCATGACATCTCAGCCTGAAATGTTGCTAGGATCTTGGGGTACCACCTGCCACAGAGGGTCAGGAAGGCAAGAGACTTGAAAGACTCTCTTATTTCCCAGTGGAAAAAACAGGGGCCCAGAGAGAGAGGCCTCTCCACTGCATCACACAGAGAGCTGGACGTGAAGGGCACTAGAGCCTCCTCTCCACTCCCAGCTCTCTTCTCCTTGTGAGCGAAAGGGCTTTGAGAAACAACCATAACATTAATAACATCCCCTATCCGATTCCTTTTTTTTTGAGACAGGGTCTCACTCTGTGGCTGAAGTACAGTGGCGCGATCTCGACTTACTGCAACCTGCACCTCCTGGGCTCAAGCTATCCTCCCACCGCAGCCTCCTGAGTAGCTTGGACCACAGGCCCTCATTACCACACTTGGCTAATTTTTTTGTATTTTTTGTCGAGACAGGGTCTTGCTATGTTGCCCAGGCTGGTCTCAAACTCCTGGCCTCAAGCGATCCTTCCACCTGGGCCTCCCCAAATGCTGGGATTACAGGCATGAGCCACTGCACCTGGCCTCCCGTCAGAGCTTGAGCACTCACTTGGTGCCAGGCGCCACTCTAAGCACCGCACAGCCATTGACCTGTGTTTTCACAACATGGGTGCCCATTTTTCAGATGAGGAGACTGAGGTTCGGGAGATGAACCGAGCTCCTCAGGGATCTCACATTATTCTGGTGCATGTTTATTGCATGGTTTGCTGCATACCTTGCACTGTTTCAAGCCCTTTACGTAAATTAGTGCATTGATTCTCACAACAGCCCCGGTTTACAGATGAGAAAACTGAGAACCCCCCACTTCAGGGGAGGTGGGATTGGGGCGTAGCCTGCAGCCTCTGGAGCCCCCATGTAGCTCCTTCAGTGCTCCACCGGGGAGGCTCACCTGGGTTGTCCACTCCTGTCTGGATGACATCGTCTAGGGTGAAGCCCGATGGGGTCTCCTTGTCCCGCAGCTTCTTGTAGAGATCAAGGGTCAGTACCTTGGCCATGTGGTTGTTATGTTTGCTGAGGTCGGGGTACTCCTCCTCAGGCTTGTAATTCAGCTTGAACTTGTTGTGAGTGTTACCGAACGGCATGGTGGCGGTGTAGGAGACCTGATGGGCAGGGCAGAAGGGGAAGATTAGCTCGCATCTGTTTTCTTCTTCTTCTTTATTTATTTATTTTTATTTTTTTGAGACAAAGTCTCCCTCTGTCACCCAGGCTGGAGTGCAGTGGCGCAGTCTCAGCTCATTGCAACCTCTGTCTCCTGGGTTCAAGTGATTCTCCTGCCTTGGCCTCCCGAGTAGCTGGGACTACAGGCACCCGCCACCACGCCCGGCTAATTTTTTGTATTTTTAGTAGAGACGGGTTTTCACTGTGTTAGCCAGGTTGGTCTCAATCTCCTGATGTCATGATCTGCCTGCCTCAGCCTCCCAAAGTGCTGGGGTTACAGTCGTGGGCCACAGCTCTTTTTTTTGGGAAGGAGTCTCGCTCTGTCACCCAGGCTGGAGTACAGCGGCGAGATCTCAGCTCACTGCAACCTCCACCTCCCAGGTTCAAGCGACTATCCTGTTTCAGCCTCCTGAGTAGCTGGGATTATAGGCGCACACCACCATGCCCGGCTAATTTTTTTGTATTTTTAGTAAGATGGAGTTTCACCATCTCTACTGGTTGGCCAGGCTGGTCTCAAACTCCTGGCCTCAAGTGATTCACCCACCTCGGCCTCCCAAAGTGCTGGGATTACAGGCGTGAGCCACTGCGCCCCGCCTACTTCGCATCTTGCAGACAGCAGCAAGAGAACCGAGCGAGGCACTGGGGTCAGGCAGGCTGTGTGACTTGGAGCAAGAGAAATCCTCTCTCTGAGCCCCTGCGTTTCAGCAGGAGGCATCCGGAGTCTTAGATCGAGGGCCTGGCTCTGCCACATCCCAGCTGGGTGAGCCTGGACTAGTCATTCTTTTTGGAAACTCAGTTTCCCCAGGTGGAAAATGGGCCCCACGCGGAGGCTGGAAAAATATCATGCGTGGGTAGGAGTGTAGGTTCTGGAATCGTCCCAGGGTTTGATTCCCAGCTCTGCTACCTACAACCAGTTGTGTGCCCGGGGGCAAGTTGTTTAACCTCTCTGTGCCTCAGTTTATTCATCTGGACAATGAGGATCCTAACAGCACCCGCCACATGGCAGTGTTGAAAGGATTAAATGTGTGAATGCAGGTATAGCTCTCGGAACAGTGCCTGGTTCACAGCAAGCATTATTTCACTTAGCTATTATTATTATTATTATTATGTTTGAGACGGAGTCTCGCTCTGTCACCTAGGCTGGAGTGCAGTGGCGCAATCTCAGTTCACTGCAACCTCCACCTCCCAGGTTCAAGCAATTATCCTGCTTCAGCCTCCCGAGTAGCTGCAACTACAGGCGTGCGCCACATCCGGGTAATTTTGGGTTTTTTTTGTATTTTTAGTAAAGATGGGGTTTTGCCATGTTGCCCAGTCTGGTCTTGAACTCCTGACCTCAAGTGATCCACTCACCTCTGCCTACCAAAGTGCTGGGATTATAGGCATAAGTCACCGTGCCTGGCCTGTTGTTATTTTAAACGTTCGTGTGAGGAGCTGGTGAGAAGGTGGAGGTGAGGGTGTTGCTGGGAGTGAGTATGTGAGCAAGTTCTTCGATGATCAATCCAAAGACAAAGGGGCTGGGCCGGGGGAGGGCTGGGTGGCTGCCCCACCTCTGCCTGCTGACAATTCTCCCACAGGGTTCAGCAGGGAAGAAAAACTCAGCCTCTGGGTCGTCAGAGCCAGGTTCAAATCCCACCTATGCCATTTGCCTGCTGTATGACCCCAGGCCAGTCACCAGGCCTCTCTGGACCTTGTCTCCTGTGAACTGAGCCTGCCCCATAGGATTGCCAGGATCCTCTGAGCTTGACCATGAAGTTGGCTGAGCACAGGCCCTGGCATGAAGTTGGAGCCTGGAACCCTGGTGGCTGCTATTATTGTTATTACTACTTTTTTTTTTGTAGAGATGAGGTCTCACTATGTTGCCCAGGCTGGTCTGGGACTCCTGGCCTCAAGTGATCCTCCAGCATCGGCCTCCCAAAATGCTGGGATTATGCATGTGATCCACTGTGCCAGGTCCTATTGTTATTATTATTTTATTCATTGGACCCAGAAAGGAGAAGGGACCTCCAACAGCAGTGGGAGAGGGGGATAGGAAGCAGGTGGGATTGTGGGAGGGAAATTGGGACCATGGTGAGCTGAGGCCAGGGAAGAGGAACAGGGACCCGCCAAAGACCTTGGGCGCTGCTGTCCAGAGTGGTTATTTTTAGACTCTGGCAATTGCTTGCCGCCCCACCCCCAGCTGCTGCCCCTCCCCACCCCCACATTCCGGGGCTCGGCTTGCACCAAGTCAGCAGGCCCAAGACAGGTGGGCCAGGGTGGCTGGGAGGACACGGGTCCAGTCCCCAGGGCTCAGCCCCGGGGCTCAAGGACATCCCGGGCTGGCAGCCCAGACCCCCTCCCTTCAGAGGATGCCCCCCCAATCCCTGCCAGGGACACCCCAGGAGAGGGCACTGAGGCAAGGTGGGGGACCCCCCCAAGAGACATAAGCAGAAAGCCCCAGAGCCACACACCCCCACCACCGCAGACTCCCCAGATCACACTGTAAACTGAGTCACACAGTCACACTTCCAAGCTCAAGGACACGCCCAAGATAGAGGCACTCATGTGTCCGCTACCAAGTCAGATACAAGGTCACAGAGACCTACACGGTAGCAAACGCAAAGAAGCCCGTGACACCTGCTCTTGCAGACTCTGCTAGGCGACAGACACACCTCCCACGGCTTATGGCGCCAGTGTTGGCGACAAACTGTAATGAACGCAGGCCTGGCTCAACAGCCCCTTGCAGGGGGTGACAGTTGGCAGCTGTCAGGACCCCTTTCATCTCTGGGATCCCTCCCCATAACCCAAGACTTGTGCCGCAGAAATCACAGGTCCCAGCGGGGGTTCAGGCGTCCTCACAGATGGAGGGGACTCCCAGACACACAAGGTCAACCTTCCCACGCACCGACCTGCCTTTGTATAGGAGGATGTTGGTGGAGCAAGGGGTGACACACAGACCCTTTCCCAAGCCAAGACAGCCTCTAGCACCCAGAGAAACCCCCTACTCTGGCTCCCACCCAGATTCCCACCCCGTGCAGTACCTGGCTGGGTGGGCTGAAGGGGGCTGTCTGTATCCTGGAGGTGACACTGACCCAAAGGAAGGGCCTGCAGCCGTGGGGTTATATAGGGGGACCTAGGCTGTGCAATTGGCTGGGAGGGGCTGTCCCCAGGGAGGAGTTCTGGAGGGCAGCTGAGCCTCTCACCTCCCTGCTCGGGCACCATGCCCACCCTGAACCCAGGCATGCCTTGCGCCCAGCCCCATGGCCTTGTATGGGCTGAGCTGCCCCAGGGGCTGGGCCCAAGCCCCCCCACCAAGCTGATACCCTGACCAAGTGCTGAGTCGGGCTGGCGGTGGGGACAGCTGGCCCCCCGCCGGGAACATGGGACAGTGGCTGGGAACGTCCCAAGCACGTAGAAGCCACCTCCCCTGGCCCCTGAGTCTCCTCCAGCCACCAGCCCCTCCTGTGGCCCTCGCCTCCTCCTGTGCCCCCTGGGCCCTCGCCCCTACCCGAGTCCCATGCTGTTGCTCCAGGAGGACCAGGGACCCTGTGAGCAGGAGGAGGCAGAGGCCGGGAGAGGCTGCGTGGCCGCCTGCTGCCACCACCTATAGGGAGGGTCCGACCAAGCCCAATTGCAATAGAGGGCAGTCTAACCCCAGAAACCTGTGCTTGGGTGCCCCTTCCTCCTAGGGACTGAGTGGAGGGGAAACTGAGGCTGGCTGAGTTGGAGAGATACAAACTCAGGGCAAGGGTGGGAGGCGGTGGTCACCCTCCCCCGGCTTAACCCTTGCACCCTCGGTGCCACTGGGAGATTTCTGCTGTGCGGGGGACAGGGAGGGTCTCAGCCACTGGGAAAGGAGTTATTTTTAGAGGGCACTTTGCTGTCTCCTCCCGGCAAAGGCCGAGACCCGAGGTTCGGGGGCAGGTGTTGGAGGGGGCTTTGCCACGTGTCCTGGTTAATTATAACCAGGCGTCTCGGGTGTCCCCGGGCCTCACCTCCTTACAAGGGCAGCCACGGGGCCCTGGGTGGCTGCTCCCACCTCCCGGGAAAGGGGGCTGGGCAGCGATGCGGTACAGAGCGCCAGTGCCAGACGCGCGCAGATCTGGGCATAGCAAGCACTCTGGGCGCCTCGGCTGTGACCAAGGACTTCCAGGGCTGAGAAGGAGGTTCTATGGAGGCGGATACAGTATAGAGGAAGCCGCTTTCTCCTCCTGGGACGTGCCAAGATTGCAGGCTGATCGGGTCTCCTCCTCCAGGGAGCTCCCAGGATTGTGAAGAAAAGAATGTCCCTTCCTTCTGGGTTCCTCCCTCTCCCAGGGCCTCCAGGGCCTCCCGGGTCTCCTTTGTATCTTCTTAGGCAGGTGAGGACTGGCTTAGAGAAAGGGCACCTCTCTGCCTCTCCCCCAGACTCCTGATCTGAGGGAGGAGGGGAGAGGGGTGCTTTAGAAATGTTTACCCAGGGCCCAGCCCTTTCCCAGCAAGCTCAGATCAGCAAGGGTCTCCTTCATGGTTATGGAAACTGAGGCCCAGAAAACTAAGTGGAACTGGTCTCAAAACAATAATCTATCAGGCACTTCCTGATGCCACAACAAAACACAAAACCCCTACCCTCCTGGAGGTGATATTTCAAGAGGGTCACAGATGAGGGAACAGCACAGCAGCAGGGGAGGTCGAGGCAGGCCTCTTTGGGAAGGTGACATCTGGGCAGAGACCTGAAGGAGAGCAGGGAGCCAGCCTTCAGGATCTGGGGGGAACAGCAGGTGCAAAGGCGCTGAGGTGAGAATGGCTGGACTCATCTGAGGACAGACAGGAAGGAGGCCAGAGGGCTGGAGCAGATGGGGCCAAGGAGAGAGTGGGAGGAAGATGAGGTTGGAGGGGGGCCAGGAGGAGACCCATCGTGCACTAGGGGCTGTGGGAGGAGTTTTAATCCCATTGTGATTGACAGTGATAATGTTAGATGGGCCGGGCTCAGGCCCGTAATCCCAGTACTTTGGGAGGCAGAGGCAGAGGAGGGCAGATCACTTGAGGCCAGGAGTTCAAGACCAGCCTGGCCAACATGGTGAAACCCCATCTCTACTAAAAATACAAAAGTTAGCCGGGTGTGGTGGCACACACCTGTAATCCCAGCTAGTTGGGAGGCTGAGGCATAAGAATTGCTTGAACCTAGGAGGCAGAGGTTGCAGTGAGTTGAGATGGTGCCATTGCACTAAAAAAAAAAAAAAAGAAAAAGAAAATGTTGAATGAACCAGGCATAGAAAGACAAACATCACATATTATTTGTAGGATCTAAAAATCAAAACAAGGAGGCTGAGGCAGGAGGATTGCTTGAGCTCAGGAGTTCAAGACCAGCCTGGCCAACATGATGAAACCCTGTCTCTACTAAAAATACAAAAATTAGTTGGATATGGTGGTACACATCTTGTAGTTGCAGCTACTCAGGAGGCTGAGATGGGAGGATCACTTGAGCCTGGGGAAGTCAGGCTGCAGTGAGCTGTGATCGTGCCGCTGCATTCCAGCCTTGGTGACAGAGTAAGACTCTGTCAAAAACAAGATAAAATAAATAAAATAAAGTTGAAACAATTGAACTCAGGGAGACAGAGCAGAAAGATGGACACCAGAGGCTGGGAAGGGTAACAGGCCAGGTGCAGTGGCTCATACCTGTAATCCCAGCACTTTGGGAAGCCAAGGAGGAAGGATTCCTTGAGCCTAGGAGTTTGAGACCAGCCTTGGCAACATAGCTAAACCCCGTCTCTGCAAAAAATACAAAAATTAGCTGGGCGTAGTGGAGTGCACTTGTGGTCCCAGCTGCTCAGGAGGCTGAGGTAGGAGGATTGCTCGAACCCAGGTAGTTGAGGCTGCAGTGAGCTGTGATCGAGCCACTGCTACACTCCAACCTGGGCAAGAGAGTGAGACCCTGTCTCATGCACGCAAAAATTAATTAATTAAAATAAAATAACTAAAGGAGTATAATTGGATTGTTTGTAATACAAAGGATAAATGCTTGAGAAGATGGATACCCCATTCTCCATGATATGATTATTACAAGTTGCATGCCTGGATCAAAACACTTCATGTGGCTGGGCACGGTGGTTCAAGCCTGTAATCC
>NW_012119599.1:2254615-2255713 GCF_000951035.1 Colobus angolensis palliatus | reverse complement strand
CTCGGCTCACTGCAACCTCTGCCTCCCAGGTTCACACCATTCTCCTGCCTCAGCCTCCCGAGTAGCTGGGACTACAGGTGCCCGCCACCAGGCCCGGCTACTTTTTTGTATTTTTAGTAGAGACGGGGTTTCACCGCGTTAGCCAGGATGGTCTCCATCTCCTGACCTCGTGATCCACCCGCCTCGGCCTCCCAGAGTGCTGGGATTACAGGCGTGAGCCACTGCGCCCAGCTAATTTTCGTATTTTTAATAGAGATGGGGTTTCACCATGTTGGCCAAGCTAGTCTTGGCCTCAAGTGATCCGTCCATCTCAGCCTCCCAAAGTGCTGGGATTACAGGCATGAGCCACTGCACCCGGCCCCAGATCAATCAATTTTATCAAATTAGCTATACATTTCCCTATAGGTGCTGCTTTAGCTTTATGCCAGGTTGTTTTTTGTTTTGTTTTAACCATTTTTGTTTTTTTCTTTATGTTGTTTGTTTGTTTGTTTAGAGACAGGATCTCACTCTGTCTCCCAGGCTGGAATGCTGTGGTATGATCCTGGCTCATTGCAGCCTCCATCTCCTGAGCTCAACGATCCTCCCACCTCAGCCTCCTCAGTAGCTGGGACTGCACATGCGTGCCACCACGCCCGGTTAATTTTTGTATCTTTTGTAAAGACACAGTCTTGCTATGTTGCCCAGCCTGGTCTTGAACTCCTGACCTCAAGCAATTCTCCTGCCTCAGCCTCCCAAAGTGCAGGGATTGCAGGTGTGAGCCACCATACCACCTGGCCTGGTTTTTGTTTTTTTTTTGTTTGTTTGTTTTTGAGCTGGAGTCTCCCTCTGTCACCCAGGCTGGAGTGCAATAACGCGATCTCGGATCACTGCAAGCTCCACCTCCCGGGTTCATGCCATTCTCCTGCCTCAGCCTCCCAAGTAGTTGGAACTACAGGCGCCTGCCACCACACCCAGCTAAATGTTTTGTGTGTTTGTAGTAGACAGGGTTTCACTGTGTTAGCCTGGATGGTCTCGATCTCCTCACCTCGTGATCCACCCGCCTCGGCCTCCCAAAGTGCTGGGATTACAGGCGTGAGCCACCGCACCTGGCACATACCT
>NW_012119599.1:2248911-2250542 GCF_000951035.1 Colobus angolensis palliatus | reverse complement strand
GCATTTTGGGAGGCCGAGGTGGGTGGATCACCTGAGGTCAGGCATTCGAGACCAGCCTGGCCAATATGGTGAAACCCCGTCTCTACTAAAAATACAAAAGTTAGCCGGGAGTGGTGGCATGTGCCTGTAATCCCAGCTGCTCAGAGGCTGAAGCAGGAGAATCGCTTGAACCTGGCGGTGGAGGTTGCAGTGAGCTGAGATCACACCGCTGTACTCCAGCCTGGGCGACGAGCATCTCAAAAAAAACAAAAGAAAAGGAAAAAGAAAGTAAATAAAACCATTCTCCTGGCTTTTTACACCATAGATTAGCTTTGCCTGTTTGTTGAACTTCGTATAAATAAAATCATACAGGATGTCTGCTCATTTGTCTGATTTCTTTTTTTTTTTTTTTTGAGACAGAGTCTCGACCTGTCACCCAGGCTGGAGTACAGTGGCCTGATCTCGGTTCCCTGCAACCCTCCACTTCCTGGGTTCAAGCGATTCTCCTGCCTCAGCCTTCTGAGTAGCTAGATTACAGATGCATGCCACCACACCCGGCTAATTTTTGTATTTTTAGTAGCGGTTTCACCATATTGGTCAGGCTGGTCTCGAACTACCGACCTCGTGATCTGCCCGCCTCAGCCCACAAAGTGCTGGGATTACAGGCGTGAGTGACTGCACCCAGCCCATTTGTGTGATTTCTTTTGCTCAACTGTCTCTTGAGATTCCTTTCTTTCTTTCTTTCTTTCTTTTTTTTTTTGTACAGATGGGGTGGGTCTTACTATGTTGCCCAGGCTGATCTTGAACACCCAGCCTCAAATGAGCCTAGGGCCTCCAATTCCAGTGCTCCAGCCTTAGCCTCCCAAAGTGCTGGTATGGCAGGAGAATAGGTAATTAGGGTAACTGGGAGTTCATCAGGTACAGCCAGTTTGCAGAAGCAACAGAATAGCAGGTGCAGCCAGTTGATAGAGTCAGGAGAGCCACAGGTTCATACAGGCTATATCCTCCCTCCCATGATAAGAAGCCACTCCAGCCTCTGATTGACTGCAAGCCAGGTCTCCACTTGGGCTCTGATTGGTCATGAGCCAATCCTTCATAGCGTGTAACCAATTGGAGGCCTCTGAAGGGCACCTAGGGGTGTTGCTGGGTCCTTTTTAGCTTAATAAAAACCCTAACTGGCAGGCCTGGTGCAGTGGCTCACCTGTAATCCCAGTACTTTGGGAGGTCAAGGCGGTCAAATCGCTTGGGATCTGGAGTTTCAGATCAGTCTAGCCAACATGGTGAAACCCCATCTCTACTAAAAGTACGATAATTAGCCAGGCATGGTGGTGCGTCCCTGGTGGCACATCCTTGGTGGCTTCTGCTAGGAGTCCCAGCTACTCAGGAGGCTGAGGTAGGAAAATCACATGAATGTGGGAGGCAGAGGCTGCAGTGAGCTGAGATTGTGTCACTGCACTCCAGCCTGGGCGACAGAGCAAGACTCCGTCTCAAAAAGAACCCTAACTGGGGAGGTGCTAAAGCCCGCTCCCACTCTGTGAATTGTCTTGGATAAATCTCTGCTTTGTCTTTTGTTGCTTTGTTCTTTTTTTTTCTTTCTTTCTTTTTAGTGAAACACAGTACCCCAAAATGCAATAGCTTTTATTTTTTATTTT
>NW_012119599.1:2246810-2247498 GCF_000951035.1 Colobus angolensis palliatus | reverse complement strand
TCTGGGGCTCCCACCTCAGTCTCCCAAGTAGCTAGAACTACAGGTGTGCGCCACCACACTTGGCTCATTTTAACTTTTTTTTTTTGGTAGAGATGGGATCTTGCTATATTGCCCAGGCTGGTCTCAAACTCCTGGTCTCAAGCAATCCTCCTGCCTTGGCCTCTCAAAGTGCTGGGATTACAGGTGTGAGCCACCATGCCTGGTCAATAGCTCTGAAATGGATGTGCGGTTGGCTGAGTGTTGGCCAATGCGGGCTGGGCTCAGATGGGAAGCTCTGCTTCATATGGGAACCTTGTGGAGCACAGGCTGAGGGGAGAGGAACCTCTCAGGGGAAGCCCTTCTCATGGCCATGCTGAGATGCAGAAAGAAATGTTCAGGGTCTCTTGAGGCCTAAGCTCAGAACTGACACGACTGTCACTTATGCCCCTCTGCTATTGGCCAAAGCAAGTCACATGGCCACACCCAAAGTCAAGGCCTGTCATTTTGTCCTCCACAGGTAAGGATTATATCAGGTGTGCTTTTCTTTTCTTCTTTTTTGAGACGGAGTCTTGCTCTGTCACCCAGGCTGGAGTGCAGTGGCGCCAGCTCGGCTTACTGCAAGCTCCGCCTCCTGGGTTCACGCCATTCTCCTGCCTCAGCCTCCCGAGTAGCTGGACCACAGGCGCCTGCCGCCACACCCGGCTAATTT
>NW_012119599.1:2240619-2241400 GCF_000951035.1 Colobus angolensis palliatus | reverse complement strand
CTGTGTGATGAGTGTGATCATCCCTGTTTTACAGATGAGGAAACAGAGGCTCAGCCAGAGATCATTGTTCCCCCAGTTTACATGGAACAGAAATGGCAGGGCCAGGATTTAAACCTAGATCTGCCTGGCTCCCTCCTGGCCTTCATCCCCTGCCCTCCCCCAACACACATAGTATTTACCGGGTGCTACCCTGTTCTAAGCTTTTTCTGAGGGATTATACATTAATCCTCACCACAGCCTCAAAATAGGGTACCCTGTGAATCCTGTTCGACAGACCGGAAATCTGAGGTCCAGAGAGGTTGCTTCTTGGCTCAGAGGTTCACACAGCTAGCAAATTACCCAGCAGAGATTCATATCGGGGATGCCTGGCTCCAGTCCCTGCACTGCCTTGTGGTAAGCATGTGGCAGATCCAGATCCAATGTCCAGTGTCCTGAGGCCAAAAAAATGGGGAAGCAGGGGGAAGAGCTTTGCTGCCCCTCAATCCTGTGCTGTAGAAATAGCTGGAGCTAGCACTTTGGGAGGCCGAGGCAGGTGGATCACCTGAGGTCAGGAGTTCGAGACCAGCCTGGCCAACATGGCAAACCCCGTCTCTACTAAAAATACAAAAATTAGCTGGGCATGGTGGCACACACCTGTAATTCCTGTAAGCTACTTTGGAGGCTGAGGCAGGAGAATTTCTTGAACCCGGGAGATGGAGGTTTCAGTGAGCCAAAATCACGCCATTGCACTCCAGCCTGGGTGACAGAGAGAGAGAGATAAATGTTGTCTTTTTTTTTTTTT
>NW_012119599.1:2235971-2237459 GCF_000951035.1 Colobus angolensis palliatus | reverse complement strand
TTCTGCCTGTTGGGGTGTGTGTGTGTGTGGTGGACAGTGTGTGGCACTGGATCAGTGATAGGTGACTAGGATTGACTTTTTTTTTTTTTTGAGACGGAGTCTCGCTCCGTCACCCGGGCTGGAGTGCAGTGGCCGGATCTCAGCTCACCACAAGCTCCGCCTCCCGTGTTTACGCCATTCTCCTGCCTCAGCCTCCCGGGTAGCTGGGACTACAGGCGCCCACCACCTCGCCCAGCTAGTTTTTTGTATTTTTTAGTAGAGACGGGGTTTCACCATGTTAGTCAGGATGGTCTCGATCTCCTGACCTCGTGATCCGTCCGTCTCGGCCTCCCAAAGTGCTGGGATTACAGGCTTGAGCCACCGCACCCGGCCCTTATGATTGACTTTTGATTGTCACTGATGATGTATGGGGCTGGGCGGAACTGTGTCCAGAAGCGGGACTGTTTCATGGGACGGTGTGTGTGGAACCTCGGGGTTGGATGAGTGAGGTGTGGAGGTGTGTGTGTGGAGAGAGGAACTGGTGGGCGTGTGACCATATTGATGCCGTGGCTGGCAGTGGTGTGCAATGGAGAGTTTGTTGTGGGGCTCTATAGTGTGGGAGATGGGAGTGGAGACACGGACATTTACGTGGGGTGCTCCTCTTGGCAGATGACCAGATGGAAAAGGGGGTCAGCACCAGGGATCGGTGTGTGAGACTGTGCCTATGATTATCAGCTGTGCGGTTTTGCACCCGGGGCTCTGTGTGAGTGTGGGAGCTGCTGTGTGTCTGGGACACAGCCTGAGTGCTGGATGGCTGTGGTTAAGCCGTGTTTGTTGCTGTGGTTGTCCATCTGGCTGTGGACTGGTGTGTGTAAGGCTGTGTCTGAGATTATGGAGAGAGGTTGTTATATCGGCAAAATTGTGTGAAGAATGGTTGTGGTTGTCAGGATGACTCTTGATGAGCCTGTGTGGTTGTGAGTTCAACCATTTATGATGTTTGTGAGTGAGGTGTGAGACTAGGTGTGGTGTGACATACACATGCACATAGAGATTGGCTGGGTGCAGTGGCTCATATTTGTAATCTCAACACTTTGGGAGGCTGAGGTGAGGGGATTGCTTGAACCCAGGAGTCCTAGACTAGCCTGGGAAATATGGTGATAACCCATCTCTACAAAAAAAACAAAAAACAAAAATTAGCTGGGCATAGTTTAGTTTTTTAAAAAATGATCAAGTCTGTGGTGCACAAAATGTACAGGACCCTTACTGTACGTAATTGTGCGTGTGCAACCTGTGCAGAAACCGCTGGGCTGCCTATGGTGGATGCAGTGGCTCGAGTGAAGCGTGCAAAAACGTGGCATCCCTCTACGCATATTCACAGCTCTCTGTTCCTACTGAATCCAAGTATTCATGAGTGCATGGCGTGTGGGTGTGGGAGTCCCTGCTGGCCAGGCCTGGAGGGGGAGGAAGAGGAAGTGGGGAAACTGGTGAGGGATCCACAGTGAATCCTGG
>NW_012119599.1:2234506-2235921 GCF_000951035.1 Colobus angolensis palliatus | reverse complement strand
AGGGAGGAGGGGGCCTTTGTGACGGCGGGTGAGCCTGGCGCGCGGGGCCGGGCCGGCCAGGGTAAGGTGGTGCGGTTTGCGGGGCTGGGCCACGATGGGAGCCTCCTGCCTGCCTGTGTGTGTGTGAGGCTTTGTGTGTGTGCAAGAGAGTGTGTCAGGCTGTGGGTATGAGGGTGAAAGCGACTGTCCTCCGTGTAACCCTGTGATGCGACTGTGTGTGCGATGTGACACCTTCAGCAATGGGAAAATGTGGGCGACCTCTGACGGGAATGGTGTCTGTGTAGAAGCGGATTGTCAGTAGCACTTTATGTCTATGACGAAGAGCGAGTGCGACTGTAGTCAACTTTGTGCTTGGCCTGATGTGCGTGTGTGTGGCTGTGTGTGTGGCTGTGTTTATGGCAGGGAGTGGAACTGGTTGTAGGATTAGGTGTGAATGTTGACCAAGAGGTTGTGCAGCTGTGGTTGTCTTTCTGCCTGTTGGGGTGTGTGTGTGTGTGGTGGACAGTGTGTGGCACTGGATCAGTGATAGGTGACTAGGATTGACTTTTTTTTTTTTTTGAGACAGGCGCTCACTCTGTCACCCAGGCTGGAGTGCTTTGGTATGATCATAGCTCACTGTAGCCTCAGACTCCTGGGCTCAAGCAGTCCCTCTGCTTCAGCCTCCTGAGTAGCTGAGACCACGTGTGAAACATCGTGTGTGGCTAATTTAATTTTTTTTTTTTTTTGTCAGGCGCAGTGGCTCACACCTGTAGTCCCAGCACTTTGGGAGGCCAAGGCTGGCGGATCACCTGAGGTCAGGAGTTTGAGACCAGCCTGGCCAACATGGTGAAACCCCATGTCTACTAAAAATACAAAAAAATTAGCCAAGTGTGCTTCCTGTAATCCTAGCTACTCAGGAGGCTGAGGCAGGAGAATTGCTTTAACTCAGGACACAGAGGTTACAGTGAGCCAAGATTACACCACTACACTCCAGCCTGGGCAACAGAGTAAGACTCCATCTCAAAATAAATAAATAAATAAACAAAAAAAAATATATATATATTTTTTTTTTGTAGAGACAGATTTGCCCTATGTTGCCCAAGTTGGTCTCAAACTTCTAGGCTCAAGTAATCCTCCTGCCTCGGCCTCCTGAAGCACTGGGATTACAGGTGTGAGTCACCACATCCAGCCAGTTTCCTCATTTTTAGGTGGGGCTGGTAATATTGCCTACCTTGAGGGGTCAGCTACAAAGATTCTGGGGCTCTGCTACTCCTTGGCTGTGTGACCTTAGACAAGTTACTCAGCCTCTCTGTGCCTCTTTTTTTTCACCTGTGGAATGGAGTAAATCATGGCAGCTGGTGTGAGTATTAACAATTTGCAGGCCGGGCGCGGTGGCTCAAGCCTGTAATCCCAGCACTTTGGGAGGCTGAGACGGG
>NW_012119599.1:2229387-2229981 GCF_000951035.1 Colobus angolensis palliatus | reverse complement strand
CATGCCTGGCTACTTTTGTATTTTTAGTAGAGCCGGGGTTTCACCATGTTGGCCAGGCTGGTCTCAAACTCCTGACCTCAACTGATCCACCCACCTCGGCCTCCCAAAGTGCTGGAATTACAGATGTGAGCCACTGTGCCCAGGCTTGGCTTTTATTTCTAAGAGAATATACCTGTGTGTTAGGTGGGATTTGCAGAAGGGGAGTGTATACAGATTGTTTTTGAAAGAATAGTGTATGTGTGCGCCTGAGTTGGTGTGTTGTCTTAGGTTGTATTTCTAAAAGGAAAATGTAGGTATTTGTATTGAGTTGTATATTTAATAGGAGAAAGCGAGTGCATGTTGTTATTTCTAAGAAAAGAATGTATATTATGTTGCCTCCCCTCCCCTCCCTTCCCTTCCATTCCCCCTTCCCTTCCCTTCCCTTCCCCCTTCTCTTCCCTTTCTTTCCTTCTTTCTTTTTTTTTTTTTTTTTTCCGCCCAGGCTGGAGTGCGGTGGCCGGATCTCAGCTCACTGCAAGCTCCGCCTCCCGGGATCTCAGCTCACTGCAAGCTCCGCCTCCCGTGTTTACGCCATTCTCCTGCCTCAGCCTCCCG
>NW_012119599.1:2219553-2228665 GCF_000951035.1 Colobus angolensis palliatus | reverse complement strand
TTTTTAGTAGAGACGGGGTTTCACCATGTTGGCCAGGCTAGTCTCGAACTCCTGGCTTCAAGTCATCTGCCTGCCTTGGCCTCCCAAAGTGCTGGGATTACAGGCGTGAGCCACTACACCTGGCCCCATGTTGTACTGGAGAAAAGGGAGAGTGTGTGTGTGTCAAATTGTATTTTGGAGAGGAAAATGCGTATGTTGCATTGTGTCTTTAAGAAGGGAGGGTGCGGGTGTGTGAGGTGTGTTTCTGAGGAGTGTGTTTGTGTGTCTGTGAGGACCCCAGGGCACCACCAGCTAAGTTTCTGTGACCTTGTCACCCACATACAACCACATGAAGTCCCATAGAGGGGGGGCTCCTGCCCCCTATGAGCTGGGCTCACACATGGCCAGTGTGACATCCCTGGACCACACCTATCACACGTGTCTCCCGACAGGCCCTGGGCTGGCTGAGCCTGTCTGATGGAGGAGGGCAGAGCCCCTGTTCCCCCAGGGTCCATCTGCTGCCTGGGAGCCAACACATGGCCCCATCCTCACTCCCCCCAGCCTAGAGGCCTCCTGGGCTTCTGCAGGCTGTGGCCCCTCAGCCCTCTCCTCCCACCGCACCCACCCCCAGTGGTCTGACTGGTTCCCAACAAAAACACCCTAAGAATGAGCTCACGCAGAGGCTGCCGCCTCCACACGCCCCGCCCCACTCGTCTGGCAGAGGAGGGTGCCTCTGGTCCCAGATCACACGGCCGACCGGGAGCTCTGGGCCAGGGGATCAGGGGCCTTGGGGTGGGGAAGGCTGGCCAGGTGAGCTGAGAGCGAATGGGGGACCCCAGCCTAGCTGTTTGCCTTCTCTTGGTTAATTACACATAGGATTTGGGAACTGTCCTCAGGGCAGAACCCTGGGTTGGGAGGACAGACGAAGGTAGACTAGACTGTTCCAGATGAGAGCTGGCTGGAATGGGCGTGGAGACTGGGATGGAGAGGGTGTGGAGGCAGAGGGCTGGCCAGGATGGGTGGAGCAGGGAAGAGCCAAGATGGGGAGAAGTTAGGGATCCTGATGGCCATTATGGGAATAGAGGGTGGGGGCCAACTGACTGGCCTGGGCAATGATTCCCCAAACCCCTCACCGTTGCCCCCCAGGAGCAGCAATGTCTGTGCAGGTGGCAGCTCCCGGAAGTGCGGGGCTGGGCCCAGAGCGCCTGAGCCCTGAGGAGCTGGTACGGCAGACGCGGCAAGTGGTCCAGGGGCTGGAGGCGCTGCGGGCAGAGCACCGTGGCCTGGCTGGGCACCTGGCAGAGGCCCTAGCGGGACAGGGCCCGGCGACTGGCTTGGAGATGCTGGAGGAAAAGCAGCAGGTGGTGAGCCACTCGCTGGAGGCCATCGAGCTGGGGCTGGGCGAGGCCCAGGTATGAGGGGGCCACGTGGGGAACTGGGAGAGGATTAACTGAGGGCGGAGGGAGGGCCAGGTATGAGGGGGACAGGTATGCAGGGGGCTGGGAGAGGGGTTCACTATTGCTGAGGGGCACACTTTGGGAGGCTGAGGTGGACAGATCACTTGAAGTCAGGAGTTCAAGACCAGCCTGACCAACATGGCAAAACCCCATCTCTACTAAAAATACAAAAATGAGCTGGGCATGAGGGCTCCTGTAATCCCAGCTACTCGGGAGGCTGAGGCATGAGAATCACTTGAACCTGGGAGGTGGAGGTTGCAGTCAGTGGAGATCGTGTCATTCCACTCCAGTCTGGGTGACAGAGAGAGACTATTTCAAAAAACAACAAAAAAAAGTATGGCAGAAAGGCACATCTGGGGCAGGCGGAGGCCTAGGGGAACAAGGCCTGGGAAGGTGAGGCTCCAGGCCAGAGATGGAGTCCCTTGGCAGTTCTAGGGGGTCCTTGTAGGTGACAGGGACCCCTGAACCAGATGGCATTCTTCAGTAAACTGTGGGTCCTAGGGCAACTTCGGGGGTAAAATCAGAAGGGCCTCTCAGAGCCTCTGAGGGCACTGGAGCCACGTTGGTGGAGTCTCTGCAGAATCTGGGGGTGTCGTGCATAGTAGTGGGGTGCAGCGGCCTGATTCGAGGTCTGGGTCAGAGGCTGGCTGGCAGGGTAGGAACCAACCTCGACTTGGGACCCCCACCCTGGGCAGGTGCTGCTGGCCTTGTCAGCACACGTGGGTGCACTGGAGGCAGAGAAGCAGCGGCTGCGCTCGCAGGCCCGGCGGCTGGCCCAGGAGAACGTGTGGCTGCGGGAGGAACTGGAGGACACACAGCGGCGGCTTCGGGCCAGCGAGGAGGCCGTGGCTCAGTTGGAGGAGGAGAAGCACCACCTGGAGTTCCTGGGGCAGCTGCGACAGTATGACCCGCCCGCGGAGACCCAGGTGCCATGGGCAGGGCAAGGTGGGGATGCTGGGCCCTTCACAGAGCCCCACAGTTCCCCAGACCCTCCTTAGAATCCCAGTCCCCCAACCCTCCATAGAGCCCCCAGACCCACCAGTAACTTCCACAGATGCCCCCACTAGCTGCTCCCCGAAGCCCCCGGGCCTCGCCAGTCCCCCAGGGGGCCCCTGACGCTCATGATCACCACCTCCCTCAAACCCCAAGATAGATCCAGAGCTCCAGTCTCTGAAACAAGCCCCCGCTCCCCCGGCCCCCCACTTTCCTGTCCCTGCAGCAGTCTGAGTCCCCGCCTCGCCAAGACAGCTTGGCCTCCTTGTTCCCCAGCGAGGAGGAGGAGAGGAAAGGTGGGTGTCGGGAGTACATGCCACAGATGATGGCGGGCCAGGGTGGGGAGGGGGCTTTGAGCTGCAGGACCCCAAAGTCTCTGAGCAGGATGGGGAGGTGAGGGCAGGGTCAAGAGGACCCTGAATGTGACAGTGGGCAGGTGAGGCTGGGAGCTGCAAAGACAGGGTAGCTGCCATGAGCCTGGCAGGCCCCGTAGTCACATCTTGCAGGGCAGGTAGGCCGCCATGTACCTGTCCCGAGGCCAGGATGCATCCCCCCAGCTGGTTAGATGCTAGTGACTCCAATCTCAGAAGTTAACATGGGGGCCCATAGGCCCACGGGCCAGTTAGGCAGTCTGGGGCGTGTGTCTCCTCGTGTGAGGATGGAGGGGCAGGAGGCTTAGGAGGCTTGCAGTGACCCAGAGCCCACCCCGCCCCACCCAGGTCCTGAGGCCGCAGGAGCAGCAGCGGCTCAGCAGGGTGGCTATGAGATCCCTGCCCGCCTTCGGACCCTGCATAACCTCGTGATCCAGTACGCGGGGCAGGGCCGCTATGAGGTGGCGGTGCCCCTGTGCCGCCAGGCCTTAGAGGACCTGGAGCGCAGCTCGGGCCACTGCCACCCTGACGTGGCCACCATGCTCAACATTCTGGCGCTGGTGTACCGGTGAGAGCTGCGGCCGGCCATGACAGGGGGCAGGAACGGCAGGGACCCATTGGGTGCAAGTGGAGGGACCCTGGTGCCCCGTCTGCCACCATGGAGCACCTGGGGAGGTCGGAGGGGACAGCCAGAATGAGAAAGTAAGGGAAGGCTCCTGCTATAAGAATGGCAACGAGGGAGTGGGCCAGGGATCTGCGGGGGGCGGGGGGCACTGAGCCAGGGAGAGAGGAGTCAGAGAGCACAGACACCAGGGACCTCAAGAGAGCAGGCAAGAGAACTGGGGTGGTTAGAGGCTTGGCAGAGGTCTGGGGATACAAGGCCTGGTGTTAGAGAATTGGAAGGTATAGAGGGGCCCACAAAAGGCCCCCAAAGGGTGCCACCCATGCTTGGTTCAGCCAGGTTCCCTGGGCCTGCCAGGGTCAGCCCAGCCCCTGTGGCTGCAGCTGCCCCAACCCCTGGCTAACCCCTGCCATCCCTTGGCTTCCCCACAGAGACCAGAACAAGTACAAAGAAGCCACAGACCTCCTCCATGATGCCCTGCAGATCCGGGAGCAGACGCTGGGCCCCGAGCACCCTGCGGTGAGTGGAGCCCCAGGGAGACGAAGTGGGGCCGTGCCTGCCCATCCCTGACCTGCGTCTCCCCCAATCCCACAGGTGGCCGCCACGCTCAACAACTTGGCTGTCCTCTATGGGAAGCGCGGGCGTTACCGGGAGGCAGAGCCCCTGTGCCAGCGAGCTTTGGAGATCCGAGAGAAGGTCCCATCCCCCTTACCCAACCCCAAGGAACCCCTTGTAGACCTCTCCATGGATCCTGAGCACTTACATCGTGACCCTGATCCTCGGGCCCCTTGCATTTGGTACTGGGAGACCCCAATTAGAGCCCAACCCATCACCCTTGACCTTCTGAGATCCCAGTTTGGTCTTGACCCTGACTCTGACCTCTCGCCTCACCTCACACGCCACCCTCCAACTGGGTCCCCCCACAGCCTTTCCAACCCCTCATAGCCACTGGCACAAGCCCAGCCCTGACCTACCCATCTCACCTTGTGCCCCGCGCGTTTCTGGATCACCGTGGCCTCTGACCTCAGTAATCCCGCTTGACGGTGTCACTTGTGCCCCAGGCCCCAACCTCTCAGATCACTCTGCTTTGGCCCTGTAATCCCTAACTTGTGACCACCATACAGAAGTGATGTCATGTGTCCCACCAATCCTGCATGACGCCTCTGACTTGTGACCTCTGGCCCCCAGGTCCTGGGTGCTGACCACCCAGATGTGGCCAAGCAGCTCAACAACCTGGCCCTGCTGTGCCAGAACCAGGGCAAGTTTGAGGACGTGGAGCGCCACTACGCCCGGGCCCTGAGCATCTATGAGGCCCTGGGCGGGCCCCATGACCCCAACGTGGCCAAGACCAAGAACAACCTGGTGAGGCCCCTGGGACTAAGTGGGCCCGGAGTGGAGGGTCCTGCCCTGGGGAGGCACCCATTGGTTGGATACAGAGCGAGCACCATGGGGGAGGGTCCCCCCGAGGCAGGGCCCTTGGAGCAAGTGTCCCATCAGATACAGGAGCTGGCTCAGCACAGAACACGGAATCAGGAAATGCGGAAGTCCACGGCACCCAGAGGACAGTCAGTGAAGGGGAAGCTGGCAGGTGCAGATGGCAGCAGCAGACATTTATTGAGCTCACTGTGGCCAGCTCCCCTCTTAGCCCGGTCCCCACATCACTAGTTCTTACAGTGTCCCTATGAGGTGGGAGCTGTCGCTCTACTTTGCATGTGAGAAGACTGAGGCACAGAGGCCATGCCACCAGCCCAAAGTAGAGCAGACAGGCTCAGAAACAGGAGGTTGCCTGCCCTCCATCCCTCAGGCAGGAGGTAGGATGGAAACCCACTCTGCCCCAGGGCAAGGCTTTAGGCAGGGGAGGGATACGGCCAGGTCAGCACATTAGAAAGTAGGACTGGGGCCAGGCGTGGTGGCTCACACCTGTAACCCCAGCATTTTGGGAGGCCAAGGCAGGAGGATCACTTGAGGCCAGGAGTTCAAGACCAGCCTGGGCAACATACCAAGACCCTGTCTCTACAAAAAAAAAAAAAAAAAAAAAAGCAGGACTGGATGCAGTGTTGGGAACTGGGGTCTGAAAAGTTCCCAGACTAGAGCCAAGATCACCCAAGACACTCCCTTCTCTGCAGGCCTCAGCCTACCTGAAACAGAACAAGTACCAACAAGCAGAAGAGCTGTACAAAGAAATCCTTCACAAGGAGGATCTACCTGCCCCTCTCGGTGAGCCCCTAGCCCCTGCCTGCCCTCCTGGTGGCTTCTCTATGTCCCCATCTCAGTGTCCCCCATCTTTCCCCAGGTGCCCCCAATACAGGCCCAGCTGGTGACACGGAACAGGTGAGGATGGGCTGTGCTTCGGTTCCTGGGGAAGGCGTGGGGACTGCATGGGCTCGGTGGACTGAGCAGCATCCTGGCCCCTCCCCAGGCCCTTCGCCGCAGCAGCTCTCTCTCTAAGATCCGCGAGTCTATCCGGCGAGGAAGTGAGAAGCTGGTCTCCCGTCTCCGAGGCGAGGGGGCGGTGGGGTGAGTGTTGATCAGGTCGGCAAAGAGCCCTGACATCAGCAGAATTCATAGCCCACCCCCCAACCCCCTCCTGCTCAAGAACCTTCCATGGCTCCCATCTCCCCTGTGATACACACAGATCAAATCCTGTGCTGGAAAGCTCCATCCTGGATTCACTCGTTTCTTCCCTGCTGCCCCCTTTGCAGAATGAAGAGAGCCATGTCGCTCAACACACTGAATGTGGATGGCCCAAGGGCTCCTGGGACTCAGGTGAGGGGACACCTGGCTCAAAAATGGAGTGGGGCCATGTGGGTAGGTGCAGAGATAAGGCAAAAGCAGGGCGGTTGGGCCGGCCTCAGAGTCAGCAGGTGGTGGGTTGGTGTTAGAAGAGACCCAGGACAGGAGCAAAGATGGGTTTTACTTGGGGTAGAGGTGAGATGGGTAGACAGTGGGCTGCCAGGCTCGACGCAGCACCTGCCCCTCCCCTCCCCTCCAACCATCCCCTGTGCCTGTCTCCAGTTCCCCAGCTGGCACCTGGACAAGGCCCCTCGGACCCTCAGCGCCAGCACCCAGGACCTGAGCCCCCGCTAACATCCAGTGACCTGTGTTGGCCTCAGCTTCTCGAGAACAGTGTGGGAGGGGTCTGTCATCTCTTAGATGCCCCCTGCCCTCTTCTGTGATTAAAGGCTATGGATGTGACAGTGAGGAATGTCACCTGAGTTCATAAGATCTTCCAGCACCACCCCTGCTGCGGCCTCAGAGCTGCTGGGACCCAGGGCCAGGCAAGACTCAGGAGTCACCAGGAACCATTTATGGCCCTGCCCATGCCGCTCAGAGCTGCTGAGCAATCTGCTCTATCCTCTGCAGTGTCTCCTCTGATTCCAGCTGCTCCAGGCTGAGCAAGGACAGGCCCAGCTGATCCTCCTGCAGAGAACAGAGGAAAGTAAGGGGGGCACTGTCACGAAGGGGCCCAGGCAGCTGCTGTACTTCCCTGACCACCAGCCCCTGATGGGCATTAGGGGTCTGAGACATGAGGGCCAGGATGTTTGAATTTGGAGTTGTCAGTATAATCCAGAGCCATTCCTGTCAACATAAGGGAGGGGCTGAGGAAGGAGCCAGCCAGGGAGTCAGAGGATGGGCTTTCCCCAGGCCAGCACAGTCTCAATGCCTGGTACCTCCTCACCCCAAATTCTCTCACCCTGCCTTGCCTGGGCCACCTGCTGGCATCTGTGGCCCCTCGAATCTCCCCCTACCTCCCCAGAGCCTGGCATGTAGATGCACAATAAACTTCTCTCTGTAGAGGGCAGGAGGACAAGCTGGGGTTGGGGAGAATCCAAGGGGCCTTTCTGGAGGAGGAGCTTAGCCTGGGAGGATGCTGGGAGGGGGATGCTGGCCTCACCCGGTGGAAGGGCTGTGCCATCTGCCGCAGGAAGTACTTGGCCACCTGGACACCCTCATCCACAGTCAGGTTGAGGTTGGCATCTGTGAGGTGCTCCTGGATCCAGCGGGGCAGTTTCCCCCGCTTGTCCCCACGGGCAAACCGCTGTGGGCGGAAGCGAGAACATCAGGACCCGAGTCGGGGAGCCTGGGCCACCCTCCACCCTGTGACACACCCCATCTGGGAAATGAACGGGCAAATAGCCTGGTTCTCGGAGGCTGGGGTGGGAGCACAGGGGCACCCCTGAACCTGCACCTTGTCGGCAAAGACCATGAGGCCGTAGTCCGTCTTGCCCCTGATGGCCCGACCCACACACTGGGCCGCATGGCGCATGGCATCGAAGGTGAGAAAGTCATTCTCACGAATCTGGAACTGGTCCCGCAGGTATTCCAGCCGTGCCTGCAGAGACGAAGGACGAAGAGGTGGGGGAGCCATCCCTCCCCTGGCCCTAACACTTTGGGACTTCTGGGAGCCAGAGCTACTCACCTTGAGAATGCGACTCTGTGTATAGACGTAGGGGACGCCAAACATGATGACAGCCCGCCCGTAGTGGTGCACTGGTGGGCAGAGGAGAGGGGTTGAGGGGAGTTACAAGTGTGGCTGGTGGGACAGGGACAGCCTCACGTGCCCCAGGATGCTGTGTCTGAGTGGGAGAGAGAGGGTGTGCTCCCGCCGGGTGCCTAGGGACAGAGGGGAGGGGAGGGTCCCTCTGTGCACAGGCTGTGGGTGGGTGGCCCCCCGCGGGAGCAGACAGCAGAGCGGGCAGGTGTTCCGGAGAGCGGGGAAGACACCTGGGGAGGAAGAGCGAGTCCACTCACCAAAGTCGATTCCCTCAGACACTTTACCCCGGGCCACTGACAGCAGGATGGCCCCGCGTCCGTTCTCACAGGCCTGAGGTGGGGAGGCAAGATGCAAGTTGGGTCACTCCTTGGAGCCACCTCCCCACCCCCTCCACGCTGGCCTCACACACCCACCTCCTGGTACTTCTCCAGGGCGACACTGGTTTCGGCACCATCCTGGGTCTCAATAAAGAGCAGCTTGTTCCTCTGGATGTTCTCAAGGATCCCCTGGGGAGGACCCAGGGAGGTCAGGGTGGGGGTGGCAGAGGGTGGGTTCCGGGCACGGCCATCCTGGTTATATCCAACTCTCCCGGGGACTCCTACATCACCATTTCTCTGGGCCTCAGCTGGCTCATCTGAGATGTGGGGAGGGAGGGTGGAATTGTCCAACCTTACTTCTTCGGGGGGAACTTAGTGATCTGGGTGGGGAACCAATCACTGCTGGATAAGTGGGGCAGGCATGTGGCCCAAAGGGGTGGCCAATCAGGGCGCCCCATCCCCTGCCAGCGACTGGTGGAGGGACTGACTGTGAGGCAGGCAGAGTCAGTCAGAGGCTGCTGTGAGACCTCCCATATGACACTACAATACGGACAGTGTGGAGCCAGTGCAAGGACAGACACAGACCAGTGGGACAAAATGGAGAGTCCAGAAACACACAGCCACCTGTGCAGTTCAGTGGGGAGAAGTTTTACTGGAGCAAGTGGATTTCCAAATGGAACCAAAAAATGAACCTTGACCCCCTACCTTACACCATATAGAAAGATGAATTTGAGGCCGGGCGCGGTGGCTCAAGCCTGTAATCCCAGCACTTTGGGAGACTGACACGGGCAGATCACAAGGTCAGGAGATCGAGACCATCCTGGCTAACACGGTGAAACCCCGTCTCTACTAAAAATACAAAAAATTAGCCAGACGAG
>NW_012119599.1:2198009-2219143 GCF_000951035.1 Colobus angolensis palliatus | reverse complement strand
GTGAGCCGAGATCACACCACTGCACTCCAGCCTGGGCTACAGAGCGAGACTTCTTGTCAAAAAAAAAAAAAAAAAAAAAGAAAAAAGAAAGATGAATTTGAGGTACCTCATAGACCTAGATGTGAAAGCTAAAACCACAAGCTCCTAGAAGGAAACACAGCAGCCTCTCTTCATGACCTTGCGGTAGGCAAAGGTGTCTTAAATAGGACACAAAAGGCACCTGGGCTGTGGGGACTGGATCACCTTTCCGCCGTGTGGAAGCCACCTATTGAAGCACAAGGCCAATGTCCTGGCTGTGAGGATGAGGTTCCTGCCTCCCATGAGTGCCATTCCAATACTTGGATTAGCCAAGTTCACTCACCTTGCCCCAAAGTGCTTTCACCCACTCCTGAGAGCCTGGCCATGGTGTGCCCAGAGGCACAAAGTGCAGAGTGGCCTCCCCTCCCACCCACGGCCTGGCTGTGGTGAGCCCTGTTTCCAGAATGCCCCACGACCTCCTCTGCCTGCTTCCCTGAAGGGGCTCCTGCAGACCCTTGAGAGGCTCTGCCCTGAGTCCCAGTCCAGCCTTGATTCTCTAGAACCTTCCTCTAACCTAGATAGAGTCACACCTGCTACCTGGGCCTCCCCACCAGGCCATCTGTGCTGGATGATCACAGGGATGGGGTAGCCCCAAAGAGCAGCAGGGGAGCAAGGAACCTAGAAGGTGGGGGTGACTCTGCCACAGGGTACTCCTCTGAGGGAGGGGCCCACATTGGGGCTTATGTCTGTGTTCTCAGCCTGATGTACTGGGGGCGGGACATAGAGTGTGTGCTGCTTACACCCCATTCCTACATGCACTCTCCTGTCATACAGGACACCTGTCACCATCAGAGGGTAAGAGGAATGACGCTGACATAGCAGTGCAGTGCCAGGGTCTGAGGAGAATAAGTGCAGGGAGGGGGTGGCCAAGCATACCTGCTCATACCAGGAGGCCACGGTGCTCTCCATGTACTGGTAGCTGGTGAAGAAGGCCACGATGCCATCAGGGACCACAGCGGACATCTCCAGCAGGAGGTTCCCGTAGTTCCGGATCACAGCTGCGAGGGGTCAGAGGTTAGGCCCTCTCCTGGCTCAGGTCCTCCCCCTTTCTCTGTCTTCGAACTAGGAGTTTCTGGAAACCCCACTGAGGCTGGCTGTCAGGCTATTCACACACATCCCCTTCCTCCTCCTCCCAGGCGTGTTTGAGAACCCTCCTTGCCACTTCCTGAAGTCACACCTGGCTATGTAATTTGCCATGGCCAATGAAATCAGTGCAGAAGGGGCCAGGCGCGGCGGCTCACGCCTGTAATCCCAGCACTTTGGGAGGTCGAGGTGGATGGATCATCTGAGGTCGGGAGTTTGAGATCAGCCTGGCCAACATGGCAAAACCCCACCTCTACTAAAAATACAAACATTAGCCTGGCGTGGTGGCAGACACCTGTAATCCCAGCTACTCGGGAGGCTGAGGCATGAGAACTGCTTGAACCCACAAGGCAGAGGTTGCAGTGAGCCGAGATCATGCCACTGCACTCCAGCCTAGGTAACAGAGCAAGACTCTGTCTCAAAAAAAAGGCCATGTGTCACTTCCAGGGGAGCACCCTTAGGAACCAGTGCACAATTCACTGTGACCGCTGTGATCCCACCTGTCACATCACGCTGCCTCTGACGCACCTAGCGGTGGAGGTTCCCAGGTGAGGAGAGACAGGGCAGGCCCCCTACCAGCTCACAGTGGACGTGTCCCACGGGCAAGGAAGCTAGCTCTGGGCTAAGCAACTAAGGCCAGGGATATTTGTTACAGCAGCGTGACTCAGCCCATCTGACTGATACACCTCCCTCTTGGAACCCACAGAAACCAGCCCCACTGGCAGCATACCAATATCCTCCCGGGTCTCAAATTTGGAGCTGATGGCCACCTGGTCATTGCCACGGCCGATGATCTGAAGAGAGCAACAGAGGTCATGATAAGCGAGGCAGCAGCAACTGCTCCAGTGTGTGAGTGCTGACCACCTGCTGGTGCTGTTCTAAGCTTTTTTTTTAAGAGAGACAGGGTGTCACCATGTTGCCCAGTCTGGTCTTGAACATCTGGCCTCAAGCGACCATCCCACCTTGGCCTCCCAAAGTGCTGGGATTACAGGAGTGAGCCACCACACCCAGTCTGCTCTAAACTTTTTTTTTTTTTTTTTTTGAGACGGAGTCTTGCTCTGTCGCCCAGGCTGGAGTGCAGTGGCTGGATCTCAGCTCACTGCAACCTCCGCCTCCCGGGTTCACACCATTCTCCTGCCTCAGCCTCCCGAGTAGCTGGGACCACAGGCGCCGGCCACCTCGCCCGGCTAATTTTTTTTTTTTTGTATTTTTAGTAGAGACAGGGTTTCACCGTGTTAGCCAGGATGGTCTCGATCTCCTGACCTCGTGATCCGCCCGTCTCGGCCTCCCAAAGTGCTGAGATTACAGGCTTGAGCCACCGCGCCCGGCCAAATTGCTCTAAACTTTTTATAAACACAATGTCATTGAATGAACCCTCAGCTACCCTGTTATCTGCATTGCACAAATGACCTGGCCTCAGAAAAGGTGACTTGCCTGCCCAAAGTCACACAGCAAATAGGTGGCAAAGATGGAACTGGACCCGAGTCTGTCCACACTCTCCACCAGCAGCTACACTCTAGCCAGCCCCAGGCCCCAGGCCAGCCGGATCCCGAAGAACACCCCTCACTATGCCAGTGGGCATCCCTGCCAGCCGGCAACCTCACACAACCACCATGCAGTGGGTGGTCATTACTGGTCCACAACCTCTGACAGGCAACTCCAAAAGCCAAAAGCTCTGAACACATTTCTTTTTCCAGTTGGGCACAAACTCATTAAGTAGCAAAACCTGCCCTGCCCTGAGTCTCTGCAGAGGCCTGACTTACTCCTTAATGTGATGCTTCCAAATCTTTTACTGCCAAAATAGGAGTTTGACTCGGGGGAGCCACCCAGACCGTACTGGGGGCATCACACACCACACAGCATATGCCTTGTCTCTAAAGGCTGGAAAATTCTGAATTCCAAAACAAATGGCCGCGTGCAGTGGCTCACACCTGTAATCCCAGCACTTTGGGAGGACCAGGTGGGCAGATCACTTGAGACCAGCCTGGCCAACATGGTGAAACCCTGTCTCTACTAAAAATACAAAATTTAGCCGGGTGTCGTGGCACATGCCTGTAATCCCAGCTACTCAGGAGGCTGAAGCATAAGAATCACTTGAATCCAGGAGGCGGAGGTTGCAGTGAGCCGAGATCCGTGCCACTGCACTCCAGCCTGGGCAACAGAGCAAGAGTCTGTCTCAAAACAAAAAACCAGCCTCGGAACTTCAGATAAGGAACTGAGGGCCCATGTTGACGTGCACATGTTACAGAGATGGAGATGGACAGGAAGGCCCATTTACCTGGGTCACAGCCAGACCACATACCCAGCAAAGCCACGTTAACCAAGATGCTGACTAAGTGCCTACCTGTGCCAGACCCTAGGCTACCTAAGTGTTTTACCCCAGTTCTCTCAATCCTCTCAACCGCCCTGGGAGATCAGGGAGGATACATTCCTATTTCACAGATGAGAAAACTGAGGCTTGAGAGTTGTACCCACAGAGAAGCAGAATCAAGCCTAAGTCTGTCTGAGTCCCACACCCGGCCTCTTCACTGTAAAACTCTCCTGCCTGAGCAGTGGGGGAAGCCAAGGAAGGGGGGTGACCCTTGCTCTCACCTCCCCTCCCAGTCCCAGCCCTAGCCTCTCCCACTCACCATGGGGCAGAGGCAGACCCTGGCCAGCGTCATGGTGAAGGTTGCCATGGTGACAGGGTGGAAGTCCAGGATCTTGGGGTAGATGTCCAGCGGGGACAGTGTCTGTAGGGGGGACAGTGGGAGGGATCTCAGCAGGACTGGGCAGGGACCAGGAGGCCCATGGAGGGAGGCCAGGGACTGGGAGGAACAGGAGAAGGGTCCTCACCCCAGACGTGATGATGACAGACTGGAAGCGCTCAAATACAGGTTTGATGGCCAGCGAGGCGTCCATGCAGCTGGAGAGAAATGAGGGCGGTGAGGGCCCAGAGGGCTGGGCCCCTGACCCACAGTGCAGTCACACCCCCACCGGGCAGGGTCCCACCTGAAGTGCAGGATGGGGTTGGCAATGGTTGGGGTTCTGTCGTCAAAGGGCTCGATGATGATGGTGAAGCCTGCAGAGGGCAGGCAAGGATGGGTGAGATTCCCCCACTACAGCCACAGCGGCACCCACTCAGCCATTCCCTCTTCCGCTCCCTTGCTTCACCCCAATCTCCATCCCATACTGCCGGGGAGTAAATGGGACCAAACATGAGCTGCTTAAGCCCCAAACCAGGCATCTGAGTCCAAAATACAACCCAGTCTTACTGCCTCTCCACAGGGCCCACACCTGTGCAAACTTTCACGAAGGATCCCAAGTAGAGAGCGCCACAGCCCCGCCCACTGATCACTCTCCCAGTACTGCAGGGCCCCCCCAGCACCCACACCAAAGCCAGGAGCCAGAGCCTTAAGCTTTCTCCCAGGACCCTTGTTTTTGATTTTTGACATGGAGTCTCGCTCTGTAGCCCAGGCTAGAGTGCAGTGGCGCGATCTCGGCTCACTGCAAGCTCTGCCTCCTGGGTTCAAGTGACTGATTATCCTGCCTTAGCCTCTCGAGTAGCTGGGATTACAGGTACACCCCCCCTACAACACACCCAGCTAATTTTTGTATTTTTAGTAGAGATGGGGGACCTCCAGTGATCCGCCCGCCTCAGGCTCCCAAAGTTCCGGGATTATAAGTATGAGTCACTGCGCCTGGACTCCCACGACCTTTCTACCTAAGCCATCAGCAAAGCCAGGCAGCTCTGCCTCCAAAACCTACCTGCAATCTGACCACTGCCCCCGACCCCACCTGGGGCCAGCCACCATCACCTCCTGCCTGGACCCATCATCCCCTGCTCACTTCACGGCAGCCAGAGGGACCCTGTGGAAACCCGAGCCCGGCCATATCACCTCCGCCCCCCGCAGAAGCCTCCCATGGCCCCCACACGCCTCCAGTGGCCTGGTGCCTGACCTTCAAAAATCAGCAGGCTCAGTCCCCCGGCGTGTTTACACTTGCTGGTCCCATGTGGCCTGGAAAACCTCCCAAGGTGGCTCCATTTGGTCATCTGAGACTGCTCAAAAGTCAGCCCCTCCGAAAGGCCCTCCCCAGCCACCTTTTCTATGCAGACATATTCCAATGCAACAACATATTTTTTTTTTTCATGATAACTGCCACTTTCTGGAATTATTTCCTTGTTTATTTGACTGCATCTTTGCTACTGGTTTTCCCCTCTGGAATATAAGTTCTGGGGGGTTAGGAATGAGATCTTTTTTGGTTCCTGCTGCTTCCACAGTGCTGAGCCTGGCCCGCTTGTTGAAGAAATAAATGAATGAATGAATTTATATATTCAGTTTCACTCAGTGAAAAAAAATCAAGTTGTCTGTGCTGGGGACACAGTGGTGACCAAGCCAGCCTTGCCGCTGCTTGTATGGGTTCGCAGTCCAGCAGGAGACAGACTTGTCCTCAGACAGGGATGACTGAGAGTGGGCAGTGCTGGGACAGAGGGGCCCAGAGGAGGGGCCTGCTCAGCCTGGGGGTCAGGGAGGGCTTCCTGGAGAAGGTGACATCTCTACTAAGCTGAGAACCTAAGGATGAGGGGGAGGTGGCTGGGGGATGAGGAAGGATGCTCCAGGTGAAAGAACATAAGGTGTTGGCAGTTGGGAAACAGTGGATAGAGAACGACAAAGGCAGGGATGGAAAATGGGGCAGGACAGAGAGACAGAGGCAGAAGCAGCAGCCAGCAGGCCTCGCTACCCAGCCCCAGGGCAGGGGCCGAGATCTCCATCCTCCCGTCAGGCTCTGCCGCAGGACATGAGGCCTGATCTGGTTTCCTGGGTACAGGATAAACCCCCAGGAGACAGACTGAACCCCTGCTGAGCTTCACGCTGAGGACTGGGAGGGAACACTGGCCCATAAAGCCTCCAGAATGATGCCCCTCTCTCGCAACCTGAAAATCTGAACATCAGCCTGTACTCCTCTTGTCCCAGGTCCCAAAACCCAGGCACCATGCTCCCCACATCCCAGCCTCTACCTCCCACATCTCTCTCCAAACCATACCTTTCTCTCTCACCATGGCCACATCCTGGCCAAGGCCCCTCCCCTCCTGCTCAGGTCCCTGCCTGCCACCCAGTCTCCTGCCTCCAATCCCTGCCAGAAGAAATCTTTCTTTCTTCTTTTTTGAGATGGAATCTTATTTTCACCCAGGCTAGAGTGCAGCTGGTGCGATCTCAGCTCACTGCAACCTCCGCCTCCTGGGTTCAAGCAATTCTCCTGTCTCAGCCTCCTGAGTAGTTGGAACTACAGGCATGCACCACCACATCCAGCTAATTTTTGTATTTTTAGTAGAGATGGGGTTTCACCATATTGGTCAGGCTGGTCTCGAACTCCTGACCTCAGGTGATCCACCCACCTGGGCCTCCCAAAGTGCTGGAATTACAGGCATGAGCCACTACTACGCCCGGCCTATTTTTTTTTTTTTTTTTTTTTGAGACCAAGTCTTGCTCTGTTGCCCAGGCTGGAGTGCAGTGCCACAATCTTGGCTCACTGTAACCTCTGCCTCCTGGGTTCAAGCAATTCTCTTGCCTCAGCCTCTCAAGTAGCTGGGATTACAGGAGCCCGCCACCACACCTGGCAAATTTTTGCATTTTTAGTAAAGACAGGGTTTTACCATGTTGGTCAGGCTGGTCTCAAACTCCTGACCTCAAGTGATCTGCCCACCTCGGCCCCCCAAACTACTGGGATTACGGGCGTGAGCCACCATGTCCGGCCCCCGGCTAATTTTTGTATTTTTAGTAAAGATGGGGTTTTGCCATGTTGACCAGGCCAGTCTCGAACTCCTGACCTCAGGTCATCTGCCTGCCTCACCATCCCAAAGTGCTGGGATTACGGGCATAAGCCACCACCTCTGGCACCCAGAAGAAGTCTTTCCAAAGCACGAATCTGGGCTGGGCGCAGTGACTCGCTGCGCTTTGGGAGGCCAAGGTGGGTGGATCATGAGGTCAGGAGATCAAGACCATCCTGGCCAACATGGTGAAATCCCATCTCTATTAAAAATACAAAAATTAGCTGGGCGTAGGGGCATGTGCCTGTAGTCCCAGATACTGGGGAGGCTGAGGCAGGAGAATTGCTTGAACCCAGGAGGTGGAGGCTGCAGTGAGCCGAGATCACACCACTGCACTCCAGCCTGGCAATAGAGTGAGACTCCATCTCAGAAAAAAAAAAAAGCACAAATCTGACCTGGCACCTTGCTTGCTAGAACCTACCATGGCTTTCCAGTGCCCCCAGGAGCAAAATGATCAACTCATTACCGTGCCCTCTAGTATGAGCTGACCCCATAGAGCTTCTCTGGCCTCATCCCTTACCACTGCCCACGCCATCCTTCTCCACTCTGCAGCCCGGGGAAGTCTGTGAAAATGTAAATCTGAGCACAAGGCTTACTCAAGAACTATCTATGGCTCCCCACTGCCTTCAAAATAGAGCCCACACTTCCAAGCCAAGCCCCACAAAGCCCTGTGTGTCCAAGTTCCTGCCAACAACCCTCTAGACTCTGCTGTGACCCTGATTCCAGCTCCTAGGAGGCCCAGCAGGGATAGAAAAAGGTGAGCTTACCTTTGGCGTAGGTGCTGACAAGGGTGGCAAAGTTAGCAAGGAGGGTGAGCGGGGAGAAGTCAGCAAGGTCGGTGATCTCCAGGGTGTGCAGCAGGGACCGCAGGCGTTCAGCACAGAATCTGGTGGGGAGGAGAGACAGGGTCAGGGTCAGACGGAAGCATGAAGAGGACCAGCAGCCCTGCCTCCGCCATCACGGCGGTCACGTGCCTGTCTCCCCAGACAATGGGCACTCGGTGAGGGCGGGCAGTGGGCCTGTTTTAGAAACGTGCACCCCCACGCTATACATCTGCATGTCACACATAGCCACTGCTGCACAATGGCACAGACAGAGCAATAATCAAAAACCCCAGAGTCATGTGGTCACTTGCCATACCTGCTAGCACGACCTCCTAAGTGGGTTTTTTTTCTTCTTTTTTTCTTTTTCAGACGGACTCTCGCCCTGTCACCCAGGCTGGAGTGCACTGGCGCCATCTCGGCTCACTGCAACCTCCACCTCCCGGGTTCAAACAATTCTCCTGCCTCAGCCTCCCGAGTAGCTGGGATTACAGATGCCCGCCACCATGCTCAGCTAATTTTTATACTTTTAGTAGAGACGGGGTTTCACTATGTTGGCCAGGCTGGTCTCGAACTTCTGACCTGGTGATCCGCCCACCTCGGCCTCCCAAAGTGCTGGGATGACAGGTGCGAGCCACTGCACCCGGCCCTAAGTGGGTTCTGATCAAAACAAGAGACTCACTATCACACCCAGAATCCCCCAGTCATAGCATTAATCCTGCATGGCCACATGGTCATGCATTCACATCCAGAACCTCTCCCACTGTCTCTCACACACCTGTGGGGACACAGACAGTGTCGGAACCCCATGGGCTCGCAGAGGAATGCAGTCATCACCCACATCCCGCAGAGTCCCACGGATACTGCGTCCACACACTCATGCATGTGCAGGGCCACTCGGCCACAATGCACACAGGCAGGGCTGAGGCGCTCAGCCCCGGGGACAGGTCATGGAGCAGCTGGCTTTGAAGCCAGGCGGGCAGTCACACTTGCAAACCTGCCTCCCACACTTCAGCCCTCCCAGCCTGTCTCCTCTAACCCCAGGCGCCTACCCTGGCTGGTCGCTAGCTGGGGATGAGTCTGTCCCCTACACTGGGCCATGGAGCCTCTACGGCTGTGTCCCCAGCATGGAGCAGGCACTTGGGGAATGTGTGTTGAGTGACTGAGATCCCCTCTTTGCCCTCACAAGTCTCCAATTCTGGGGAAGATGGGAAAACCCACACGGAAGGTGGCCTCACCCACAGAGGCAGGGCAGCCAGGGCCTTTGGAGCCCACAGGCCTGGCTTCAAGCCCCAACTACTGGGCACAGTGCTGTGCGGCTCTGGGCAAAGGCTTTCCCTCTGGGAGCCCCAGCGTCCTCATGTGCAGGGTGGGGATGCCGTACTGAGGGTACAATTGAGGTAAGGAACATAAAGGGCTTAGCTCCTCCTTAGTGCTCAGGACAGGGTAGCTGATTGGTTTCGCTGCTCTCTCATTAACCACCACAGAACCCTGTGAAGTAAAGATCCGACTCCTTGGCCGTTTTACAAAGTAGAAAACTGCAGTTTAGAGAAGACTCATGAGTTACCCAAAGCAGCAAAGGAAAAGCCCCCTTCTTTTTTTTTTTTTGAGACAGAGTCTCGCTCTGTCGCCCAGGCTGGAGTGCAGTGGCACAATCTCAGCTCACTGCAAGCTCCGCCTCCCGGGTTTACACCATTCTCCTGCCTCAGCCTCCTGAGTAACTGGGACTACAGGCGCCTGCCACCTTGCCCAGCTACTTTTTTCATATTTTTTAGTAGAGACGGGGTTTCACCGTGTTAGCCAGGATGGTTTCGATCTCCTGACCTCGTGATCCGCCCGTCTCGGCCTCCCAAAGTGCTGGGATTACAGGCTTGAGCCACCGCGCCCGGCCGGAAAAGCCCCCTTCTATCCCTGGTCATTCTCTGCCTGCCCTGTGCCTCAAGAGACTGACTCCCCCAAAATGCACCCAGACTGCTCCATGGGGACGCCCCTGCCCTTAGACTTGGAAGATTAGAGGCATTGGTGGGAAGAGACATGGGCCGGGGCCTCCTCCCCCAGCTCCTAGCCTGCGAGACCCAGGTTCGGGTTTCTGCTCCCAGCAGGAGCCCCTGTCCAGGCCCCCACCAGCTGGTTCTCAACACACTCCCTCCCTGCCGCTGTGGCCTGGCTTAGCTCCCAGCTTTCACCTCCCACCACCCTCCTTGGCTCCTCCCCCAGTCCACCCCTCTGTAAATGGTGCTCCCACTACTCTCTCTTGGGTGGGGTAGACTCTCCAATCCAGCCAGGTGTTGCCTGACAGGCCCCTGCCCAACGCAGGGACCCTGGACCAGCTCCAACCTTGCTCCCGGACCTGCCAGGTTAGACCAGACAGGGTCCCACGTGCCTCGCCTAGCTCACTCACTCCTGAGGCTGGCAATGGTGATCCTGGGCTACAGGCATGGAGGACATGGCTCTGCCTAACCAGGACATGCTGAGCCCCCATCCCCGTGCCGTATGGGGCCGCACCTGAGGGGCTTGCGTTGGATGCACACGCGCTGGGCCAGGCCGCTCAGGAAGGCGGGTGGGCTCTCCTGCACCACGTGCTGCACACGCAGCCGCCACTTCACGTACTCCAGCAGCCGCCGCAGGAAGCCCAGGAAGTGCTCGGCCGTGCGGATGGAGCCAGGCACCGCCTCTGCGAGGAGACACTATCAGCGGCCACGGGGAGGCAGGAAAGGGACTGAGGGGCCGCGGGGGGTGGGAGCTCACCCTGCAGCACCTCGTCGGGCAGCACGGGGTTGGCCAGGTGGGCGTCCGTCTCCCGGGCGGCGCTGGCTTCCCGCAGCCCCTCCACCAGACGCCGGTACTCATCCCGCAGGCGCTGCTCGTCTGTCTCTTTGATCCTGCGGGGAAATAAGCTGGGGCTGGGGTGGGGCTGGCACCCCTGGGGACAAGTCAGACAGAGGCCAGGGTCCCAGGGGCAGGCACCAGGGTCCTCCAGCCGTCCCCAGCCCCACCTGAGCACCGTCTTCTGCAGGGTCTCCAGGTTGCCCTGGCACCGGTCAAGGGTCCGGCGGGTGAGGTTGACGCTCATGGAGTCGATGCAGACGTTGTCTGGAGAAGGGGGACAGAGCCGGCTCAGGCAGGCCTGCAGGGGCCTCACTCAGAGGGGCTGGCGTCCCTTTGGCCCCTGGTGCCCCCCTCACCAATGTTGTGGGCCTCGTCGAAGACCACGACGGCCTTGCGGGCCAGTTCCTTGGACACCAGGTCTGCAATCTTGGGGTCCAGGAGGTAGTGGTAGCTATAAACCACCACGTTGGCATGCAGGATCTGGGGGGCCAGGGAGCAGGGTCACCAGGGCCCTGCCACCCCAACCCCTACCCCTGGCCACACTGGCCCATCATTCCCACACAGGCCTGCAGAGGCAGACACAGGCCAGGCAGAAATATGAGCAGATGGATAGAGACAGACCGACAGACATGGGCACCCATCAACAGGGAGATGCAGACAGGCAGACTCACAGCAAGCAACAGACAGGCATGGGCAGACAGTAGACGGGCGGGCAGCCCACACCCTCACACTCGCCCCTCTGCCCGCCCCACCAGCCTTCTCACTGAGTATCGAGCAAGGAAGTATGGGCACCAGCCCTGGCGCCGCCCCAGGGCCTTCAGGTCATCTAGGTTGTAGATGCCAGTGGGGAGGGGCACCTCGCGCCCATGGGCATCAAATTCCTGGGACAAGAGTGCCAGGGGTCAGGGAGGCTGCCTGCCCCAGGCCACCCATCCAGCCTCCCTCCCTCAGCCCTGCCCTCCAGGCACCTCATAGAAGCGGCAGTGGGGCAGGCTGGTGTCATGCTGGTACTGCGCCCGCACATAGGAGGCTGTGAGGCTGTGGCACTTCCCATCGACGTCCTTCCCAAAGCGCAGGGGTGTCACCTGGGGGTGTGGGGCATCTTAGCACCCAGACAGGGTGGAAACCCAACCACTCTTCAAACGCAGGTCTCCACACCTCCCAGATGGCTGGGGTTTTGGACAACTTGAACCTCAGTCTGTTGCATTATTAGTTAAGACACATGGGAACTTAATGCAGGGATACAAGAGTAGTAAAACTGGACTGGGCGCGGTGGCTCACGCCTATAATCCCAGCACTTGGTGAGGCTGAGGTGGGGAGATCACAAGATCAGGAGTTCGAGACCAGCCTGGCCAACATGGTGAAACTGAAACTCCATCTCCACTAAAAATTAGCCGGGCGCGATGGTTCACACCTGTAATCCTAGCACTTTGGGAGGTCGAGGTGGGCGGATTACCTGAGGTCAGGAGTTCTAGACCAGCCTGGCCAACATGGTGAAACCCTGTCTCCACTAAAAATACATTAGCCAGGTATGGTGGCACGTGCCTGTAATCCCAGTACTCAGGAGGCTGAGGCAGGAGAATCGCTTGTACCCGGGAGGCGGAGTTTGCACTGAGCCGAGATGGCGCCACAGCATTCCAGCCTGGGCGACAGAGCGAGACTCCATCACAAAAAAATAAATAAATAAAAATAAAAATACAAAAATGAGCCAGGCAAGGTGGTGCACACCTGGAATCCCAACTACTCGGGAGAATGAGGCAGGAGAATTGCTTGAACCCAGGAGACAGAGGTTGCAGTGAGCCGAGATCATGCCACTGTACTCCACCCTGGGTGACAGAGTGAGACTCTTCTCAAAAAAACAAAAAGAGAGTAGTAAAATTGTTACATTCTTACAACTACAAGTTATACATATATATTTTTGGAAACAGGTCCCTCTGCTACTCAGGCTGGAATGCAGTGGTACAATCACGGCTCACTACATCCTTGACCTCCCAGGCTCAATTGATCCTTCCCCCTTCAGCCTCCCAAGTAGCTGAGGCCACAGGTGTGCACCACCATGCCTGGCTAATTTTTGTCTTTTTAGTAGAGATGAGGTCTTGCTATGTTGCCCAGGCTGGTCTCAAACTCCTGGCCTCAAGCAATCCTCCCACCTCAGTCTCCCAAAGTGCTGGGATTACAGGCTGAGTCACTGTGCCCAGCCAACCAAAACTAATATTTTAAAACACTAAGCCTTGAAAAATCTTTAGCATATAGATTGAGGATAATTACTTCATCCTTGGAAATGCCAAATCACATGGAACCCTGGCAGGGCCTAAGAATCAAAGGAGGTTCTGCACAGTCTGGGACTCCCGTCACCCCTGACCTGCTCTGTATCCTCTAAGGCACCATCACAGCCTAAGGCTATCTTTCCCAAGAACAAATCCTTTTCCTACACCAAAGGGAAAGCTCCAAGGCAGCCAGCCCTTCCCTCTCCATTTCCCCTTTCATCAGTCACCGAGGCCTGTGCTCTTTGTCATTCACTAGATATATTATTTCTCATATATTCTTACAAATAATGTGATGCAATATATAGTCTGTGGGCCCAGTGTCGGAGTTTGAGATCAGCCTGGCCAACATGATGAAACGCATCTCTATTAAAAATACAAAAAACTAGCCAGGCGTGGTGGTGGGTGCCTGTAATCCCAGCTACTCAGGAAGCTGAGGCGGAAGAATCACTTGTACCTGAGAGGTGGAGGTTACGGTGATCCTAGATCACGCCACTGCACTCCAGCCTGGGCAACAAGAGTGAAACTCCATCTCAAAAAAAAAAAAAATAAATAAGTCTGGGCACGATGGCTCATGCCTGCAATCCCAGCACTTTGGGAGGCCGAGGTGGGCGGATCACGAGATCAGGAGTTAGAGACCCGCCTGACCAACATGGTGAAACATTGTCTCTACTAAAAACACAAAAATTAGCTGGGTGTGGTGGAGTGTGCCTGTAATCTCAGCTACTCAGGAGGCTGAGGCAAGAGAATTGCTTGAACCAGGGAGGCAGCGGTTGCAGTGAGCCAAGACTGCCACTGCACTCCAACCTGGGTGACAGAGTGAGACTCCGTCTCAAAAAGAAAAAAAATATACACACACACACACACACACATATATATAAAATATATATACATACATATATACATTCTATGAGTTACCACATGTAAAGTATTCAGAACAGTGCCTGGCACACAGTGAGTAGTGTTTTTTTTTTTCTTCTGAGATGGAGTTTCACTCTTGTTGCCCAGGCTGGAGTACAGTGGTGCGTTCTTGGCTCACTGCAACCTCCCCCTCTGGGGTTCAAACGATTCTCCTGCCTCAGCCTCCCGAGTAGCTGGGCTTACAGACATGTGCCCAGCAAACTTTTGTATTTTTTTTTTTTAGTAGAGATCGGGTTTCTCCATGTCAGCCAGGCTGGTCTCAAATTCCTGACCTGATCCACCCACCTCAGCCTTCCAAAGTGCTGCAATTACAGGCGTGAGCCACCATGCCCAGCCAAGTACAATGGTTTTATAGCATAATTTAATAACAATTAATATTTAATAACAATTAATATTGTATTTGTCATATATTATGTATATATGACATATATGTCATGTCATATATTATGTCATATATTATGTATATATCATATATATACATGTGTATGTATATTATGTATATGTATATGTCATATATTATGTATATAAATATCATGACAATTTTTCTTTTTTTTTAGCCTCTGTCCCCCAGGCTACAGTGCAGTAGTGTGACCTCAGCTCACTGCAACCTCTGCCTCCCGTGTACATGCAATTGGGATTACCGATGCGTACGCCACCACTCCCGGCTAATTTTTGTATTTTTAGTAGAAATGGGGTTTCACCGTGTTGGCCAGGATGGTCTCGAACTCCTGACCTCAAATGATCTGCCCACCTCAGACTCCCAAAGTGCTGGGACTATAGGTGTGAACCAACGCACCTGGCCTATCATGAGAATTTTTTTTTTTTTTTTTTTAGACGGAGTTTTGCTCTTGTTGCCCAGGCTGGAGTGCAGTGGCGTGATCTCAGCTCACTGCCAGCTTCACCTCCCGAGTTCACACCATTCTCCTGCCTTAGCCTCCCAAGTAGCTGGGACTACAGGTGCCCACCACCTCGCCCGGCTAATTTTTTGTATTTTTAGTACAGATGGGGTTTAGTCTCTACTAAACCCCTAGTTTCACCGTGTTAGCCAGGATGGTCTCGATCTCCTGACCTTGTGATCCGCCCGCCTCAGCCTCCCAAAGTGCTGGGATTATAGGTGTGAGCCACCGTGCCCAGCCGAGAATTTCTAACATTCTTTTAGCTCTTGTTACATGCTAAGGGCATCAGCTGCCATCATTTCATCCAATTTTATCATCAGCAACCTTAAGAGGCAGGCACATAATTATCCCCATTTTACAGAAAGGAAGACTAAGGCCCAGGTGGCAGAAAACACCTCTCCATAAATACCCAGCCGGTAAGTTTCAGAGCCAGGCCTTCCAGAGCCTCTAAGAGCTGCCTTTTTAACCTCTCCCAGGCCTGGGTAGAATTGGAAGACTCCCTGAAGGTGGTGTGCTTGCCTGGGCCACAATGAATGAGAATTTGACCAGTGAGACAGGAATTCTGTGTGTAGCCACTGCCTGCATGCCTTTGCAAGAGGTCCGGCCTGGGGATCCAGGACTTGCAGTTGGACGAAAGAGTTTCCTCTACCTCTGGGTTAAGGGCAAGGAGAAGGGACGGGTGCTCACCTCAGGGTGAATACACAAGTTTTTGCGGGAGCTCAGAGCCAGCCCCAGAAATGGCAGCTTCTCGCCCTCCTGCTTCTCATAGAAGTTGAGCAACTTTCGAAGCTCTTCGATCACCTACTCCAAAGTTGGGGGCAGGTAGGGGGAGCTTGTGTTCATTGGAGGCACAAACCCCTGCCCTGCCAGGCCCCAGCCTCTTCCCCAGCTTCCCAGACACCCCGAAAGCTGGTGATGGCCACCACCAGGGGGACCAATAGGGCCTAGGGAACAGTGGGGCTGGAGCACCAGGATGAGTCCCAGCTCACCTTCTCAATCTCCGGCACAGTTCTTGAGCAGTAGATGAGTTTGGTCACCTCCAGCGGATATGCCTGCCGATAACAAGTGGACTCAGTCCCTGTCCTGTCCCTTCTTTTGTCTACCTTTATGGGTTCAACGCATCACTCACCCGCTGGTATGCCATGATCAGGGCCAACAGGGACACTGTCTTCCCAGTGCCTGAGGGCATCTCCAGGACTCCATGACCCTGCATGTTGGGAACCAGAGGGACAACACACAGGGTCTCAAAACCTTGGGCACACAAACTCTGGGGACTCTCCCCGACCTCCAACGCCACCAACTTGGAACAGCAGGATAACACAGCAGCAGTTCACATTGGCAGTGGGGTTCAAACCCACTTCTGCTTCCTTCTTGTTGAGTAGTCTTAGGCAAGTACCTTCACCTCCCCGGACCTCAGTATCCCTACCTCTAAAACAGGCCTAAGGCCGGGCGTGGTGACTCACACCTGTAATCCCAGCACTATGGGAGGTCGAGGCAGGTGGATCACCTGAGGTCAGGAGTTTGAGACCAGCCCGGCCAATATGCTGAAACCCCTTCTCTACTAAAAATACAAAAAATTAGCCGGATGTGGTGGCGTGCACCTGTAATTCTGTCTCAAAAATAAATAAATAAAATAAAATGGGCCTAATAATAAAATCTTCCTCATAACATGACTGTGATGATTAGTGAGAAATTGTTAAATATTTAGACCAGTAGCTGATATATAGTGAACTTTTCTCCCTTCTTTTTTAAGAGACAGTCTGTTGCCCAGACTGGAATGCAACGGCACAATCATGGCTCACTGCAGCCTCCAACTCCTGGCCTCAAGCGATCCTCCTGCCTCAGCCTCCCAAGCAGTGGGGACTACAGGCAAGCACCACTACACCCAGCTAATTTTCTAATTTTTCGTAGAGATAGGATCTTGCTGTGTTGCCCAAGCTGGTCTCCAATACCTGGTCCCAGGTGATCTTCCCACCTCCACCTCGCACCAAAGTGCTGGGATTACAGGCACGAACCACTGCGCCCAGCCTATTGACCATTATTATTTTATTTTATTTATTTTTGAGACCGAGTCTCACTCTGTCCCCCAGGCTGGAGTGCAATGGCGCCACCTCGGCTAGCTGCAACCTCCGCTTCTCGGGTTCAAGCGATTCTCCTGCCTCAGCCTTCCGAGTAGCTGGGATTACAGGCGCCCGCCACCACACCTGGCTAATTTTTGTATTTTTAGAAGAGACGGGGTTTCACCATGTGGGCCAGGCTGGTCTCGATCTCCTGACCTCAAGTGATCCGCCCGCCTCGGCCTCCCAAAGCGCTAGGATTACAGGCACGAGCCACCGCGCCCAGCCTATTCACCATTATTATTTTGGATAACGGAAGATTATGGGGTCCTGGATTCCCAAGGACCTCGTACTTCTAAAATCCAGAGGTCCTGCAATCTGTTTTAGGCCCAGGCGTGGCAGCCCCTCCCGTCGAGTGGGCGGGTCGGGCCCACCTGCCACCCACCTTGGCGTCCAGCGTGCGTTTGAGCTCCCGCATGTAGGAGAACTGCTCGGGGTAGATGTAGTCGTAAGGGAAGTAGACCAGGAGCCCGTCCACGTTGAGCCTGGCGGCAGGGGCTGCTGGGTCAGTCCCCGTTCCCTCAGCCCCTCTCCCGCCTCCACACTGCCCGGTCGTGGGGCCCAAAAGGGTGACCTGCCCGGCGCCCCCGGTAACCCTCAGGTACTCAGGAGCCTCAGTGTCTCCTCGCTATCACCGCTGCTCCCTGCGGCTGCCCCCGCCCCACCCCTTCACCCTCCCCTCGCCCCACTGGGGACCCAGGCGCGCCCACCGGTGACCCCATCTTCAAGAACCCCCCGCGCCCGCTCGCGAGCCGCGACCCCCCTGCCCCCTTCTCACTTCATGGCGCCGGCCGGAGTGTGCAGCGGCGTCCACCCGCCTCCCTCATGAATATTTAGCGAGAGGCCGGGTCGTGGACATCCTCAAGGGCTCGCTCCACCTATATTACGAGACCATTGGCTGATCTGCCCGTCAATCCGCTAGGGCAGAGCCAATCGGGATACTGCGCGTGCGCACGGAAAAGCGAGGGCTGCTGACTGTCGCGAGAGGCGGTGCGGGAGGCGTCACTGAGGATCGTCGAGGGCCAATCAAAAAGAAAACATGGAAGGGAGAGAGCCGAGAGAATCGCTCTCATTCACTAGAATTTGGTCCTCCTGCGCCTGCCAAGATTGTCTGAGTATTGATCGAACCCAGGAGTTCGAGATCAGCTTGAGAAAGATAGCGAGAACCCCCGCCCCTCCACCTGGTCTCAAACAAACAAACAAAAAAAATTCGTCTCAGTAGCGAATAGAGATTCTAACGGAGAATGACAGGGACACTGGTGATCCTTTCTGGGCCCAAGAGTTAGAAATGGCTTTGCAGCACCAAAAATGCGTTTATAAAATACCTGCTGTAAAACAAAAGAGTAATACAAATAATTTTTAAATAACATAAAATAAAAACAAATGAATGAAAACAAAGCAAAATAAAATAAAATACATGGTCAAAATGATACAAAATACATGCTGTATCCCAGACTTCTATGGTATAAACAACTTATAAACAGCTCTTCCTATTTATTGAGCACCTACTTTTTGCCAAATACTGTGATAGGTGTTTTAATAAGGGAATAACGAAAAGGCAGTGTGGTTTAGTTGCTAACTTGTGGGCTCTGGAACCAAAATTCCTGGGTTCATAATCCTGGCGTCACTCTTGTTGCCCAGGCTGGAGTGCAATGGCATGATCTCAGCTCACGCAAACCTCCACCTCCCAGGTTCAAGCAATTCTCCTCCCTCAACCTACAGATTAGCTGGGATTACAGGCACATACCACCACACCTGGCTAATTTTTGTATTTTTTGGTAGAGATGGGGTTTCACCATGTTGACCAGGATAGTCTTGATCTCTTGACCTCGTGATCCGCCTGCCTTGGCCTCCCAAAGTGCTGGGATTACAGGTGTGAGCCACCACACCTGGTCTGGGGTTACACTTTTGTATCTGCAAAGTAGTTAATAATCAGCCTATCTACAATGTAGGTGATGCTACATTGTAGCATTACAATAATCTAATTGTTAATTAAAGACTATTACTATTGTTAATTACATATTACTATTGTAGATAGTCTGTTAATTAGGTGAGTTAATTTCAAATCACATAAAGCAGTTAAAACTGGGTTTAGCACATACTAAGCATTCAATAAATGCTAGTTTTGGCTGGGCGTGGTGGCTTACACCTGTAATCCCAGCATTTTAGGAGGCCGAGGTGGGTGGGTCACTTGAGGTCAGGAGTTTGAGACTAGCTTGACTAATATGGTGAAACCCTGTCTCTACTAAAAATATTTTAAAAATTAGCCAGTTGTGGTGGCGCACACCTGCAGTCCCAGCTACTTGGGAGCATGCCTGTAGTCCCAGCTACTCAGGAGGCTGAGGCAGGAGGATCACTTGAGCTGAGGAGACAGAGGCTTCAGTGAGCCGAGATCATGCCACTGCACTCCAGCCTGGGTGACAGAGGGAGAATCTGTCTCAAAAATAATAATAAGTAAATAAATGCGGCCAGGCATGGTGGCTCAAGCCTGTAATCCCAGCACTTTGGGAGGCCGAGGCGGGCAGATCACCTGAGGTTGGGAGTTTGGGACCAGCCTGACCAACATGGAGAAACCCCGTCTCCACTAAAAATACAAAATTAGCCGGGCGTGGCGGCTCACACCTGTAATCCCAGCTACTCAGGAGGCTGAGGCAGGAGAATCACTTGAACCCGGGAGGTGGAGGTTGCGGTGAGTTGAGATCGCGCCATCGCACTGCAGCCTGGGCAACAAGAGCAAAACTCCATTTCAAATAAAAATAAAAATAAAAATAATAATAATAAAATAAAACATAAATGCTAGTTTTTGTTTCTTCAACAAATAGCTATGTGACATCTACCATGTACCTAATCCTCTGCTGGCCCCTGGGAACAGAAAGGTGACCATGACAGCCTCAGCACCTGCCCTCAAAGAACAGATTTTTTTCTCTTTTTTTTCTTGAGACAGGGTCTTGCTCTGTCGCTGAGGCTGGAGTGCAGTGGCACAGTCACAGCTCACTGCAGCCTCCACTTCTTGGGCTCAAGTGATCCTCCCACCTCAGCTTCCTGAGTAGCTAGGACCACAGGTTGTGCACCACCAACCCCAGCTAATTTTTATTTTTTTAAATTTTTTAGAGACAAGGTCTCACCACATTGCCCAAGCTGGTTAAACTCTCGGGTTCAAGTGATCCTCTCCCCTCAGCCTATCAAATTGTTGGGATTACAGGGGTAAGGCACCAGGCCTGGCCTCAAAGAACAGATATCAAACATACAAATAAATATATGATTACAGCCTGGAGTGGTGGCTCGCCCCTGTAGTTCCAGCACTTTGGAAGGCCAAGGCAAGTACATTGCTTGAGCTCAGGAGCTGAAGACAAGCCTGAGCAATGTGGTGAAAACCCGTCTCTACAAAAAAATGCAAACATTAGCTGGGCGTGGTGGCACACACCTGTAGTCCCAGATACTCAGGAGGCTGAGGTGGGAGAATCACTTAGGCCTGGGAGGCAGAGGTTGCAGTGGGCAGTGATTGTGCCACTGCACTCCAGCCTGGGCAACAGGAGTGAAACCCTGTCTCAAATGTGTGTGTGTGTGTATGTGCGTGTGTGTGTGTGTGTGTGTGGTGTGTGTGTGCGCGCGCGTGCGCATGCGTGTATAATCACAACTGCAAAAGTGCTGTGAAGGAAAACTTCAAGTCACCATAAAGATTTATTATGGGCTGGGCACAGTGGCTTCTGCCTGTATTCCCAGCACTTTGGGAGGCCAAGGCGGGTGGATCACCAGGTCAGGAGTTCAAGACCAGCCTGGTCAACATGGTGAAACCCTGTCTCTACTGAAAAAAAAAAAAAAAAAAAAAGCCAGGCGTGGTGGCATGTGTCTGTAATCCCAGCTACTCAGGAGGCTAAGGCAGGAGAATTGCTTGAACCCAGGAGGCAGAGGTGAGCCAAGATCATGCCACTGCACTCTAGCCTGGGTGACAGAACAAGACTCCGTCCCAGAAAAGAAAAAAAAAAAGACTTATTATGACAGGATGCCTACTGTCAACTGTGGGGTGTGTTGGCCAAGTGATCAGAGAAGGCTTCCTGGAAGAAGCGAGGTTTGAATAGAGCCAGAAAATAATTAGAAGAAATCAACCAGCAAGAGGGGATGGATGAGAGAAGTGAGAAAGCTGTTCCAGGGAGAGACCATCATGCAAAAAGCTCTAGGCCAGAAGAAAGCTGAGGCCTGTGAACTTTAAAAGGTGGGTGGGGCCGGGCGCGGTGGCTCAAGCCTGTAATTCCAGCACTTTGGGAGGCCGAGACAGGCGGATCACGAGGTCAGGAGATCGAGACCATCCTGGCTAA
>NW_012119599.1:2191972-2193609 GCF_000951035.1 Colobus angolensis palliatus | reverse complement strand
GGCCTCCCAAAGTGCTGGGATTACAGGCTTGAGCCACCACACCCGGCCAATATATTTTTTTGTTTTTACTTTTCTATCTCCTACAGGAAGAAAATATAATTTGTTACAGGGTCTCGCTATGTTGCCCAGGCTGGTCTTGGGCTCAAGCCATCCTGCTGCCTCAGCCTCCCAAAGTGCTGGGATTTACAGGCGTGAGCCACTGCATCTGCCCCAGATCCAAAATCTTTACTGTCACCTACAGAGTCTTCTCTAACTAGCTTACCGCTCATCACCCCGATACCAACCCACCTTACTGCTCTAAGCTCCTCCTCCCTCTCCCCCAGCTCATTTTGTTTCAGCCATGCTGGCCTCCTTGCTGTCTCTAAAACACAACAAGCACATTCCACCTCAGGGCCTTTGCACCAGCTATTTTGTGTGCCTGGAACGCTATTTCCCCTGAGAACCAGGTGGCTGATATACTCGCCTCCCTCAGCAGTTTGCTCAGTTGTCACCTTCTCGGCCCGGCACAGTGGGTCACACCTGTAATCCTCACACTTTGGGAGGCCAAAGCGGGCAGATCACCCGAGGTCAGGATTCCGAGAGCAGCATGGCCAAGATGATGAAGTCCTGTCTCTACTAAAAATAGAAAAATTGGCAAGGTGTGGCAGCACATACCAGTAATCCCAGCTACCGGGGAGGCTGAAGCAGGAGAATCACTGGAACCTGGGAGGCAGAGGCTGCAGTGAGCCAAGATTGTGCCACTGTACTCCAGCCTGGGTGACAGAGCAAGACCCCATCTCAAAAAAAAAAAAAAAGTCACCCAAATGAAGGCTTCCTGACCTCCAAATTAAATCTGTCTCCTAGACACACACACACATGCACACACGTGCGCGCACACACACACATTGTATCTCCCCCTTCCCTGCTTTATTGTTCTTGAGAGCTCATTTAACCATGTGACATACTGAATATTTTACTTATTTATTTTGTTTAGCAAGTCAACTCCTGGCTGGGTGTGGGGACTCATGCCTGTAATCCCAGCACTTTGGGAGGCTGGAGCAGTTGGATCACCTGAGGTTGGGAGTTCAAGACCAGCCTGACCAACATAGTGAAACCTCGTCTCTATTAAAAACGCAAAAATTAGCCACGTGTGGTGTCACGTGCCTGTAATCCCAACTACTCAGGAGGCTGAAGCAGGAGAATCGCTTGAATCCGGGAGGCAGAGGTTAACCCTGAGCTGAGATTGCGCCATTGCACTCCAGCCTGGGCAACAAAAGTGAAACTCTGTCTCGAAAAAAAAAAAAAAGTCAGCTCCATGGCAGGAGTGATGGCTCATGCCTATAATCCCAGCACTTTGTGAGGCCGTGGTGGATGGATCACTTGAAGATTGAGACCAGCCTGGCCAACATGGTGAAACCCCATCTCTACTAAAAATACAAAAATTAGCCGTGCGTGGTGGCACATGTCTGTAGTCCCAGCTACTTGGGAGGCTGAGGCAGGAGAGTGGCTTGAACCTGGGAGGTAGAGGTTGCAGTTAGCCAAGATCGCGCCATTACTCTCCAGCCTGGGCAACAGACTCTGTCTCAAAAAGCAAGCAAGCAAGCAAGCAAGAAAGAAAAAAGGATGGAAAGGCCCCTGACAAGCACTGTTGCATAAAG
>NW_012119599.1:2182577-2184227 GCF_000951035.1 Colobus angolensis palliatus | reverse complement strand
GTTTCACCATGTTGGCCAGGCTGGTCTCGAACTCCTGACCTCAGGTGATCCACCTGCCTTGGCCTCCCAAAGTGCTGGGATTACAAGCATGAGCCACTGCGCCCGGCCTAGGCTGGTTTATAAAACTGCTAAACTAAGCAGAACAAGAATTAAATATCAAGGAAATACTCTCCTAGATTGTCATGCTACATCAGCCAATACTAAAATTATCAAGATACACCATTTGAATGAACTCCATGGTCCATGTCGAATTACCTGTGATATTACCCATCTAATAAACAGTACTATGTCCCTTAATGGGAGAAAAAAGTTGGAGAATTAAGAGAATATCAACCCAATGCTGGTTGGGTGCAGTGGCTCATGTCTATATTCCCAGCCAAGGCAGGAGGATCACCTGAGCCCAGGAGTTCAAGGCCAGCCTGGGCAACACAGTGAGACCCTGTCTCTACAGAAAATAAAATAAATAAATAAAAAATTAGTGTGATATGGTGCCTGTAGTCCCAGCTACTTGGGAGGCTGAAGAAGGAGGATCATTAAAGCCCGAGAAGTTGAGGCAGCAGTGAGCCATGAGTGAGACTCCTCTGAAAAAAAGAAAAAAAAAAAAAGGTGATTACTAGAGGAAAAAAACCTAAAGCGGGGTTTGTGGGGAGTAGGAGGTCCCATCCTGCTAGGTTGCACTATGTTCTCCTGGGAGGCCTCACGGGAGAGTCATTTCCTTGTCTTTTTCAGTTTCTAGAGCTGAATTCTTTGCATTCCTTGCATTCCTTGGCTTGGAACCCCTTCCCTAACCTTCAAAGCTGGCAGCTAGCCTCTGGCTCCAGTGTCGCATGGCGCGTCACATGGCCCGTCTCTGTCTTCCTATCCAAGCTTCCTTTTATAAGAACATTGAAGCCAGGCACGGTGGCTCATGCCTGTAATTCCAGCACTTTGGGAGGCCAAGGCAGGTGGATCACGAGGTCAGGAGTTCAAGACTAGGCTGGCCAACACAGTGAAACGCCATCTCTACTAAAAATACAAAAAAGTAGCCAGGCATGGTGGCAGGCGCCTATAATCTCAGCTACTTGGGAGGCTGAGGCAGGAGAATCACTTGAACCTGGGAGGTGGAGGTTGCAGTGAGCCAAGATCAAGCCATTGCACTCCAGCCTGGGCGACAATGCAAGACTCCATCTCAAAAAAAAAAAAAAGAACATTGGAGACCAGGTTTAGGACTTACTCCTATACTCCAGGATTATCCTCCCATTTTCAGATCCTTAAGGTCAGCACACTTGCAACCTCCCTTTACCATATAAGGTCACATTCACAGGATTATGGATTTGACAAACCAAAAATTGGTCATAAACAATGTTAGCAATTTGGAACCAGTCATCACAGCAATATATTTTATTTGAATCATTTTATCTCTCTCTGGTGAATCACAGAGTGCAGAGGTTTGGTTTTATTTATTTTTCTTTTTCTTTTTTTTCAGACGGAGTCTCACTCTGTCACTCAGGCTGGAGTGCAGCGGCACAATAGCTCACTGCAACCTCTGCCTCCCGGGTTCAAGCAATTGTCCTGCCTCGGCTTCTGGAGTAGCTGAGATTACAGACAACTGTCACCACGCCCGGCTAATTTTTTGTATTTTTAGTAGTAGAGATGGGTTTCACCATCTTT
>NW_012119599.1:2179423-2181697 GCF_000951035.1 Colobus angolensis palliatus | reverse complement strand
GTCTCAAACTCCTGACCTCAGGTGATCCGCCCGCCTCGGCCTCCCAAAGTGCTGGGATTACAGGCGTGAGCCACCACACCCGGCAATTTTTTTTTAGACAGAGTCTTGCTCTGTCGCCCAGGCTGGAGTGCAGTAGCGTGATCTCGGTTTACTGCAACCTCCACCCCCCGGGGTTCAAGCGATTCTCCTTTCTCAGCCTCCCAAGTAGCTGGGATTACAGGTGCACACCACCACCCCGGGCTAATTTTTGTATTTTTAGTAGAGACGGGGTTTCACCATATTGGTCAGGCTGGTCTCGAATTCCTGACCTCAGGTGATCCATCTGCCTCAGCCTCCCAAAGTGCTGGGATTACAGACCTGAGCCATGCACCCGGCTTAATTTTTTTATTTTTGATAGAGACAGGGTCTCCCTATGTTGTCCAAGCTGGCAGAGATTTTTGGTTGTTTGTTTGTATGTTTGAGAGGGAGTTTTGCTCTTGTTGCCCAGGCTGGAGTACAATGGTGCGATCTCAGCTCACCGCAACTTCCGCCTCCTGGGTTTAAGCCATTCTCCTGCCTCAGCCTCCCAAGCAGCTGGGACTACAGGTGCCCACCAGGCTAATTTTTGTGTTTTTTAGTGGAGATGAGGTTTCACCTTGTTGGCCAGGCTGGTTTCAAACTCCTGGCCTCCAGCAATCCACCCGCCTTGACCTCCCAAAGTGCTGAGATTACAGGCATGAGCCACCGTGCCTGGCCTCTCAACCTACAATTTCAGCACACAAGGAAACATCCCACCGTGAGTGAGAACCAGCAGACACAACAAACTGTAGGATTAGCTGCCTCCAAACTTCAGGTGATACAATTATCAGGCATATATTTGAAACTAAAGGACACAAAAGAATCCAAAACATAAAACAAAGGATTGGACTTGTGTGAAAAGAATCCCTTAGAAAGGGCTACTTTCAGGCCGGGTACGGTGGCTAATGGCCTATAATCCCAGCACTTTTGAAGGCCGAGGTGTGTGGATCACCTGAGGTCAAGAGTTTGAGACCAGCCTGGCCAACATGGTGAAACCCCGTCTCCACTAAAAATACAAAAAGTAGCCGGGTGTAGTGGCGGATGCCCGTAATCCCAGCTACTCGGGAGGCTGAGGCAGGAGAATCGCTTAAACTCAGGAGGCAGAGGTTGCAGTGAGCTGAGATTGCGCTATTGTACCCCAGCCTGGGCAACAGAGCAAGATTAAAAAAAAAAAAAAAAAGAAGAAGGGCTACTTTCATACTGCTTTGCCAAAAATCCTAACCACAATGATGAGCACGTATTGAGTCAAAACAGAACCAAAAGAAAAGAAAGTCAATTTCTGTGCAAACTACTTTTATTTATAAGTAAAGTTTCCCTATTTTGTTTATAAACATTAAACCAGTGCTGTGTGAAGGCACTTAATTGGGGAGAGGAGGGGCAGGGATCCTGGTAGAGACCAATGTTTCCCACCCAGACCCCAAGACTGCTGGGAGAGATGGAGTCAGTGGTGACCCCCAGAAAAATCCAGTGGTGTGGTCGCCCATCCCAGGCTCTGCTGGGCAGGTGGGTGGCTTGCTGGGGGATGTGATGGTGGCAGTAGGCATGGGAGGCACTTTGGACGGGATCTGATTTGGCAAAAGGAAGTGGTTTCCTCTCCCCAGTGATTTCCAGCCCCTCCCGGACCTCCCAAGGCTAAGGCAGATTCCTAAACTTAAGGCTGGGGTCCCCCTTCTCCCCTGAACTTCCAGGAGAACAGAGAACCGGTGGCGAGGACCACCACCAGCAGGGTGAGGGGTGCAGATAAAGGCAGCAAAAAACGGGGTGGTCTGCAGGGAAGGCGGTTTGCTTGTTTCTGTCGGCCTCAGAAACCTCCTTCTATCCTGCTAGACTTTACTCCTTTGAGGCTTCACCCTGGGGAAGAGCTGGGGAGAGACAGGATCTTCAGACATCAGGAGCTCCCACCACCTCATCCCACACACAAATCCACTGCCTGTCTCCATCCTCCCACCCCTTCCTAAGGGAACCTCTCAGCACCTCCCAAACTGCTCCAGAATCCAAGTTCTGTGTCACCTCCAAGAACCAGACAGAAGCTTCCAATCAGAGCCTCCATTGATGAAATGGAATATTTCCAGTCGCTCCTAACTGCCACAAGGAGAAGCCCACCTCTCTCTAACACCTTGGCTGTCTTTTTGGGTCCCACTTCCATATTTAAAAAAGTCTTGGCCGGGAGCAGTGGCTTAAGCCTGTAATCCCAGCACTTTGGGAGGCTGAGACGGG
>NW_012119599.1:2170164-2177864 GCF_000951035.1 Colobus angolensis palliatus | reverse complement strand
GCTGGGATTACAGGCTTGAGCCACCGCACCCGGCCTAAAATGGATTATTCTTTAACCTCTCCACCAATACAATCAGGGATGATAACAAAAACATTGGATTAAGCATAAACCAGTCAAATAACTAGTAAGGCAGCACTCGCCAGCACCCTACATCCTGATAGCTCTATAAAGGGCTCTTCCAGCCAGATGTGGTGGATCATGCCTGCAATCCCAGGACTTTGGGAGGCTGGGGCGGACTCCTGAGAGTTCTAGACCAACCTGGCCAACATGCCAAAATCCTGTCTACTAAAAATACAAAAAAAAAAAAAAAGCTGTGCTTGGTGGCACGTGCCTGTCATCCTAGCTACTGTCAAGGCCAAGGAAGGAGAATCACTTGAGCCCTGGAGGCAGAGGTTGCAGTGAGCCCACATCTTATCACTGCACTCCAGTCTGGGTGACAAAGCAAGACTCCATCTCAAATAAATAAATAAAAATTGGCTGGCTGGGCACGATGACTCAAGCCTTGTAATCCCAGCACTTTGGGAGGCAGAGGTGGGTGGATCACGAGGTCAGGAGATCGAGACCATCCCAGCTAACACGGTGAAACCCTGTCTCTACTAAAAATACAAAAACTTAGCAAGGGGTGGTGGTGGGCGCCTGTAGTCCCAGCTACTTGGGAGGCTGAAGCAGGAGAATGGCGTGAACCCAGGAGGTGGAGCTTGCAGTGAGCCGAGATCGCGCCATTGCACTCCAGCCTGGGCGACACAGCAAGACTCCATCTCAAGAAAAAAAAAAAAAAATTGACCGGTCCTGGTGGCTCATGCTTGTAATCCTAGCACTTTGGGAGACCGAGGGGGGCGGATCATTTGAAGTCAGGAGATCAAAACCAGCCTGGCCAACATGGTGAAACCCCGTCTCCACTAAAAATACAAAAAGTAGCCGGGTGTGGTGGTGGTGGGCGCCTGTAATCCCAGGCAGGAGAACTGGTTGAGCCCAGGAGGCGGAGGTTACAGTGAGCAGAGATGGCGCCACTGCACTCCAGCCTGGGCGACAGAGCGAGACTCCCTCTCAGAAATAAATAAACAAAGTTTAAAAATAAATAAATAAATAAATAATAGAAGTTTAAAAATAAAATAAAGGGCTCTTCCTCCTCTACTCCCCTAACGATAAGGGACCCTTATCCCCGACATTACTATCAAATAGAATGGACTCTTCCTCGCCTCTCCATGAACAATAATGAGCTTTTCTGACCTCCCTCGCCCAATATAACAGTTTGTCCCTGTCACCTCTTCTTTTTCCTGTGGGATCCCCCTTTTCCCCAACCGTCGGGACGTCCCCATGACATCCCCCCTGGGCTTACCCCGAAGTAGTTCCGCGGCACGTAGCCCTCCTGGCCGTGCAGCGCGGCCCACCACCAGTCGGTCTCCTCCGGCCCGTCCCTCCGCAGCACGGTGACCGACTCGCCCTCGCGGAAGGACAGCTCGTCCCCGAACTCGGCGCTGTAGTCCCAGAGAGCGTACACCGCCCCGCTGTTCATCAGCCCCATACTCTGCTCAACGTCTGAAACATGCCACGGAGGGGAAGGTGAGAGCCTGGCCCAGGGGGTCCAAGAACAGGGGCCACGTGGGGACCAGGACAGGCCCTGGAATTTGGCGCCTCTCCCAGCAACCACCTGAAATCTTGCGTGTGCCCAAGGCTGCGGATGGGAACAGGAGCTGGAGTCAGATGCCGGGACTGGCCATCTTTGAGCATTGGAGGAAACTGGGGGAGGCATGCCAGTGGGCCACCCACTCCTGAGGCAGGGTCAGAGGCTCCCATTTCCCCCTTTTTTTTTTCTTTTTTCTTTTATTGAGATGGAGTTTCGCTCTTGTCACCCAGGCAGGAGTGCAATGGTGCGGTCTCACTGCAACGTCCACCTCCCGAGTTCCAGCGATTCTCCCTCCTCAGCCTTCCAAGTAGCTGGGATTACAGGCGTGCGCCACCACGCCTGGCCAATTTTTGTATCTTTAGTAGAGACGGGGTTTCACCATGTTGGTCAGGCTGGTATCAAACTCCTGACCTCAAGTGATCCACCTGCCTCGGCCTCCCAAAGTGTTGGGATTACAGGCGTGAGCCACCTGGCCCGGCCCTCCATTTCCTTCTTGTACATTGCTGAATCCCTGTGTCAACCCTAGAGGTCCAGTCTTTTGCCCTATCCTGGCGCTTAGCTTAAATGGCAGTCTCTAAGGAAAATTCGCACCTTCCTTGAATGATAGGGTCCTTTAAGTTGGCTCATGGACTGCCTCTTTCTTTCTTTTCTTTTCTTTTTGGAGACGGAGTCTCGCTTTGTCACCCAGGCAGGAGTGCAATGGTGCGGTCTCACTGCAACGTCCACCTCCCGAGTTCCAGCGATTCTCCCTCCTCAGCCTTCCAAGTAGCTGGGATTACAGGCGTGCGCCACCACGCCTGGCCAATTTTTGTATCTTTAGTAGAGACGGGGTTTCACCATGTTGGTCAGGCTGGTATCAAACTCCTGACCTCAAGTGATCCACCTGCCTCGGCCTCCCAAAGTGTTGGGATTACAGGCGTGAGCCACCTGGCCCGGCCCTCCATTTCCTTCTTGTACATTGCTGAATCCCTGTGTCAACCCTAGAGGTCCAGTCTTTTGCCCTATCCTGGCGCTTAGCTTAAATGGCAGTCTCTAAGGAAAATTCGCACCTTCCTTGAATGATAGGGTCCTTTAAGTTGGCTCATGGACTGCCTCTTTCTTTCTTTTCTTTTCTTTTTGGAGACGGAGTCTCGCTGTGTCGCCCAGGCTGGAGTGCAGTCACGCGATTTTGGCTCACTGCAACCTCCACCTCCGGGTTCCAGCGATTCTCTGGCCTCAGCCTCTCAAGTAGGTGGGACTACAGGCGCACGCTGCCGCACCCGGCTAATTTTTTAAATATTTTTAGTAGAGATGGGGTTTCACCCTGTTGCCCAGGCTGGTTTGGAAATCCTGAGCTCAGTCAATCTGCCTGCCTCAAGCCTCCCAAAGTGCTAGGATTACAGGCGTGAGTCACCGCGCCTGGCTTTCTTTTCTTTCTTTCTTTTTTCTTTTTCTTTTATTTATTTTATTTTATTTTATTTTATTTTATTTTTTTGAGACGGAGTCTCGCTCTGTCACCCAGCCTGGAGTACTGTGGCCGGATCTCAGCTCACTGCAAGCTCCGCCTCCCGGGTTCACGCCATTCTCCTGCCTCAGCCTCCCGGGTAGCTGGGACTACAGGCGCCGCCACCTCGCCCGGCTAGTTTTTTGTAGTTTTTAGTAGAGACGGGGGTTCACCGTGTTAGCCAGGGTGGTCTCGATCTCCTGACCTCGTGATCGTCTCGGCCTCCCAAAGTGCTGGGATTACAGGCTTGAGCCACCGCGCCCGGCCTATTTTTTTTTTATTTTATTTTGAGACAAGGTCTCACTCTGCCACCCAGGCTGCAGTAGTGCAGCGGTGAAATCAAACTCACTGCAGCCTCGAACTTCCAGATTCAAGAAATCCTCCTGCCTCAGCCTCCTCCTGATTCTTTATATTATTATTAAATATTTTGTAGGCCGGGCACAGTGGCTCACATCTATAATCACAGCACTTTGGGAGGCCAAGGCGGGTGGATCACCTGAGGTCAGGGGTTCGAGACCAACCTGGCCAACATGGCAAAACCCCATCTCTACTACAAATACAAAACAAATAAAAATGCAAAAAACTTAGCGGGATGTGGTGGCACGTGCCTGTAATCCCAGTTACCGAGGAGCCTGAGGCAGGAGAATTGCTTTCACCCAGGAGGCAGAGGTTGCAGTGAGCTATGGCGCCATTGCACTCTAGCTTGGGTGATAGAGCAAGACTCTGTCTCAATAAATAAATAAATAAAAACAAAAATAAAATATTTTGTAGCGATCAGGTGTGATGGCTCACACCTGAATCTTAGCACTTTGGGAGGCGAAGGCGGGCAGATTGCCTGAGCTCAAGATTTCGGGACCAGCCTGGGCAACGTGGCGAAACCCCATCTGTACTAAAAATACAAAAAATGAGTTGGGCATGGTGGTGAGCACCTGTAGTCCCAGCTACTCGAGAGGCTGAGGCAGAAGAATTGCTTGTATCCAGGAGGTGGAGGTTGCAGTGAGCCGAGATTGAGCTACTGCACTCCAGCCTGGGCGACAGAGTGAGACTCAGTCTCAAAAATAATAATAATAATTAATAAATACTTTGTAGAGACAGGGGGTCTCTACAACGTCCTGTAGCCCGACCAGGCTCAACTTTCAAATATATAATCCTCTGTCTCACCCATAAGTCCTAGGACCTGCCTCACTCCAACTCTCCATGAAGTTCCTGGCTCCTCCAGGTGTGAAATGACCCTGTGCACAATCCCCGTGGCACAGCCTACTTCGCCCCACCCGCTGGGGAACCAGGTGATGCAGCCAGCCCCCTGGAGAGATAGGGTACAGCCTTGTGTCTTCCTACAAGCCCCCTTCCGGCAGCTGCAGCCTGCTCACCTGCCAGGAGTGGGGCAATGCCTCTCCCACAAGTGGCAGAGCCCACCTGCCCAGAGCCCTATGCCAGGTAGATGGCAGGGTTGAAACGTTCAGCTCCTCACCCCTGAAGATGGGAAAGGTGAACAGACCAATCTTCACAGCCACTCTCCTCCCCAAAGGTGTCCAGCTCGCTCGCATAGCACAGCCTCCAAGTCCCCTTTTCCCTTAGGAGGGCACAGTCGCCCACCCCCGCAGGCGGTCCATCCCTCCTCCTCCTCCTCCGCAATCCTGCCAAGTGGTTGGTACAGCCCACACACCCTCCTCTCCCTAATAGGGGGTAGTTGCGCCCCTCCCCGCTCCTGCGCACCCGCCGGTACCCAGGCGCCAGCAGCCCTGCCTCGCACCTGCCAGGTAGGTGGCGCAGTCAGCATAACCCTCGCGGTAAGGGTCGCACTTCTCGAAGGCAGTGGCGCCGTCGCTGAGCGTGGTGGCGAAGATTGCAGCGCCATGCTGCACCAGCGCCATGCAGATGACTGTGTCGTTGCACGACGCCGCGCAGTGCAAGGGTGTCCTAGGCGTGGGGGTGGGGGGTTGCGGGGAGCGATGCATGAGAGGCTGCGCGGCCGCCCACAGGGGACCCAGCCCACCGCGCGGGTCGGGGCTCACCAGCCGTGGCTGTCGGGGGAGTTGACATTGGCGCCCGCGGTGATGAGGAAGTCCACGATGGAGTAGTTGGCGCCGCAGATGGCGTTGTGCAGGGCAGTGATGCCCTCCTCGTTGGGCTGGCTCGGGTCGTTCATCTGAATGAACCGGGGGAGAGGAAAGGCTCAGTCCCGCGGTTGGCATCTGCGCCGCCTCCGCCGCGCCCACCTCCCGCTCAGCAGCGCTCACCTCCTTCACCGCCTGCTGCACCACCTCCAGCTCCCCGGTCAGCGCCGCGTCCAGGAGGAGCACCAGAGGGTTGAGGCGCGCGCGGCGAGCCTTGCGCGGGGAGCCCGCCTTCCGCAGCACGGAGCGCATCTCCTGGGGGACAGGGTGCAGAGGTTAGCGACTTGGAGGAATTGTTAGTATATCCACGACCCAGAGTAGGAAACAGAGGTCCAGGGACTTGTGGCACCCATCTAGACAGGGGTAGGACTGGGATTCCCTCGGGGTGGGGTGCTGGGGTGCCTTCCATCACCTCCTAGAGCCTCCAGTTCCCTGCCATAGACAGGGAATCCCATGATTTGAGAATCTTGGGCCTTGAAACGTGAGAGAAAGCTGGGGGCCATGGGATTGGTGGCAAAGTAATTCTATCAGTTCAAAACAATGATTGTGGAAGCCAGTTATTCAGTTCACACACAGTCTCACATTTCTTTTGTTAATGAATGCAATGAGGCACACATGACAAAATCTTACCAGGTGTGTTCATTCCAGATGTTTGGAATTTGAGTATTTTATTATTCTTTGTGCTTTCTTTTTCTTTTCTTTTCTTTCTTTTTTATTTTTATTTTTTGATACGAGTCTCGCACTGTCCCCAGGCTGGAGTGCAGTGCAGTGCAGTGGTGTGATCTCAGCTCACTGCAACCTCCGCCCCCCAGGTTCAAGCGATTCTCCTGCCTCAGCCTCCTGAGTAGCTGGGATTACAGACATGGGCCACCACGCCCAGCTAATTTTCATATTTTTAGTAGAGACAGGGTTTTGCCATGTAGTCCAGGCTGGTCTGGAACTCCTGACTTCAAGTGATCCACCCGAAAGTGCTAGGATTACAGGTCTGAGCCACAGCGCCGGGCCTCATGTGCTTTTTTATTTTTAATTTTCTTCCTATAAGATTCCTTTATTCTGGGCTGGGCGAGCGCAAACCCGTGGTCCCAGCTACTTGGGAGGCTGAGGCAGGAGGATTGTTTGAATGGAAGAGATGGAGGCTGCAGTGAGTCATGATCATGCCACTGCACTCTAGCCTGGGCAACACAGTGAGACCCAGTCTCAAAAGAAAAAAAAATGCATTTATTTATTCCAAGTGTGTGAGTACGTAGCATTTGTGATTCTGGTCTTTGCTGTCAGTGATTTTAAGATTCTGGAATTCAGAGATCCCAACAGCCATGGAAACCAAAATTCCCAGATGCTCAGTTATTTCAAGTTTTCCAGTATGTTGTGATTGCAGAAATGCTAGGTTGTGCTATTTCAAGTTGCTGAGGGGCCAGGACTTTGCAATCCCAAGATTCTATGATTGAGAACTTTAATATTTTTCCATTAGAATTTTATTTTTATTTTTTTGGAGATAGAGTCTCACTCTGTCACCCAGGCTGGAGTGCAGTGGCGTGATCTTGGTTCATAGCAAGCTCCGCCTCCCAGGTTCATGCCATTCTTCTGCCTCAGCCTCCCAAGTAGCTGGGACTACAGGTGCCCGCCACCACGCCTGGCTATTTTGTATTTTTAGTAGAGACGGGGTTTCACCATGTTAACCAGGATGGTCTTGATCTCCTGACCTCGTGATCCACCCACCTCGGCCTCCCAAGGTGCTGGGATTACAGGTGTGAGCCACCATGCCTGGCCTAGAATTTCATTTTAAAAGACTAGAAGGAAATGCCTGGGTGTGGTGGCTCATGTGTGTAATCCCAGTACTTTGGGAGGCTGAGGAGAGTGGATCACCTGAGGTCAGGCAGGAGTTCAAGACAAGCCCAGCCAACATGGTGAAACCCCATCTCTACTAAAATACAAAAATTAGCTGGGCATGGTGGTACACGCCTGTAATCCCAGCTATTCAGGAGGCCATGGCACGAGAATCACTTGAACCCAGGAGGCAGAGTTATAGTGAGCTGAGATGGCACTACTGCACTCCAGCCTGGGTGACAGAGTGAGACTCCATCTCAAAAAAAAAAAAAAAAAAAAAAGACTAGAAGGAAATATTCAAAATGTTAATGATGGTTCTCTGTGAGTGGTGTGATTTTGTCCTCCTTCTTCTATTTTTATTTATTTTCCCCAAGCTCTCTATGGTATTGGTGTATTTCTTTATAGTGGAAAGTGTATATTTAAAATATAAATCTCAGCTGGGCACAGTGGCTCATGCCTGGTTTGAGACCAGCCTGGACAACATAGTGAGAACTGTCTCTACAAAACATGTTAAACATTATCCGGGAGTGGTGGAGCATGCCTGTAGTCCCACCCACGCGGGAGGCTGAGGCATGAGGATTGATTGAGTCCAGTAGGTGGAGGCTGCAGTGAGCCATGATCTTGCCACTGCACTCCAGCCTGGGCAACA
>NW_012119599.1:2165543-2168838 GCF_000951035.1 Colobus angolensis palliatus | reverse complement strand
CCAGGATGGTCTTGATCTCCTGACCTCGTGATCCGCCCGTCTCGGCCTCCCAAAGTGCTGGGATTACAGGCTTGAGCCACCGCGCCCGGCCTACCTGATTCTTATATTCTACGACTTTTTAAGTTTCTCTGTGGCCAGGACTTTGTGATTCTACAATGGGATGCTCAACCATTTCAACATGCTGTTATTCTTCCCCTCTTGATTTCAAAATCCTCAGCCTCAAGGTTCCTTGCCTTTACTCTCAGGAGGGCCTGGGAATAGGCATTTTGGGGTGTCCACCTGACCCCTACTTCTCTGAGAAGTTATCTCTTCCCTCTGTTTACCCACATGGATTATTCAGGTCTGTTCCATGTGGCTTAAACCCTCTTCCCAGTCAAGATGCAGGGACCAAGATCAGCAGGAGACCATCCCCTGGTCCAATGGTGACAACAGTAAGGGCAGTTAACAGTTATGTGCCAGGTATTATGCTAAGCTCTACGTTAATGTATTTCATCTTGGCTGGGTGTGGTGGCTCACGCCTGAAATCCCAGCACTTTGGGAAGCCAGGGCAGGCAGATCACCTGAGGTCAGGAGTTCAAGCCAACATGGTGAAACCCCATCTCTACCAAAAATACAAAAAATAGCCGGGCGTGGTGGCATATGCCTGTAATCCCAGCTACTTGGGAGACTGACGCAGGAGAATCGCTTTAACCCAGGAGGTGGAGTCCCGCACTCAGCCAAGACTCACTTTTTGTTTATTTATTTATTTAGAGATGGAGTCTTGCTGTGTCACCCAGGCTGGAGTGCAGTGGCGCGATCTCGGCTCACTAAAACCTCCGCCTCTGGGTTTAAGCGATTCTCCTGCCTCAGCCTCCTGAGTAGCTGGGATTACAGGTGAGTGCCACCACTTCTGGCTAATTTTTGTATTTTTTTACTAGAGACGGGGTTTCACCATGTTGGTCAAGCTGGACTCAAACCTCTGACCTCATGATTCGCCCACCTCAGCCTCCCAAAGTGCTAGGATTACAGGCATGAGCCACTGCACCCGCTGAGACTCACTATTTTATACGGGAGAGCCAAGCCAGGCACAGTGGCTCATGTCTCTAATCCCAGCACTTTGGGAGGCTGAGGCAGGCAGATCACTTGAGGTCAGGAGTTGGAGACCAGGGTGGCCAACACGGTGACACCTCATCTCTACTAAAAATATAAAAATTAGCCAGGCATGGTAGCACAGGCTTATAATCCCAGTTACTTGGGAAGCTAAGGTGGGAGGACGGCTTGATCCTGGGAGGCGGAGGTTGCAGTGAGCCGAGATCAAGCCACTGCACTCCAGCCCGAGTGACAGAGCAAGACTCTGCTTGAAAAAAAAAAAAAAAAAATAGAGGAGAGAGCAGAGCAAACACAAGAGACACAGAGACAAAGAGGGAGAGAAGAGAGGGTGACTGCTTTGATTCAAGACTTCTCAGTCTTGAATGAAGAAGTCTTTGGCAAGACTTCTCAGTCCCAGAATGAACTCACTGTTGTGCCAAGACTCAGTCATGTCCAGGAGTAAGACTCAAGATTGCTGAAGGAATGCCCAGCGCAGGGCACAGGTATAGGTTATTGGAGAGAAGGAGCAGAGTACATCTCCATGTAGCCACAACTCCCAGATGGCCCTCCATATGCTCACACACAGCTATGCCTAAAGACTACATTTCCCAGCATCCCATTGCAATGGGGCTCCTGGCCAGTGGGAGTGGGCGGAGTGATGTGTGAACTCCCAGGTTCTGCCTAAAACGGGAAAGCACACTTTCTCCTCTTCTCTCTTCCTGGCTGGAGGGCAGACTTGGTGACAGCCATCTAGGACCATGAGGGCAGGCTCACCCCCCCACCGATGGATGGCAGAGCCTCAGGTAGATGGAGCCTGAGTCCTGACTCCAGTGAGCTGCCTACAGTCCTGGGCTGCAAACTCCTGGACTTTTACTCAAAAGAGGAGAAAACTTCGATCTCATCTACACTGTATTTGGGGGGCTCTTTGCTACAGCCCTTGGATCCACATAGCAAACATACCCGTTTCCTCCTGTATTACTTACCATGCTCTGCGGCTGCTCTGGTGGGCTGCTCTGGGATGGGGCCGGGGGTGGAATGGGAGCTGGTGGGGCAGGAGCAGGAGGCCCTGCCCTGGCCTCAGATCCCTCAGTGATGGTGGACAGCTCTGGCTCCAGCCCCCCGGGCCCTGGCGCCCCATGGCGATGGAAGAGGCGGCTGATGATCTGCTGGTACTGTTTCTTGTGGGTAGGGGGCAGGGCCACGGCAGGGGCCTGCTCCATGGAGCCCCTGCGTTTGAGGGGCCGGGGAATTTCCGCCAGCACCCGTGCCACCTCCTCCAGCTCGGGCACCGACTGTGCCTCCGGTGGCAGTGCTGGCTGTAGCCTTGTGGGGCTGAGAGGCCTTGCTACAGTGCCTTCATCCACATCGCCAGCCTCCAGCACCGGGGTCAGCAGCCCCTCTATCTCCGGCTCAGGCTCCAGCTCGGTGGGGGGTTTGGGGGGTCCTAGCCGGAACAAGAGCCCCATCAGAGGACACGTCCCCAGGAGACAGCCAAGACTCCCTCTCCACAACTTCCAGGACATATAACCAGCACATGATTTTCTGTGTGACCTCAAGGAAGTTCCTTGCCCTCTCTGGGCTACACTTTCTTTGGGCTGTGAATAATATACAGTTATGATGCCTCCCATTTATTGAGCAGTTAGTATATGCCTGGCACTTTACATGCCTACCTTACTGTAATCTCACCACTGCCTTGTGAGGTAGACAGACTGCCATCTCCCTTTATTACTGAAGGGGAATCTGGACCTCAGAGAGGACAAGTCAGTTGCCCAAAGCCATGCAGCTGGGACTTGAACTCAGTTCTGGCTGACTCTAGAATCCACTACTACCAACCATGATAGATGTGACTTCCTGAGATCCTAAGAACTTCCTCTCCTAACATCTCAGGCAGAAAACTCCAGCAGGAAGTAGAATCCTGGTGTTTAATGATTTCTTCTCTGTCTTACTCACTCTGGCAGTAAAGCAAGTGGAAATAAAAATATGCATTATTGGCTAAGTGGAGTGGCTCATGCCTGTAATCCCAGAACTTTGGGAGGCCGAGGCAGGCAGATCTCTTGAGGTCAGGAGTTTGAGACCAGCCTGGCCAACATAGTAAAACCCCGTCTCTACTAAAAATACAGAAAAAGAAAATTTTCTGGGCGTGGTGGCACATGCCTGTAATTCCAGCTACTCGGGAGGCTGAGGCACAGGAATCACTTGAACCCAGGAGGCGGAGGTTGCAGTGAGC
>NW_012119599.1:2162411-2164528 GCF_000951035.1 Colobus angolensis palliatus | reverse complement strand
TGTTAGCCAGGATGGTCTCGATCTCCTGACCTTGTGATCCGCCCGTCTCAGCCTCCCAAAGTGCTGGGATTACAGGCGTGAGCCACTGAGCCCAGCCTTCTTTTGTATTTTTAATAGAGATGGGATTTCATCATGTTGGCCAGGCTAGTCTCGAACTCCTGACCTCAAGTGATCTGCCCACTTCGGCCTCCCAAAGTGTTGGGATTACAGGTGTGAGCAACTGCACCTGGCCCATCAGGTGCTGTTTTAAGGACTTTATATGAATTTAATAACATATGTCAATAAGACAGATTCTATCACTATTTGCCTTTTTTTTTTTTTTTTTTTGAGACAGTCTCACTCTGTCACCCAGGCTGGAGTGCAGTGGCGCAATCTCAGCTCACTGCAACCTCCACCTCCCAAGTGATTCTATTGCCTCAGCCTCCTGAGTAGCTGGGACTACAGGCACCTGCCACCACACCCAGATAATTTTTGAATTTTTAGTAGAGATGGAGTTTCATCATATTGGCCAGGCTGGTCTCAAACTTCTGACTTTGTGATCCACCCGCCTTGGCCTCCCTAAGTACTGGGATTACAGGCGTGAGCCACTGTGCCCGGCCCATTATTTGCCTTTTACACTTAAGAAAATTGAGGCCCAGAGAGGTTAAGTGACTTGCCCAAGGTCACACAGTGTGGAACCGGGCAGTCTGGCTTCAGGGTCCACACTTAACCTTTGCACTGTCCCTGACTCCTACCCAAATTCCCAAGCTCACCTGGCCTAGCTCTCTGTAGGGACAGTGCTTGTAAAGGGGCATTTGGCTGTGATCTCCCCGCCTCCCCGGGGCTGGTCTGGTCCGCCTGCCAATTTGTTCTCCCTTCACCCAGTCCTCTAGGGCCCTCATTGCTGACTCACCTTCGTTCACAGGGGGCCATGTCTGTTGGGGAGGCTGGGGGGCTGGGGTAGGGGGTTGCGGTTGTGGCTGGGGCTGTGGGGGCGGCTGTGGTTGTGGCTGGGGCTGTGGTTGTGGCTGGGGCTGGGGAGGCAGCTTAGGCAGGGGTGCTCTGGTGAAGAGGGGGGACCCAGGGAGCATGGCGCGGCTGGCTCCGTGCTCCCAAAAGGCATTCTGCAGCTTGAAGATCATGCTGAGGGGGATGGGACGCTGGCGCGGGGCCCCGCGGGGCTGGGGGCTGGAGGGGGGCATAGGGATGCGGCTGACGGGCTGCCAGCTGCGAGGCAAAGTGCCTGACGGCCCCGCGGAGCCCAGCGAGCGGCGGTAGCTGCCCGCGTCGGAACGCCGGTCGCTGGCCAGAGGAGAGACCTTGTAATTGCGCGGCAGGGTGGCGCTGGTGAGGTTGTCCTGGGGAAGAGGGAAGGGAGAAGGGGATCGGTTGAGAGAGGGAAGGTGGAGGGGAGGTAGGGAGAGGAGGTGAGGGAAGCCCTGGGAGTGAGGGAGAAGAAAGGGTGAGGAAGGGGCAGAAACCCGGCGCAGTGAAGGAAGAGCGTGGGAAAGGGCGCCGAGACCCAGATCGCAGCCACCAGGGAGAGACTGGCCGTGACCCGGCTCCCCGACCCGGCTCCTCCTCGACCTTCCCCAGCCTCTCCTCCCCAGGCGTCGCCTCCTCACCTTGCTGGTGCCCCCCAGTCCATCCAGGCTGCTCTCCCTCCAAGGCAACAACTGCAGGCTCGGCGAGGCGGGCCGGGCAAAGACATCCAGGCCTATGGAGCAAGAATCGCCAGGGTCTGGGGGGCTGTCTCTCCTCTAAGTCCTCTACTCACCGGGCCTCCACCACTCACGTTCATAGCTCGCTGTCTGCGAAGGCTTCTTCTCGTAGGCCACGTCCAGGTCAGACTCGTTCCAGGCTTTCGGCGGCCGCCGGCGCAGTGTCAGGTCGTCTGGGGAGAAGTTTCCAGTGAGGATGAGACGGGAGGGGTGGCGAGCCCCGGATCCCTCCTCCCGCTTCGACCCCGGGTCGAAGTCGGGCCCCCGGGTTCACCTTGTGCGCGCAGAGGCGGGGCGAAGGCGCTACCGCCCGAGCCTAGCAGGGAGCTCCCGAAGGCGGACGCCGGCGCGTCGTAGCCGGTGGCAGGGGGGCGCGGTGAAGGCCCGCGCTCTGGGAAGAAGGCCTGGGGCCCCTCC
>NW_012119599.1:2148208-2162157 GCF_000951035.1 Colobus angolensis palliatus | reverse complement strand
AAGGCGCGGGGTCGGGGCGAGGGCGCGCGGTCCAAGCTGCCGTAGGCGTCCGGCTGCAGGTAGAGCGGGGTGCGTGGTGACGATGGCCGGCCCTTGGGAGACAGCGGGCTGTAGGGGTGCAGGGTCGGGGCACTCTCTGATCGTCCGAACGGGGTGTCTGCGCCATCGGCGGCCGCCTTCCGGGGGGACCCTCGGCTGCCAAAGGGCTCAGGGATCGAGCTGGAGCTGTACCGGGGCGGCTGTGGGGAGGCCAGAACATTGAGGGATGCATCAAAGAAGACATTAGTGGAAGGGTTGGTGTGTGTGAGGGGGTGTCAAGAGAGATCACTGGAGGTCAACCCAGAGGAGGCCGACCGACGATGGAAATTCACAGAGAGCTCAGGTGAGGAGTGGTGGGGAGACAGCTGTGGCTAGCCCATTACGCTGTGTCGCCTTTATGCCGCTTAGGTAAAGGTCACTTTCCTTCCGATGGTCCCGTTACATGTCCACCTCCACTGGTCCCCTCTTTTCTTTCTTTCTTTCTTTCTTTCTTTCTTTCTTTCTTTCTTTCTTTCTTTCTTTCCTTCTTTCTTTCTTTTTCTTTTTCTTCCTTCCTTCCTTCTTTCCTTCCTTCCTTCTTTCCTTCTCTCTCTCTCTCTCTCTCTCTCCCTTCCTTCCTTCCTTGCTTCCTTCCTTCCTTCCTTCCTCTCTCTCTGTCTCTTTTTTTCTTTCCTCGGCTCACTGCAGCCTCGACCTCCCTGACTTAGTGTGATCCTCCCACCTCAGCCTCCTGAGTAGCTGGGATTACAGGCATGCACCACCACACCAGGCTAACTTTCATATTTTTAGTAGAAACAGGGTTTCGCCGTGTTAGCCAGGTTGGTCTTGAACTCCTGACCTCAAGTGATCCGTCTGCCTCCCAAAGTGCTGAGATTACAGGCGTAAGCCACCGTGCCCGGCCAGGTTTTTAAAAAATTATTTGTAGAGGCTGGTCTCGAACTCTTAGGCTCAAGCAATTCTCTCGCCTCGGCCTTCCAAAGTGTTGGGATTCCAGGCCTGAGCCATCGCGCCTGGCCTGGTCCCCTTTTTTCAAGTTCCCTTGAAGAGCCCACAACCTGCATAACTATATGGGGCAATCTTGCCTGAAATCCAGGCCTCTGGTGTGGGGTCTGGAGAGAAGCTGGCTTTGGAGGTCAAGGCGGGAACCAGGCTTACCCTAGAAGGGGGTCCGGCCTGCGGGCCAGGAGGCGCGGGAGAGTCTGACCACAGCGACTCCAGCTGCTTGGTCAGTTCATCCACCTTGGCCGCAGCCGTGTCCAGCTCCATCTGCTTCAGATCCATGTGTTTCATGGCCAGCGCTGGGGAGGCGGGAGTGGAGGTAAGGACCAGGCCTCCTGGCAGGGGCCGGCCTCAGCACCCCCCGCCCGCTGCCGAGGACCCCGCCCCGCCAGCCCCCCTCCCACTCCAGCTCACACTGGAAGTTCATGTCCAGAAAGTCCCGCGCGCTCTGGAATGCCTCGCTGTCCATGGTGCCGGCCGGAGCGGGCGCCTGCATGGTGGGGAGGGAGGGAGCCGGCTAAGACCCCGCCCCTCTAGACTCCGCCCTCAGGGAGCCAGGGGCCGTCAGGAGCGGGACAACGCCTTAACTCAGTTCCTTCCCCCGGAAGCCCTTTACCCTTTCACCTCCCCAGCTGGGAAATGCCAACTCCTCCAAAGCCAAGTCCACGCGCCACGGAGAAGTCCAAATCCAGTCTAAAGGCTCCGGGTAATTCACTTTCTCTCTCTCTTTTTTTTTAAGACGGAGTCTCGCTCTGTCGCCCAGGCTGGAGTGCATTGACGCGATCTCAGCTCACTGCAACCTCCACCTCCCGGGTTCAAGCGATTCTCCTGCCTAGCTGGGACTACAAGCGCATGCCATTACGCCCGGCTAATTTTTGTAGTTCTGGGATTACAGGCGTGAGTCACCGCGCCCGGCCGTGTCCATCTCTTTATCTCAGTCCTAAGAAGACCTGCATCACTCCTTGAACAATTATCTATTGATCACCTACAATGTGCCGGTAAACAGGATGAAATAACTATGAATTACTGAATGTTTACGAGGGACCAGGACGCACTGTGCTAGATCCTGTTTTTTTGTTTCTTTGTTTTTTGTTTTTGTTTTAATAATAATAATTCTGCTGTCTGCTGTGTACTAGAACCCATGCCTACTGCTTGGGGTATAATGTAGTAAATGTAGTAAAAACAACAACCGTCGGGCGCGGTGGCTCACACCTGTAATCCCAGTACTTCGGGAGACCCAGGCGGGCGGATCACGAGGTCAGGAGATCGAGACCATCCTGGCTAACACAGTGAAACCCCGTCTCTACTCAAAAGACAAAAAAGTAGCCGGGCATGGTGACCGAAGCCTGTAGTCCTAGCTACTTGGGAGGCTGAGGCAGGAGAATGGCGTGAACCCGGGAGGCAGAGCTTGCACGGAGCCTTGGCAACAGTGCGAGACTCCACCTAGAAAGAAAAGAAAAGAAATAAAAAGAGAGAGAGAGAGAGAGAGAGAGGAAGGAAGGAAGGAAGGAAGGAAGGAAGGAAGGAAGGAAGGAAGGATGGATGGATTAAAAAAAAATACACAACAATAACCAGCCAGGCTCAGTGGCTCATGCCTGTAACCCCAGCACTTTGGGAGGATGAGGTGGATGGATCGCTTGAGACCAGGAGTTTGAGACCAGCCTGGCCAATATGGTGAAACCCCGTCTCTACCAAAAATACAAAAGTTAGCTGGGCATGGTGGTATGTGCCTGTAATCCCAGCTACTCAGGAGGCTGAGGCACAAGACTCACTTGAACCTGGGAGGCACAGGTTGCAGTGAGTATAGATTGTGCCACTGCACTCCAGCCTGGGTGACAGAGCGAGGCTCTATTAAAAAATAATAATTATTATTATTGAGAGGCCACTCCCTTCTAGAGTGGTAAGAAATGACGTGCACTCAAAGCTTCATTCAATAGTCAAAACCACCCTAGCAGGCAAGAAAGCATGGCTCAGAAACATATGTTCAAGGTCACCCTGCAAGAAGTTGGTAGTTATGGGTTTCACACCCGGATCTAACTTTATTCTGGGTCATCTCCACCAGATGAGAGGGGTCCCAGAGGGAAGCGACTGCTCAGCTTCCTTTCCTTAGGGTCCCCATCCAGTCAGTGGGAGGTCTGGCTCTCACTGACCCATTGTTAGCAAGAGGAACAGGGAGGTGACCAGGGGCGGAGGGGTAGCTGTGGTCACTGGCCCAGTGGGAGGGAGCTAGGCCACCAGGAACCGGTCAGGCCAGCACCTTCCCTATCCCCATGCTAGCCACCACGCCCACCAGCTCTGCAACCACCCTGCTGCATCCACCGCTTAGCTCTGGCGGTACAGGCAGCAGGGCAGGCTGGGTCATGCTGATACCTGCCTCTGTCTGGAAAGTCGAAGGAACAGAACCTGTTCAAGCTGGCGGCTCATTTGGATGAACAGGGAGTGTGTGAATTTGGGCACTGAGTCCTCTCCACTCACTGGGCCTCAGTCTCCCCAACAGTGAAAGGAGGCAAATCACTTTTTTTTTTTTTTTTTGAGACAGGGTCTCACTCTGTCACCCAGGCTGCAACTGTGACTCACTGCAGCCTCTCGACCTCCCAGCTCAAGTGGTCCTCCCACTTCAGCCTCCTAAGTAGCTGAGACTATAGGTACAGGCTCGCGCTACCACACCTAGCCAATTTTTTAAAACAATTTTGTAGAGACAGGGGTCTCACTTTGTTGCTCAGGCTGGTTTTGAACTCCTGGGCTCAAGTAATCCTCCCGCCTCAGCCTCCCAAAGTGCTGAGATTACAGGCGTGAACCACCACACCTGGCCAGACCAGCTATTCTGAAAGGCCCCTTTAATCTCTATGAGCCCTAGACTCTGAAACTGTAAGAACCTTAGGACTGTAACTAAAGTGCTTTTGAGACAGAGTCTCGCTCTGTCGCCCGGGCTGGAGTGCAGTGGCACGACCTCGGCTCACTGCAAGCTCCGCCTTCCGGGTTCACATCATTCTCCTGCCTCAGCCTCCCCAGTAGCTGGGACTACAGGAGCCCACCACCTCGCCCGGCTAATTTTTTGTATTTTTAGTAGAGACGGGGTTTCACCGTGTTAGCCAGGATGGTCTCGATCTCCTGACCTCGTGATCCACCCTCCTCGGCCTCCCAAAGTGCTGGGATTACAGGCGTGCACCACCACACCCAGCCCGACTGTAACTAAAGTTCTACAGAGCCTAAACCCCTCAGCTAAAGAGCCTATTGTTGGAAAGCTCTGAGTCCAAGATTCTATGTTTGGAACATTCTAGAATTCTCCAATTTGTCTAACCCAGAATTCTGAGTCTTTCTGTACCACATTCTACCTAACCCAGGATTGCACTGCCCTGGAAGTCTAGATGGATGGTATAGTGGGGCTGGTAAAAGCACGAGTAAGAAGTCAGACTTCAAGAATTCAAATCTGAGGGCTGGGCGTGATAGCTTCCACCTGTAATGCTTGCACGGTGGGAGGCCGAGGTGGGAGGACTGCTTGAGGCCAGGAGTTCAAGACCAACCTGGCCAACATAGTGAGACCCCATTTCTTAAAAATTTTTTTAAAAAAAGAATCAAATAATCAAATCTGGCAGCACCACCGTCCAACCCTGACCAGAGTACCTCAGTTTCCTAATCTGTAAAATGGGGATAAATAACAGTTCACCTCATAGGACTACTGTAAGAATCCACCTGGTCAGAAGGTGCAGGAAGAATTCAGGGCTCTGAGAATTGAGACCTCAGGAAGAAGAGACTACAGGAATCAAAACTCAGGCATTTAGAATTTCAGAGATACACAAACAATACTTTGTTAACTGTCTGTTAAAATAGATAAATGAGCAAGTCTGTGCAGCCTCCAATGCCAGCATTCCCGCAGTAAGTGACTCTTTTTTTCTTTTTTTTCCGTAGAGACTTGGTCTCTCTTGCGCCTGCGCTTAGGCTGGTCTCGAACTCCTAGCCTCATGGGATCCTCCCCGGCTCGATCTCCCAAAGTATTGGGATTACAGTCGTGAGCCACGGCGCCACGATCCCCAAATTTCCAAGATTCTCAGATTCCATGCTGACATCCTCTGGGTCTAAAGAAATGCCAACCCTGGGTGTGGGGCTGTGGCTGGGACAGGCGATGGGGACGTCGGAGCCACCAGGGGGCGGTCACGCCCCGACCCCCGCCAGGAGGGCGGACTGCGCCTGAGCTCAGGCCGGGGGAATGCGCAGCGGGTCCGGGCAGGTGCTGTACATCCCGCGGCGAGGGAGCGGGGCCGGGCGGGATACAAGGGCGGGGCGCGGGGGTGGCGCGGGCCGTGTACCTGTTCCCAGGCCTCTGCCCCTGACCTCCGCCTCCGAGTCCTCTCCCCTGGGCTCCCCTCCAGCTCTAGCTCCTAGCTCTCCCGCGGGCTCCCGGCCAGCCACAGGTACTCTCCCCTGGGCTCCTCTCTCCGCTCCACCTCTGGCTCTCCTTCCCTGGCCTCCTCTGCACCCCAGCCAGGTTCTTTAGGGCTAAGGATCCTGTGGACTTCCTGGAGGAGTCATCTTCAGTAGGAACCGGGTCAGAGAGCCAGACTGGGCTGGGAACACCCAGGCTGGACTCCTGCATCCCTGTCGGGTCACATTGAATCTGGGAGAGGCTCCACTGTCTCTGGGACTCGGTTTCCTCCTTTGTGGACGTCTGTGGAATGGGCTAGGGCCTTTCCTGCTCTAAGCCTCTACTGGGGCTTGTTATTTAGCTTCTCTGTGCCTGTTTCCTCGTGTGGACCATGGGAGGAATTAATACCTTCACCTCAAAGGGGTATGAGGATTGAGTGACATTTATAAGCCGTGATTAAAACAATGCAGTGCGCGAAATAAAGTTCACACATACAGGATTCATAATTACCAGATGTTTTTGGCTGTCCATTATAACACAGGGTCTGGCAACAGAGTGAGGGGTCAAGACTCAATGTAATTTTTTTCCCCCTAAAAGGGTCCTTTCAACTCTTTCTGAGATCATACAAGCCCTGAGTTTTGACATCCAGGGTCTCAACTTCCTGAGCCCTTGCCTCTCAGAGTCCTCAATTCCCCCTGTACATTCCTGAGTCTGGCCAGCGATCACTCTCAGTCACTTAGGGATGGGGGGCTGGGAGAGCCCTGGAAGATTCCAGACAGAAGCTGGCAAAAGCCCAGGGTGTGAGCAATATCCACCCTCAAGCCTCCGTTTCTCCATTTGTAATGAGGAGTCCTTCCTTGGGGTCAGCAAACCTTATTCAAAGGGAAACCCCTCTGCCATCCAAGACTCCTCTAGACAATGAGAGCTTTCCTACCTACCTACCAGCTCTGGGCTTGGCACACCAGAGCCCTGTCTTGGCAGCCACGGTTATTATTTTTAATTTCATTTCAGGCTATCATCAAATGTCCTTCAAGCCCAGACATTGGGAAACACCCATCTCATCAGATGCCGGCCTCCCCCATTCTGTTTTTAATCCCCCCCGCTTAGGACGCATGGGGGTGGAGAGAAGGGGGAGACAGAGAGAGGGAGGTGCCTGGTCCTGCCCTCCCCCCAGCCTCAAGGACAGACAGACACCTCCAGAATTAGCCTCTGTCCCTCCCTTATCTCCCACAATACCTCAGGTCAGACAGATGGGCGTGGAGGTGACATTTCTCACCTCAGGGTCAGGGCAAGGAGCCCTGAGGCAGAAGGTTAGTCAGAAAATCTGGCTGGGGCGGAGAGAATCCCGTCCCCCAGAGAGCTGCAGAAGGAGGAGGCAGAATCCTGACCCCACAAACTGCTGCCTGTGTGAGCTCCAAGCCTCAGTTTACCCCTTCCTCTCCGTGTAATGGTTAAATGCTCGGCTATGCAAACCTCCCAGAATCCAACAGCCGCTTTCCGGAATTCTGCCCTGGGTTCTAGAACTACCTGTATAAACCCAGCTGTTTCCCACCCCATAAAGCAATAGGGGAGCCCACCTCCGCCAGGGGGTGCCCTAGGGCGGATGTCCCTTCTCTGGTTAGGCAGGTCTGACGCCCAGGTTAATGACATGTTGGGTTCGCTCAGCGGCACAGAGGAGGTTGGAGATCTGCCTCGGTGTTTTCTCTCCTCCCCCGCCCCCATCCCTGAGCCGAAAAGTCGGGGGAGAGCCGGGACACAGCCTCCGGAGGGACCCCGGGTACCTGTCATGCTCCACTTCAGGAACCCAGGCTCCACTATCCCTGCCCCACCCTTAATTCTGCTCAGAGACCTAGAAGATCGGTGGAGACAGCAGCTTGAGGGTGGCAGGGGGGTCACCCATTCCACCCTGAGCCGCACCGGTCTGAGCCTCTCATTTCTGACCAACACTCGGGGATTCGAACCCCTATACTACCCAAAGACTCGGCTTCCTAGAGCCCTCCCAGTTCGAGAGACTCAGGAATTCCAGCTCCAACGTCTCCCCGGGATGAAGGGGTCAAATCCCTCCATTCCAAGAATTCAGGCATCCGAACCCGCTTTCCTTCCCTCCAGTAAAACAGGTATCTAAATTTCCTTCTAAGGATCCAGGTGTCAGCGCGCCCCAAATTCCTCCCTGGGACCTGGCGTCCAAGTCCCCTCCCAATCCTCCTAGGAACGCGGGTGTTGGGCTCTTTCAGGGCCTCTGGTCCCCACGAGGGTGAAACTCACGGATCCGGGCAGATCCTGGCACCGGGGGGCTTCCTCCGGCTCGGGCTTCGGCTTCGGGGAGCGGAGAACGGGGCGGGGCAGGAGCTGGGAACAGGTTAGACGACGTGACTTGGGCTGGAGGGAGGCGGGTCCCGGAGGGGAGGGGGAGCCGAGGTCGTCTCGAGCACCTTGGGACTTGTAGTCCGGGAGGGATAGGCCGTAGCCCGAGACGATACCATTTGGATTCACCCAGAGTCCATTTCACAGACAGGAAGGGCGAGGCCCAGAAGCCGAGAGAGACCTGGCCAGGGAGATACGGAACAGCCGAGAGGCCTGCCTCGCTGTGGCTGCGGGAGACTGACTCCTGAGCCCTTGCTCCACCCCTTGAGGCGCAGTTTCCCCTTTCCTGATCAGTATCCCCCCGGGTCTCTCTGAGCCCGAATCTCCCCGTCGATAAAAAGTGCGGACTGGATCTTTAAAGGATGTCCTAGCCAGAGTTCAAAATTTTAGTTTGGACTACAACCCCCAGCAGCCTCCGCGACCGACCTCGGGCGACTCTTTGCCTCGGGTCCTCTGGGAATTGTAGTCCTGGAGCCCGCAGGGGCAGCACCCGGGTGTCTCTCTCGCCCACGCTAAGGGAACCGTCTGGAGATCCCGGGGAGGGGAAATATTTCCCCTTTCCCTTGACCCTCCCTCCGCTCTGGAAAGCCTCTCCCACCTGGATAGAAGTGATGCCCCAATTCTGGAGTAGGATCCTAAATCTTGGCAGAGGGGGCGGGAAGTGGCGCTGACACACCGGCCAGGAATGCAGTCGGGTCACCCTGTCTAGGCACCTTCCCGCGGCTCCAACCGCCGCCCAACGCGGGGCGGCCCCAGTGGGAAGGGACGTGGGTGCGTCCCCCAAATCTGCGTCCACGTGCGGCTGTTTACACGCGCCCTGGGGCAGGGAGGAGTCGCCGATCAGGTCCCTTCCTGAAAGTCATCGAGGCTTCCCATGCATGAGACTAAACCCCCGAGGGCATCTACAAGTCCCATTTGATCCACAAGCGCTACACCGTGCTCAGCACCACTCCACGCGTGTCAGGCTCCTGGGTCCGAGGCTCCTCCCTCAAGAACCACAAGCTCCTCCCCCTATGTTTCCCGCTCCCCCGGAGTTCAGAAGCCCCGCCCCCTGGCTGGAACTTCACGCCCTCCTGACGGATTGCCCCTATTTCTCCATTATCCCGCTTCTCCCAGTCAAGTTCTGAACTTCCGAGGCATCTGGACCTCCCCAGAAGGCATTTAACACAGAAAGCACAGCCCTGCTAACTAGGATTCTTACCTATCTCTTTAAGAATTTCACACCAATCGACCGTCCTGTCTCTTTAAGACTTAGGAAGAGCAGTGTGGCTGCCCCTTTAAGGAGGCGTTGCAACAAACCATATTGGACAGACGATGGGGGCGACCCATCGGGACCCGAAGGGCCTCTGACTCCAGCACAACAACGAATCAGCGGCTTTCGGGAATACATTCCTCCGAAAAAGGCTTCTTCCTCGGCTTTCTGATCTGCACATGTGGAAATTTCCCCTAGTTTTTCCTGCAGAACAGGAGTCGAGCGATACCTACCCCCGCGCTCCTGCACCAGTTGGGCGCTCCCGGATGAGGCCGTACCCCTTTGGATCCACGTGGTCTGCAACCGGGTGTGAGCAGCCCGAGCTACTGGGTCGTCTGTGGTGTGGGTCCCGGGATGGAGGAGCCCCAGGCCGGTGGTGAGCGTGCGTGTTGACGGGGTGCGGAGGGTGCGCTGGTGGGAGGAGAAAGGGGCGCCCGGGAAGGTTCGGGCCGAAAAGGAGGCGTCCCTGGAAGCAGGACTTGCGGAGAGCGTGCATTCCCAGTGGACGAACGAGAATACGAACGGAGAGAGGGTTATCTTGTGGTGGGCTACCCATGGAGAGCAAGGCGCCCCTAGGGGTTGGATCGGTGAAGTTGAGGTCGCCTCTGGGGAACAGGTGGGCAGAAAGGAGTAACCAGGTTGAGGGGATGGGAGTGCTCACGAGGTTAAGACCAACGGACCGATAGGTGCGCCCTGCAAGATTGGACCGGCAAGGAGGTGTCAGTAGACCCCATTTCCCCTTCTGCTGCAGGTGCTGCTCGGTTCTCTTGTCCCCCTAACTTTATCGCGAAGCCCCCAGCCTCAGAGTCCCCTCGTTTCTCCTTGGAGGCGCTGACGGGTCCAGATACGGAGCTGTGGCTTATTCAGGCCCCTGCAGATTTTGCCCCAGACTGGTGAGTTGTCTTGTTGACGGAAAAGAGGGTCCCGATCCAGACCTCACTAGCGGGTTCTTGAATTTGTCACAGGAAAGAATGAATTCGAGGCCAGTCACAGAGCACAATGAAAGCAGCAAGTTTATTGGAAACTACTCCTTTACAGAGTAAAGTGTCCTCAGAAAGGAGAAACCCACAACCCTTTGTTAGTATCTCTACTTATAAGGAACTATAATTAAACTTGGAGTGTGCAGATAAGCTCACTAAACGTAGGGGCTATTGGTGTTATCCATGACTATTAATCCTGCAACCTAAGCTTGCTCATTTATATTATATTTAAGCAACGGGGGCTGCATTCTTAGGACATTTGGACATTCTGCAGGCTTGGTGGGACATGTCCTGTATGGCCATAAATATTCTGTAATTGTAATTGGTGGTCAGCTTGGGATGTGGTTATGTTCAGGCCATAAGCATGAACCTTTTAAGTGCCTAGCTACTCACTTTAAGATGGAGTCACTCTAGTCATGTTTTATTAAAAACCAGAGGCCACTGGGCGCGGTGGCTCGTGCCTGTAATCCCATCACTTTGGGGGGCCGAGGCGGGCAGATCACTTGAGGTCAGGAGTTCAAGACCAGCCTGGCCAACATGGTGAAACTCTGTCTCTACTAAAAATACAAAAATGGGGCCGGGCGCGGTGGCTCAAGCCTGTAATCCCAGCACTTTGGGAGGCCGAGATGGGCGGATTGCGAGGTCAGGAGATCGAGACCAACCTGGCTAACATGGTGAAACCCCGTCTCTACTAAAAAATACAAAAAACTAGCCGGGCGAGGTGGCGGGCGCCTGTAGTCCCAGCTACTCGGGAGGCTGAGGCAGGAGAATGGCGTAAAACCCGGGAGGCGGAGCTTGCAGTGAGCTGAGATCCGGCCACTGCACTCCAGCCCGGGCGACAGAGCGAGACTCCGTCTCAAAAAAAAAAAAAAAAATACAAAAATTAGCCAGGCATGGTGGCAGGCGCCTGTAATCCCAGATACTTGGGAGGCTGAGGCAGGAGACTCGCTTGAACCCAGGAGGTGGAGGTTGCAGTGATCTGAGATTGTGCCACTGTACTCCAGCCTGGGTGACAGAGCAAGAGTCTGTCTCAATAAAAAAAAAAAAAGCTTCCCTCTCCTGTTCCACTTAAGCCTCTGTCCTCCCTGTTTCTCTCTATAGCTTCAATGGGCGCCATGTGCCTCTCTCTGGCTCGCAGATCGTCAAGGGTAAGTTGGCAGGCAAGCGGCACTGCTATCGAGTCCTCAGTAGCTGTCCCCAGGCTGCAGAAGCAACCCTGCTGGCCCCCTCAACGGAGGCAGGAGGTGGACTCACCTGTGCCTCAGCCCCCCAGGGCATCCTAAGGATCCTTGAGGGTCCCCAGCAATCCCTGTCGGGGAGCCCTCTGCAGCTCATCCCAGCAAGTCCCCCACCACAGATCCCCCCTGGCCTGCGGCCTCGGTTCTGTGCCTTTGGGGGCAACCCACCAGTCACAGGGCCTAGGTCAGCCTTGGCCCCCAACCTGCTCACCTCAGGGAAGAAGAAAAAGGAGATGCAGGTGACAGAGGCCCCAGTCACTCTGGAGGCAGTGAATGGGCACGGGGTCCTGGAGGTGGACATGGCTTTGGGGTCTCCAGAAATGGATGTGAGGAAGAAGAAGAAGAAGAAGAAAAATCAGCAGCTGAAAGAACCAGAGGTGGCAGGGCCTGTGGGGACAGAGCCCACAGTGGAGACATTGGAGCCTCTGGAAGTGCTGCTCCCGTCCACCACCAAGAAGAGGAAGAAGCCCAAAGGGACAGAAACCTTCGAGCCAGAAGACAAGACAGTGAAGCAGGGACAGATTAACACTGAGCCTCTAGAAGACACAGTCCTGTCCCCAACCAAAAAGAGAAAGAGGCAAAAGGGGATGGAAGGGATGGAGCCAGAGGAGGGGATGACAGTTGAGTGTCAGCCACAGGTGAAGGTGGAGCCACCGGAGAAAGGCATCCCTCTTCCCCCTACAAAGAAGAAGAAAAAAGAAAAGGAACAGATTGCAATGATGGAGTCAGGGACGGAGGCGATGGAGCCAGTGGAGCCAGAGATGAAGCCTCTGGAGTTCCCAGGGGGGATGATGGAGCCTCAACAGCCAGATGGAGCTGAGCCTCAGGCCCAGGCAGCCCTGGCAGCTCCCAAAAAGAAGAGGAAGAAAGACAAACAGCAAAATGCCACAGTGGAGCCACAGACAGAGGTGGCGGAGCCTGAGCTGCCGGATGACCTTGAGCCTCAGGTAGCTCCCACATCCACCAAGAAGAAGAAAAAGAAAGAGAGAGGTCACACCATGACTGAGCTGAGGATTGAGCTGATTCAGCCACTAGAGCATGAGCTGCCAGGGGAGGGACAGCCTGAGGCGAGGGCAACTCCAGGATCCACCAAGAAGAGGAAGAAGCGGAGTCAGGAAAGCTGGATGCCGGAAACAGTGCCCCAAGAGGAGATGCGGGGGCCACCGCTGAATTCAGAGTCTGGGGAGGAGGCTCCCACAGGCCGGGACAAGAAGTGGAGGAAGCAGCAGCAGCCTGTGTAATCTGCCCCAGGGAAACTGAGGAACTAAAGAAAGCTGAAGGTGCCCACCTAGGCCATCCGAAGGTGACACCTCAGGAACCCCTCCCCAGAGACTGCACCAGCATAGCCAACAGGAGCCTGGCCTGGGAGGATGCTTTATTTTTACCCTGAGCGTCTCCTTGGCAGCTGGGGTCATCGGGGTACTTTCAAGAAGGGCTCATGCAGGACATCAAACAGCCTCCGGGCCTGGATGGGAGGGAGAAAAAAATGAGGAACCAGTCATTAAAGGAACTGTTTCCTGGGTAAATCTAGAGTGGGGTTTTGGTTCTTTTTTTTCCCCTAAACACTCAAGCATTTATCCATTGAATTACAAACAATCCAGTTACAATCTTTTTAGGTTATTATTTATTTATTTATTTATTTTGAGACGGAGATTGGCTCTGTCGCCCAGGCTGGAGTGCACTGGCGGGATCTCAGCTCACTGCAAGCTCCGCCTCCCGGGTTCACACCATTCTCCTGCCTCAGCCTCCCGAGTAGCTGGGACTACAGGCGCCTGCCACCACGCCTGGCTAATTTTTTTTTTTAAAGTACAGACGGGGTTCCACCGTGTTAGCCAGGATGGTCTCGATCTCCTGACCTCGTGATCCACCCACCTCAGCCTCCCAAAGTGCTGGGATTATAGGCGTGAGCCACCGTGCTTGGCTTACTTTTTTTTTTTTTTTTTTTTTGAGATGGGGTCTCGCGGTGTCACCCAGGCTGGAGTGCAGTGGTGTGATCTTGGCTCACTGCAACCTCCACCTCCTGGGTTCCAGCAATTCTTCTGCCTCAGCCTCCCAAGTCGCTGGGCCTACAGGTGCCCGCCACCATGCCCGGCTAATTTTTGTAGAGATGGGGTTTCACCATATCGGCCAGGCTGGTCTCGAGCTCCTGACCTCATGATCCGCCTGCCTTGACCTCCCAAAGTGCTGGGGTAACAGGTGTGAGCCACCGCGCCCGGCCAGGTTATTTTAAAATGTATAGTTATTATTGACTATAGTCACCTGGTTGTGCTATCAAATAGTATGTCTTATTCATTCTTTCTTTTTTTTCTTTTTTTGTTTGTGTGTGGTACCCATTAACCTTCCCCATCTCCCTGCCAGCCCCTCACTACCCTCCCCAGCCTCCAGGAACATCCATCTACTCTATCTCCATGAGTTCAACTGTTTTGATTTTTCGATACACAAATAAGTGAGAACATGTGATGTTTGTCTTTCTGTGCCTGGCTTATTTCACTTAACATAATACTCCCCAGTTAATTACGTTGTAAACGATAGGATCTCTCTTTTTTTTTTTTTTGAAAAGGGTCTCTGTTGCCCAGGCTGGAGTGCAGTGGCATGATCTTGGCTCACTGCAGTCTTCACCTCCCGGATTCAAGTGATTCTCCTGCCTCAGCCTCCTGAGTAGTTGAGATTACAGGCACGCGCTACCACACCCGGCTAATTTTTGTATTTTTAGT
>NW_012119599.1:2145960-2148002 GCF_000951035.1 Colobus angolensis palliatus | reverse complement strand
GCCATTCTCCTGTCTCAGCCTCCCGAGTAGCGGGGACTACAGGCGCCTGCCAACGCGCCCGGCTAATTTTTTGTATTTTTAGCAGAGATGGGGTTTCACCGTGTTAGCCAGGATGGTCTCAATCTCCTGACCTTGTGATCCGCCCGCCTCGGCCTCCCAAAGTGCTGGGGTTACAGGCGTGAGCCACCGCGCCCGGCCTGTAGTTTTGATTCACATTTTTCTGATGATCAGTGATGTTGAGCACCTTTTCATATGCCTTCTTGCCATTTGTATGTCTTTTGAGAAACGTTAATTCAAATATTTTGCCCCCTTTTTGATTGGATTATTATATTTTATCCTATAGAGTTGTTAGAACTCATATCTTCTGGTTATTGATTCCTTGTCAGATGGTTAGTTTGCAAATATTTTCTCCCATTCTGTGTGTTGTCTCTTCACTTTGTGGATTGCTTCCTTTGCTTTATTCTTTTTTTTTTTTTGAGACGGAGTCTCACTCTATCGCCCGCCCAGGCTGGAGTGCAGTGGCCAGACCTCAGCTCACTGCAAGCTCCGCCTCCTGGGTTTACGCCATTCTCCTGCCTCAGCCTCCCAAGTAGCTGGGATTACAGGCACGCGCTACCACACCCGGCTAATTTTTGTATTTTTAGTAGAGACGAGGTTTCACCATGTTGGCCAAGCTGGTCTCGAACTCCTGACCTCAAGTGATATGCCCGCCTCGGCCTCCCAAAGTGCTGGGATTAGAGGTGTGAGCCACCATGCCCAGCCAGGATCTCATACTTTTTTTATGGCTGAAGAGTACTCCATTATGTATAAGTACCACATTTTCTTTGCCTGGTCATCTGCTCATGGACACAGATTGGTTCCAAATCTTGGCAATGTGAACTGTGCTGTAACAAACAGGAGTGCAGATACCTGTACCATACACTGATTTCCTTTCTTTGGGGATATACCCAGCAGTGGGATTGCTGGATCATGTGGAAGCTGAACTTTCAGTTTTTAGAGGAGTCTCCAAACTGTTTTCCATAGTGGTTGTACTAATTTACATTCTCACCAAAAGTATCCGAGGGTTCCCTTTTCTTCACATCCTCACCACCATTTGTTATTGCCTGCCCTTTGGATAAAAGCCATTTCAAGGCCGGGCGCAGTGGCTCACACCTATAATCTCAGCACTTTGGGAGGCCAAGGTGGGTGGATCACCTGAGGTCAGGAGTTCAAGACCAGCCTGACCAACCTGGGGAAACCCCATCTCTACTAAAAATAAAAAACTAGCGGGGCATGGTAGCAGGTGCCTATAATCCCATCTACTCAGGAGGCTGACGTAGGAGAATCACTTGAACCTGGGAGATGAAGGTTGCAGTGAGCTGAGATCGCACCATTGCACTCTAGCCTGGGCAACAGAGGGAGACTCCATCTCAAAAAAAAAAAAAAAAAAGGCCATTTTAATGGAGCTGAAATGGTATCTCATTATAGTTTATTTTGGCTTTTTTTTTTTTTTTTTTTGAGATGGAGTCTGGCTGTGCCACCCAGGCTGGAGTGCAGTGGTGTGATCTCAGCTCACTGCAACCTCTGCCTCCCAGGTTCATGCCTTTCTTCTGCCTCAGCCTCCCGAGTAGCTGGGACTACAGGTGCCCACCACCACGCCCGGCTAATTTTTTTTGGTATTTTTAGTAGAGACGGGGTTTCACTGTGTTAGCCATCATGGTCTAGATCTCCTGACCTCATGATCCGCCCACCTCGGCCTCCCAAAGTGCTGGGATTACAGGTGTGAGCCACCACACCTGGCCTATTTTTGGGTTTTTTTGAGACCAAGTTTCGCTTTTGTTTCCCAGGCTGGAGTGCAGTGATCTCAGCTCACTGCAACCTCCATCTCCCGGGTTCATGCGATTCTCCTGCCTCAGCCACCCAAGTAGCTGGGATTACAGGCATGCACCACCACACCCAGCTAATTTTTGTATTTTTAGTGGAGATGGGATTTCGCCATGTTGGCCAGGCTGATCTTGAACTCCTGGCCTCAAGTGATCTGCCTGCCTCAGCCTCCCAAAGTG
>NW_012119599.1:2140437-2142204 GCF_000951035.1 Colobus angolensis palliatus | reverse complement strand
CCCGCCTCGGCCTCCCAAAGTGCTGGGATTACAGGCGTGAGCCACCGCGCCCGGCCTTTTAATTTTTTGAGACAGAGTTTCACTCTTGTTGCCCAGGCTGGAGTGCAATGGTGTGATCTCGGCTCACTGCGACCTCCACCTCCCAGGTTCAAATGATTGTCCTGCCTTAGCCTTCCAAGCAGCTGGGAATACAGGCATGTGCCACCACACCAGGCTAAGTTTTTGTACTTTTAGTAAAGATGGGGTTTCTCCACATTGGCCAGGCTGGTCCCAAACTCCTGACCTCAGGTGATCCAGCTGCCTCAGCCTCCCAAAGTGCTGGGATTACAGGCGCGAGCCGCCGCGCCTGGCTTAGAAGCTTTTTAACTTGACGTGATCCCATTTGTCCATTTTGCTTTGGTTTCCTGGGCTTCTGGAGCATTACTCAAGAAATCTCTGCCCAGTTCAATGTCCTGGAGAGCTTCCCTATGTTTTCTTGTAGAAGTTTCATGCATTGAGGTCTTAGATTTAAGTCTTTAATCCATGTTGATTTGATTTTTGTATATGGTGAGAGGTAGGTGTCTAGTTTCATTCTTCTGCATTGGATTGCTTCTGCTTTGAGACAAGATCGCTCTGTCACCCAGGCTGGAGTGTAGTAACGTGATTATAGCTCACTGCAGCCTCAACCTCCTGGGCTCAAGTGATCCTCCCACCTCAGTCTCCTCAGTAGCTGAGACTACAGGCATGTAGCAAGCTCACACCACTATGCCCAGCTTTTTTTTTTAATAAAGGCGAGGTGTCCACTTGCCCAGGCTGGTCTCCAACTTCTGGCCTCAAGCAGTCCTCCTGCCTCGGCCTCCCAAAGTGTTGGGATTACAGGTGGTAGCCACTGTGTCCAGCCTTTGGTTCTTTTTTCACCTTAAAACTTTGGGGTCTCAGGTTCTGTTTACTTGGGGCTCCCTCCTTTCCCCAGCTCCTTGGGTTCTTTCTCAGAGCTCTTACCTTCTGAGGGCCCAGGCCTGGGCATAAGGCCAGATCTTCTCTCGATGCAGCGATGAGCTGTTCCAGGGACTGAAAGGTGAAAGCAAGGGGTCAGGGTAGCTGAGCACAAAAGCCTCCCTGTCCCAGCTGAGGAGGGGCCTCAGATATTCCCCGGGGGAGGTGAGGGCCTGTGGGAAGGCAGGACGGGCCAAGGGGTGGGCAGGGAGATGGAAGGAAATGGGTGAAAGGCTTTCTAAAACAGGCAAAGGGACAGAAATGCCCAGGGGCAGGGGAGCCTTTCCTTACTCCAAACGTGGTCAGGAGGGTCTGACTGTCCGTTTTGTTGACTGACTTCACGGTGGTCAGACATTCAGTCACCTGGAAGAGGAGGAGGCAGGAGTGTGTTGGGAGAAGAAAGGCCAGGGAGACTGAGCCTAGAGGGCGGGGCTGGGTCACAGCTGTGTCCCCAGACTGCCTGGCATGCAGGAAGCACTCAAATGCTTTTTTTCCCTACTGATTAAAAAGTCATCTCAGGCTGGGCATGGTGGCTCATGCCTAGTAATCCCAGTATTTTGGGAGGCCAAGGTGGGAGGATCACCTGAGGTCAGGAGTTTGAGACTAGCCTGGTCAACATGGTGAAACCCCATCTCTACTAAAAATACAAAAAATTACCCAGGCGTGGTGGCAACACACCTGTAGTCCCAGCCACTCGGGAGGCTGAGGCAGGACAATCACTTGAACCCAGGATGCAGAGGATGTGGTGAGCGGAGACTGTGCCACTGCACTCCAGCCTGGGCGACAGAACAA
>NW_012119599.1:2138106-2139992 GCF_000951035.1 Colobus angolensis palliatus | reverse complement strand
TCGGGAGGCTGAGGCAGGAGAATCGCTTGAACCCAGGAGATGGACATTGTAGTGAGCTGAGATCATGCCACTGCACTCCAGCCTGGCAACAGAGCAAGGCTCTGTCTCAAAACAAACAAACAAACAAAACAATAACAAGAGCCTGGGTAAGGGGAGTGACGTCTCTGGGTCTCAATTTTTGGGCAAATGAGGATCCTAAAAGTCAAGTCGAGGGTGGCTGTGGACATCACTGGGATGTACCTGGGAACGCTCCCCAGCTCCACTGGGTGATAACCGATTCCCGAATGCTGACCCGTGTGGCCTGGGTGTTGGCTGCCTCGGTTTAAACCCCCACCCCATCTGACGGGCAAATCACTGCACTCCCTTTCTCCTTCATGACTGAGATGGGGGTTTTCAGAGCCTCTTCCCGGGAGAGTGATTGTAAACCAGGTTGTCAGGGTGATGTCTCTGGCAGAAGTAAGAGCTTCAGATGCAGGAGCCGTTGATACTAGACTCTGACTGTCTAATGGGGCCCCCTGGCTATGTGATCTTTTCCCACAGTCCCCAGGACAGGCCTATATGGCAGACCCCTCACCATCCCTCCATCGCTGGAGTCCAGAAGCAACAATGCATTCAGTAAACACTGAGGGTTGGGTGGTGCTAGAGACACAGTGGGGACCAAGAGAGCCCCCAAGCTGCCCTTCTGGGGCTCCCAGACTGGTTGGGGAGATAAGTCAGTTCCAAACAATGATGGCCCAAAGGGACAGGGCTGGATGGGGGAACCCAGCAGGAACACTTAACTTGGCCTAGAGATCAGGGAGGGCTTCCTGGAGGAGGTAGTATCAAAGCTGAGATGTGAAAGATGGAATTAGGCAGGTAAGACTGGGCGCGATGACTCATGCCTGTAATCCCAGCACTTTGGGAGGCTGAGGAGGGTGGATCACCTGAGGCCAGGAGTTTGAGACCAGCCTGGCCAACACAGTGAAACCCCATCTTCACTAAAAAATACAAAAATTAGATGGGCATGGTTGTGGGCACTTGTAGTCCCAGCTACTAGGGAGGCTCAGGCAGGAGAATCGCTTGAACCCAGGAGGCGGAGGTTGCAGTGAGCTGAGATCATGCCATTGCACTCCACCCTGGGCAACAGAGTGAGACTCCATCTCAAAAAAAAAAAAAAAAAAAAAAAGGAATTAGGTAATTGGGCAGAGGGAACAGAAGGGGCAAGTGCTTGGAGAAGCGAGCTAGGCCTGGGAGAAGTGAAGTGTAAAGTGGGGGCCACCGGGCTTCTGAGCCTGACGGGCCCTTGTTGAGCCTGGCCAGAAGCCTGGGCCTTCCCCCTCGGGGTACTAGGGAGCCATGGGAGGATTTTGAGCTGGGGAGGGTAGCAGCAGATTTGTGCTCAGGAAAATCCCTCTAGCTGCAGTTTGGGTGGGATGGGGCAGGGAAGACGAGGCCCAGGGATGAATGCACAGTGCCTTAAGATTGGAACTGAAGCTCAACCACCCAGGAGCTGTGGGGAAGCCCAGGCAGGGATGGAAGGTGAGGTGGCCTCACCCGGGAGACGAAGTCCTGCTCTAGCTTCTCCATCAGGAGGTCCGCTGGTTTCTGCTCATAGGCCTTGTAGGTCTCCAGGTACCGCCCAGCTTCCTCGGGACTAGGATAATAGGATACAGGGCAGCAGGAAGTGAGGTATCAGATTGTAGATTTGCTTCATTATGGTCAGTCATAAGAATTACCAATACTAGGCCGGGCGCAGTGGCTCATGCCTGTAATCCCAGCACTTTGGGATGATGAGGCAGGCAGATCATCTGAGGTCAGGAGTTCGAGACCAGCCTGGCCAACATGGTGAAACCCCATTTCTACTAAAAATACAAAAAAGTAGCTGGGCTTGGTGGCATGTGCCTGTA
>NW_012119599.1:2136313-2137731 GCF_000951035.1 Colobus angolensis palliatus | reverse complement strand
AGATATTAAGACCTTGTTTTACAGATGAGGAAACTGAAGGCCAGAGAGAAGCACTGCCTGCACCAGGCCCACACAGGAAGGAGAAGGGAAGGGCTGGGCAGGGTGGGATGGGGGAGCAGGTAGAGCCTGAATGAGGCAGGGAAGGCCCCATCTCACCTCCAGGCAAGGATCAGTGTGCAATCGGCCAGGATACACATCTTAGCCAGCTCCTTCAGGGCCTGCTGGGGATCTTTCTGGAGGAGAAAATCAGAATTAGAAACCTAGAAGCCAGGAATTACAAAAATTAGCCAGGCGTGGTGGCAGGCGCCTGTAATCCCGGCTACTAGGGAAGCTGAGGTGGAGAATTGCTTGAACCCGGGAGGTGGAGATTGCAGTGAGCTGAGATCGTGCCACTGCACTCCAACCTGGGCAACAGAGCGAGACTCTGTCTCAAAAAAAAAAAAAAACAAAAACAAAAAAGGAATTAAAGCCTGAAAACACAGTAGCTTAGGAAGCCAAGAGTCTCTCACCCAATTGTCACTCTCTAAGCTCCTACTGTGCCTGGCCCGTGCTAAGCAGTGCTAGGACCCAGCAGTGGCCGAGACAGCCCTGACTCTGCTCTCCCAGGACTCACAGTCTGATGAGCAGGACAAACCTGTCCCCAAACATTGATGATCTGGAGTGGCCAGGGCTGCGATGTGGGAGCCAGAGGAGGGACCGAGCCTACCTGGGGGATCAGAGAGGGCTTCTTGGAGGAGGGGACATCTGAGCTGAGACCCAAAGGAGGATGAGGAGGAAGAGGAGGAAAGGATGAAAAGGAGACCAGAAAAGGGAATTCCAGACATGGAGACCAGCATGGGCAAAGGATGGGAGGGGAAAGAGGGCTTGAGGAATTATAATTTGCTCCCTACGGGAGACAGGATGTGAAATTCCATGAGAAGCACAGACTCTTAGAGACGGGCCTGGCAAACCAGGTAGAAGTCAGAGGTCACACAGGGCCCCATAGGTCATGGAAGGGAGCAGAACTTTCTTCTACGGTGCTAGGAGCCATGGGAGTTTTATGATTTTTTTTTTTTTTTAAAGACAGAGTCTTGTTCTGTTGCCCAGGCTGGAGTGCAGTGACATGATCTTGGCTCACTGCAACCTCTGCCTGCCGGGTTCAAGCAGTTCTGCCTCAGCCTCCTATGTAGCTGGGATTACAGGCACACGCCACCACGCTCAGCTGAATTTTGTATTTTTAGTAGAGATGGGGTTTCACCATGTTGGCCAGGCTGGTCTTGAACTTCTGATCTCAGGTAATCTCAAAGTGCTAGGATTACAGGCGTGAGCCACCCCCAGTGGGTAATTTTTTAAAAATTTTTAGGGGCCGGGTGCGGTGGCTCAAGCCTGTAATCCCAGCACTTTGGGAGGCCGAGACGGGCAGATCACGAGGTCAGGAG
>NW_012119599.1:2129254-2131348 GCF_000951035.1 Colobus angolensis palliatus | reverse complement strand
AGTCTCTACTAAAAATACAAAAATCAGCCAGGCGTGGTGGTGCATGCCTATAATCCCAGCTACTCAGGAGGCTGAGGCAGGAGAATCACTTGAACCCCAGAGGCTAAGGTTGCAGTGAGCCAAGATCGAGTCATTGCACTCCAGCCTGGGCAACAAGAGCGAAACTCCATCTCAAACAAATAAACAAACAAAAAACACATACACAAAAGAGATATTTAGGGGGCAGAGATCTGGGACTAATCGAAGGGGATGTGGGGAAAAAGGAAATGGATAATTTTGCCCTGCCCTCTCCTTGCCAACATAGTGTCTTGGTGACCCATGTCAATCTCAGATGAGAAAAACCTTCCTCACTGAGGTTTTAGCTGCATTTCCTCTCGGAAGGGATTCAACAGTACGCTGCACAACCTCGAGGCCCAGCACTCCCCATTTCCGAGATGGGGCCAGTGAGGCCAGCTGGGGAGCGACCCCTGCTTACCACATCCACCTGGATGAGCAGGACCCGCAGGGCGAAGTTCTTCCCCAGGCTCTGCAGCCGCCCATGGATGTAGTCCGGGTGCAGGTTGTGGTAGCGGAGGCTGGTGGGGGCAGGGAGGAGGAGTTGAGAAGTCTCAGTCTCTTTGAGACCCCCAAAGCCCTTCTGCCCTCTCACTGGAATACTAAGGGCTCAGAGTACGACACAGGGGACAGAGGGGTCCTGAGGCTCACAGAGGGTAAGTCACTTGCCACAGGTCTCTCTTCCAAGAAGACGCTCCGCAGGGATTGGCAGCCAGGGCCACATGGCTGTGGTTACCCAGAAGCCCAGACCCCTGGCTTCTTCATGAAGAGGGGAAGAGACTTGGGCTTCAAGGGGAGAACAGGTGCCAGGGGCCCTGGAGAGCGTGAGCGCGGGGACGTTGCATGGCTCGCAGTGGGAAGCAGGGCCCACCGCCAGCCCATCTGCTCTGGCCTCGGAGGGCTGTGGTGAGGGCTTCACGACCCAGGGAACTAGGACTGGCGCTGCCCAGCAGTCTGCAGCTCTCACAGCCTGCGGGGAGCACAGGAACTCACAGGTTTCACTTCCTCTGCCTGACCCTGTCTGCAGAGGGGCCCCTGGGTTGGGGGAGGAAGTTGTTGAGCGTGGAGATGGGAGAAATCCTGCCTCTCCTCAACTCCAGTCAAAGATGTCGGGGACATGAGTGACCCAGTCCCTCCTCCCTCAGATCCAGGAGTCTGGCCCTCAGGCCTTCCTCCCTCAGACCCAGGAGTCCAGGCCCCCAGCCCCTCCTCCCTGAGACCCAGGAGTCCAGTCCCCCATCTCCTCCTCCCTCAGACCCAGGAGTCCAGGCCCCCAGCCCCTCCTCGCTCAGACCCAGGAGTCCAAGCCCCCAGCCCCTCCTCGCTCAGACCCAGGAGTCCAAGCCCCCAGCCCTTCCTCGCTCAGACCCAGGAGTCCAGGCCCCCAGCCCCTCTCCTCGCTCAGACCCAGGAGTCCAGGCCCCCAGCCCCTCCTTCGCTCAGACCCAGGAGTCCAAGCCCCCAGCCCTTCCTCGCTCAGACCCAGGAGTCCAGGCCCCCAGCCCCTCCTTCCTCAGACCCAGGAGTCTGGGCCCCAGCTCTTGTTGCACTGGGCACCTCTAGGCCAAGACCCCCTTCCTCCAACACAGGGTCCCACCAAGGCCCAGAGCCTGCAGGACCATGCCCATAGAACAGTCCAGAACACTGGGACATGACCCTCCCAGGCCAGTGGGGTGTCCTTCCTGAAGGCTGGGGTGGTGCCGCAGAGCTCACCTGAGGAACAGGGCACAGGTGCTCTGGCCCAGCACATAGTCGGGGATTACATCGCCAAATTCCCAGGGCACATTGCGCACGAACTTCAGTACGGGATTGCCCCTCTGGGGAGGGAGGAAGGGCAGAAGCCATCAATAGGGATGACCCTTGGCAACCACAGGGCCCTCCTCTACCTCTTCTCGCACCTCCTTCCTCCTCCCACCTCTTCCCATACCTCCTCCCTCCTCCCACCTCTTCCCACACCTCCTCCCTCCTCCCACCTCTTCCCACACCTCCTCCCTCCTCCCACCTCTTCCCATACCTCCTCCCTCCTCCCACCTCTTCCCA
>NW_012119599.1:2122198-2129204 GCF_000951035.1 Colobus angolensis palliatus | reverse complement strand
TCTTCCCACACCTCCTCCCTCCTCCCACCTCTTCCCACACCTCCTCCCTCCTCCCACCTCTTCCCATACCTCCTCCCTCCTCCCACCTCTTCCCATACCTCCTCCCTCCTCCCACCTGTGCCTGGGTCTTTTCCAGCTTCTCGCTCCTCCTCCCAACCCTGGACAGTCCCTGGTCCTCTGATCCAGGTTCCTCCCCTCCACTTCCACTGGCACCAGGCCTTTCCTAAAGGGTCCCCGGGTCTGTCTCCAGCTCAACCCTCTCCCCCAGCCCCAGTCTGCGAGTCATGTGGTCCTGAACACCTCCTGCCCCTACGCCCGGCTAATTTTTGTATTTTTAGCAGAGATGAGGTTTCACCATGTTGGCCAGGCTGGTCTCGAACTCCTGACCTCAGATGATCCGCCTGCCTCAGCCTCCCAAAGTGCTGGGATTACAGGCGTGAGCCACCACACCTGGCCTCATTCAGTACATTTTAAGTAAATTAACAAACCTGGGGTCAGGAAACAGAGCTGCACCAACACAACCACAGCCCCAGCAAGAGCTGGGGCACTCTCAACCCACACACCGCTGTTGAATGAATGAATAAATGAATGGTGAGAACAATGTGGTTGGAACTCAGACCTCCTTCCACTGGAGTCATCCCTAGAACAGCGTTTCCCACTGAAAACCTCAAGGCTCCTCTTCTCCGTCTCCCTCCTCACCTGCCGAGGGCTCACAATGATGCTGTTGGATTTTGCCCCGGGTTTCAGGGCCTGGTTGGGGGTCTCTCCTGCCAGGGGCTCTGACCCTGTGGGGCACGTGGCCGCAGCCCCTCCCGGAGGCTGTGAGATGGCATATTCAGCGTAGGTCTGAGGGGCCGCCTGGGCCGAGGTGTCCACAGTGGGAAGGCTCTGTGTGAATTTGAATAAGGGCTTGGCCTGTGGGGAGAAAGGGAGTTTGCAGGGGACGGGTTGGGGTGAGCAGGGGACATCTGAGACCCTGTGAGTTCCTCTCCCCTTTCTTTTTTTTTCTTTTTTTTTTTGAGACAGAGTCGCATTCTGTCACCCAGGCTGGAGTGCAGTGGCACAATCTTGGCTCACTGCAACCTCCTGGGTTCAAGCAATTATCCTGCCTCAGCTTCCCGAGTAGCTGGGATTACAGGTGCCCACCACCACGCCCAGCTAATTTTCTTTTTTTTTGAGATGGAGTCTTGCTCTGTCACCCAGGCTGGAGTGCAGTGGCATGATCTCAGCTCACTGCAACCTCCGCCTCCCAGGTTCAAGCAATTCTCCTGTCTCAGCCTCCCGAATAGCTGGGACTACAGGCGCGTACCACCATGCTGGCTAATTTTTGTATTTTTAGTGGAGACAGGGTTTCAACATGTTGTCCAGGCTGATATCGAACTCCTAACCTCAGGTGATCCGCCTGCCTCAGCCTCCCAAAGTGTTGGGATTACAGGTGTGAGCCACAGCACTTGACCCCTCTCCCCTCTTTAGGGCTGCCCATCCTCCTTCCTCTAATGTCCCTTCCAGAAGGCTGAGAGCTCAAAATCTGAATCCAGCCACTTCTGCCCCACTCCTCAGCCTCCACTCTGGTCCCAGCCAACAGCGTTTCACCCTTGGACCACTGAAGTCCCTTCCTCACCAGCTCCTTGCCCACACGCTCACCCCCTGGAAGTCTGTCCCCTACACTAAATCTTTATGTCCTTCCTCTGCTCAGAGCTAGTGGGTGGCTCCTGCCTCAGAGTGAAAGTCAAAGCTGTCACCATTACCCACAAGGCTGTAGATCTGTCCCTGATCCTTGCCTTAGAGACTACACCTTCTACCACTTGTCCCTTGCTTTCTCTACTATAGCCCCACTGGACTGCGTCCTGCCCTTGAATGTGGCAGGCTCTTTCTGACCTCAGGGCTTTGGCACTGGCTGTTCCCTCTACCCCAGATGTCTCTGTGGCTCATTCCCTCACCTCTTTGACATCTCTACCAAGATGTCACCTCCTCAGAGAGGCCCTCCCTTGAACTTCCTATCTAAAGTAGGAAGGGGCCAGGCATGGTGGTTCATGCCTGTAATCCCAGCATTTGGGAGGCCGAGATGGACGGATCACTTGAGGTTCAAGACCAGCCTGACCAACATGGTGAAATTCTGTCTCTATTAAAAATACAAAAATTAGCCGGATGTGGTGGCACGCTCCTGTAATCCCAGTTACTCGGGAGGCTGAGGCAGGAGAATCGCTTGAATCCGGGAGGCGGAGGCTGCAGTGAGCCGAGATGGTGCCAGTGCACTCCAGCCTGGGTGACAGAGCCAGACTCTGTCTCAAAATAATGAATAAATAAAATAAAGTAGGAAGGTCCTCTTCCCCATCACGCCCTATATCCTTAGCTCACTCTCCTTTTCTTCATAGCCAATGCTAATCACCAATCGATTGTTTTCCCTTGGGAAGGAGATTTCAATATTGCCAGGTCCTTCCATTTACCAAAATATGTCTAAAGTATAGATTTTAAGATTGCAAAACCTGGCAATTCTTAAACATGAGTAATAAATTCATGTCTCGAATAATCAGGGTGCTGGCCTCGTAAAGCACATCAGGGGTTACCTGCTTGAATGCCAGTGTCTGGCCTCTGCCTCAGCCCTTAGAACCAATCATCTATTTCACAGATGGGGAAACTGGGACCTGTGGAGGACCAAGGACTGTTTCCCCAAGTCGTCCGTGGCCCCCAAATCCACTAACCCACACCCTGGTCCCACAGGCCCCATCCTATTCTCTTCCTCCTCCTAACACCCCCGAGCCTCCCGGGGGCCCCGCATCTCCTTGTCCTACCACTCCAGGAGGAATCTCATCCTCGTCAAGGGGTATCACAAATTTCTTCCTTGCTGGAGGCCCTGAGGGCTGGGGCACCCCCTCTTTGTCCTTCCCAGGGTCCATCTGGAACCTGAAAGGGAAGGTGCCAGGAGCGAGTGAGCCATCGGCGTCTACGTTCTCATCCCCCAGGAGGAACCCCTACTCATAGCTGTCCCCCACAAAACTCCCAGAGCCCCATAGGGTCAGGTCCCAAACACCTAGGGCCCGAGGCTCTATAACGCCCCGCCCCTTTGACCTCCACCTTCTGCTCGCCCCGCCCCTTACAAGTCCCATCGCTCCGCCCCTCGCCTCCACGGGATTCTATTGGCTCCGCCCCCACCGTCCCCCGACTTCCGTTCGCCCAGCCCCCGGAGCTACATCTGGACGCCCTCCCCACGCCTGGCCTTGTCCATCTCTCAGACTCGGCAATGATTGGCTTCCGCGGTTGCCAATCTCCACCTGCGGTCTCCGCCTCCCGCCCCTCTGGTCCCGGCCTCACGGTTTCAGAGCCGCGAGCTCAGTTGCTGGTCTTGGAGCCTCAAGGGAAAGACCGGAGAGGGACTGAAGCAGTTCACCGCCAACACGGCCAGCGCGGCCCAGGTCTCGCCGCACTTCCGGCCTCTCTGGCCCCGCTCCCCAGGAGAGTAGAGCATAGAACAGGGCGATCTCTATGCAACTCTCTATGGTCCTGGAGGACCGCGGAGTTCGTGGGAGGAGAGACATGTGGCCTCAGAGGATCTGGCTCCCAAATTGTTCAGTTCCAAAGCCCATACTGCACGCTTCTGTGTGCCGGGAATCCTGGCAGGGCTCTGTGGAGAAGAGATCGCAGGAGATCCAACTTGGTCCCTCCTCTCAGTACGGAGAGGCTTAAGTTTGAATCCCAACTCAGACATTGACTTGGCCTCAGTTTCCCCATTCATTCATTTATTCCACATCTATTCCCCCCACGCGCTTCCTCTGTTCCCGGTCCTGTGCGAGTCCGTGCTGGTGAAACAGCAGTGACCAACGACAGCCCCGTGTTGTCCTCCCGGAGCTTACGGTTCATTCAGTAAGGGACACAGACACGTTCCCAAACAGTGATGACTTAGAATGGGCAGGTCTGGGATGGGAGATCCCGGGAGAGCCGTGGGGTGGGGGTCAGAGGGAGCGCCTGACTCAGCCGCCGAGTCCGGAAGGGCTTCCTGGAGGAAGGGACATCTGAGCAGGGGCCTGGCTGATGAGTTAGTGTTAGTCACTTCCTGAAAGGATAGTATCACACTGTTCTAACTTGCAGCTCTCTGATTACTAAGGAAATGAAACGGTTTTTGTGAATGTATTGGTTTTATAAATTTTGTCTTCTGTGAATTGCTTGCTCATATTCCTTGTCCATTTTTTAAATGGGTTGTATGGCTTTTTTATTACTATTAATTTCTAGGGGTACTTTATGGATTCTGATTCTAATCCTTAGTTACCTATATTGCAAACATTTCCTCCTAGTTTCTACTTTGGGTTTTAACTTTAGTTATTTTTGGCACAGAAGTTATTTGTGTTTATGTACAACTATTTATCAACCTGTTCCGTTGTGACTTTTGCTTTTGGTGTGTTAAGAGCCCTGCCATAATCCAGGGTCATAATGATAAATTCTTTTTTTTTTTTTTTGAGACCAAGTTTCACTCTTACTACCCAGGCTGGAGTGCAATGGCGCGATCTCAGTTCACTGCAACCTCCACCTCCCAGGTTCATGCGATTCTCCTGCCTCCTTAGTAGCTGGGATTACAGGCATGCGCCACCATGCCCGGCTGATTTTTTTTTGTATTTTTAGTAGAGACCGGGTTTCACCATTTTGGCCAGGCTGGTGTGGAACTCCTGACCTCAGTTGGTCCACCTGCCTCAGCCTCCCAAAGTGCTGGGATTACAGGCGTGAGCCACAGCGCACGGCCATAATGATACATTCTATCATTTCCTTTATCTGTGTAAAAGATAAAAGCTCCGTGTTGCGTTATCCTCCCAGAGCTTATGCTTCAGTGAGGGACACAGACACCCTCCCAAACAGTGATGACCTAGAATGAGCAGGTCATCTGGCTTTAATCTATGTAAGATTTATTATTTATTTATTTATTTATTTATTTATTTATTATTTTTTGAGATGGAGTTTTGCTCTTGTTGCCCAGGCTGGAGTGCAATGGCGCAATCTACAGGCTCACTGCAACCTCTGCTTCCCAGATTCAAGCGATTCTCCTGCCTCAGCCTCCCAAGTAGCTGGGATTACAGGCGCCCGCCCAGCTAACTTTTGTATTTTTAGTAGAGACGGAGTTTCACCATGTTGGCCCGGCTGGTGTCGAACTTCTGACCTCAGGTGATCCACCCACCTCTGCCTCCCAAAGTGCTGGGATTATAAGCATGAGCCACCACGCCTGGCCAAGATTTATTTTTGAAAGTGCACTGAGGTTGTTGTTTATGAGTGATATAACCAATTGTCTCAAGTTGACCAAACGTAGATCTTTTCTCCACTGTTCTGAAATTCTACCTTCATCACATACCAAATTCCCATACACACACAAGTCTATTTCTGACATTTCTGTTATGTTCATTGATCTTTTTACCTGAACTTGCCTGCATGTACATGACCATCCCTCTGTTTCTTTCTTCACATCAGTCTTTCGTCTATGGGTGTTTGTCTCTGTGTCTACATTTTCCCATTTTACTTATTTTTTTTTTTCCTGGGCCTGTAAAGAGTGAGAACAAAAAAAGAAAAAAAGAAAAGAAAGAAAAAAGGCCGGGCACAGTGACTTGCGCCTGTCATCCTAGCACTTTGGGAGGCCGAGGTGGGCGGATCACCTATGGTCAGGGGTTCAAAACCAGCCTCGCCAACATGGCAAAAGCCCGTCTCTGCTAAAAATACAAGATTAGCTGGGCGTGGTGGCGCATGCCTGTAATCCCAGCTTCTTGAGAGGCTGAGGCAGGAGAATCGCTTGAACCTGGGAGGCAAAGGTTGTAGTGAGCTGAGATCGAGACACTGCACTCCAGCCTGGGCGACGGAGCAAGACTCCGTCTCAAAAAACGAAAAAAGAAAAAAGAAATATACCTCTGTATCCAAGACCATACAGCAATTCTAGAAGTAGGTCATCCCAAGTAGAAGGGCTTGTGACTCAGTTATCCCCTTGGGGAATGGAACTGCCAGACTTAACCCTGCAACTCCTGCGTTTTCTGCCAGGGGGCGATGGTGCACCGCGAGAGAATTGGAAGTGTTGGGGAGCCGGGCCGCTCCGCTCCGCCAGAACCCAGCGGGGGCAAGACCCCCTAGAAGGAGGTCCCGTCCCCGCTCCCGACCCATTTCCTTTAAGTAGAAGTGAGGCACAGGAATTCCTGGAAGTAGAAGTGCGATCAGTGGAATTCTAAATCATTTAACATTAGTTAAGAGCGAGGGGAAAAAGTTGCCCTGGGTTCTACGTTATTTCCAAGTTGGGTATTGGATTTCTACCCTCAATTTCTTTTTTTCTTCTTCTTCTTCTTCTTTTTTTTTATTTTTTATTTTTTATTTTTTATTTTTTATTTTTTTTGAGAGGGAGTCTCTCTCTGTCACCCAGGCTGGAGTGCCGTGGTACGATCACACCTCACTGCAGCCTCAACCTCCCGGGCTCCCACATCACCTCCCCTTGTAGCTGGACCACAGGCGCGCGCCACCACGCCTAGCCAACGTTTGTATTTTTTTGTAGAGGCGGGGTGGCGGGGGGGAGTCTCACTATAGCGCAGGCTGGTCTCGAACTCCTGGGCTCAAGCGATCCTCCCTTCTCACCCTCCCAAAGTGTCGGGATTACTGGAGTGAGCCGCTGCTCCCGGCCTAAGCTGTTCAAAACTAAACTTTGGAATCCCGGATTCGAATCTCCCCGGCTCCCAGAGTTGAGCGTTCGAATCCACCAGCCGTATCCACGCTCCGATTCCGCCTCTTTATTCCAAACGCCCCAAGTTCCAGAATTCAGCCGCAACTCCAGTTTGGGCCACTCCCCAGCTCCGGCCCCAGCTCCCGTCCCAAACCTTCCCCTCCTCTCAACTTCTAGCCCTTTGTGCGCCCCGGAACGGCTAGGGTGGGGACGCAGACTTTGAGGACCGGACCCTCACCTCCAATTCCGCCCGAGGGGACCTGAATGGGGGGCGCGGAGAGCAGCCCGGCCGAAGGCTCTGGAAGCAGGCACCGCCGGGGGGCGCAGTGACCA
>NW_012119599.1:2119116-2121568 GCF_000951035.1 Colobus angolensis palliatus | reverse complement strand
TAAACCCGGGAGGCGGAGCTTGCAGTGAGCTGAGATCCGGCCACTGCACTCCAGCCTGGGCGACAGAGCGAGACTCCGTCTCAAAAAACAAAGAAGTGGGACTTACACACACACACACAACCAGAACAGGGCGGGGCACGGTGGCTCCCGCCTGTAATCCCAGCACTTTGGGAAGCTGAGGAGGGCAGATCACCTGAGGTCAGGAGTTCGAGACCAGCCTGGCCAACATGATGAAATCTCATCTCTACTAAAAATACAAAATTAGCCAGGCCTGGTGGCGCATGCCTATAATCCCAGCTACTCTGGAGGCTGAAGCAGGAGATCGCTTGAACCCGGGAGACGGATGTTGCAGTGAGTTAAGACTGCGCCACTACACTCCAGTCAGGGCAAAAAGAGCGCAACTCCGTCTCAAAAAAGGAAAGAAAGAAGGAAAGAAAAATAAAAACAGAATCAAGGACCTATTTATACAAAAAGAGAAAGGGGGAAAGAGGAGAGGTCAACCAGATACACACACTTGTTTCTCACCAGCAACAGAACTGTGATGTTTTGGAGGCAAAGAAATGGACTCAGTGACCCTGGGTAGTTGTCATTCCAGAGCACGTGCCGTTCTCCACTTGCCACAATTTATTGCACACTGTTCCCATTCCCCAGAATGTTCTTCATTGCCTTCTCAGTCTTGAGAACTCATGTACCTACAGGACCTGGTGCCCAGGGCAATTCCTTTATTATTATTATTATTGAGACAGAGTATCACTCTGTCACCCAGGCTGTAGTGCAGTGGCATGATCTTGACTCACTGCAACCTCCGCCTCCCGGGTTCAAGTGATTCTCCTGCCTCAGCCTCCTGAGTAACTGGGACTACAGGCGCACGCCACCACACCCAGCTAATTTTTTATTTTAGTAGCGATGGTGTTTCACCACGTTAGCCAAGCTGGTTTCGAACTCCTGACCTCAGGTGATCCACCCTTCAAAGCCTCCCAAAGTGGTGGGATTTTACAGGCATGAGCCACCGCGTCCAGCCAGAGCAATTCCTCAAATAAAAACTCTGTGACCCACTGAACTGGGAGCCCCATAAGGGCAGGGTCAAGGCTATCTCAGTCATCACCTTGTCCCCAGCACTGCCCAGCACAGGACAGGCCTTGGGATAAATTAACTGCATGAATAAAAGGTGCCGGTGATAAAATAAAATGACATTTCCCAAGTTATAACAGCAAATGTTGATTGCATGCTTTGTGACCGGCAGACATGATTCTGAGCCTTATCTCCTGTGGGCTTCGTTTCAGCCCTACAGGGATGTGCTTTTATTAATCTTATCACCGCCATCCCTATGTTAGAGATGAAGACGCCACGCTCAAGGGGGCTAAAAGTACCAGAGCTCACTGCTTGCACTCAGCCTGCTCTTAAACCTAGGTCACCTTGGTTCCAAAGGTGTTCAGTTTCCAGGATACACACATCTGGGTCCTGTGGAACCAAAAGCTAGGGAGTGAATCTCAGCCTGCAGCCCAAAGAACCTTAGAGGGTTCCCCAGAACCCCTTCAGGGGGTCTACAAGTTCAAAATTATTATCATAAGTGGGGCGCGGTGGCTCACGCCTGTAATTCCAGCACTTTGGGAGGCTAAGGCAGGCGGTTCACGTGAGGTCAGGAGTTTGAGATCAGCCTGGCAAACATGGCAAAACCCCATCTCTACTAAAAATACAAAAAATTAGCCAGGCGTGGTGGTGTGTGCCTGTGATTCCAGCTACTTGTGAGGCTGAGGTGGGAGAAATCGGAGAGCAAGTTTGCAGTAAACTGAGATGGGGCCACTGCACTCCAGCCTGGGCAACAAAGCAAGACCCCATCTCAAAAAAATTATTATCATAATAATATTGACATTATATATGATACACCATAATAATAATACATAGTTGCGGGGGCGGGCTGTCAGCCTTCTCCAGGCTGGAGTGCAGTGGCACGATCTCGGCTTACTGCAACCTCCACCTCCCGTGTTCAAGCAATTCTCCCGCCTCAGCCTCCCAAGTAGCTGCGACTACAGTCATGCACCACCACGCCTGGCTAATTTTTTTGTATTTTTAGTAGAGATGGGGTTTCACCATATTGGCCAGTGCAGTTTCCACGATATTGCAACAGACCAAACGCAGACACGCACGTGAGGACCCAGCTGTCTTCTGTTAAGCCTGATGTGAAAGTGATTTGCAAAAATTAAAATGATGCCCTTCTTCTCACTAAATTTTTGTTTCAGGCTGGGCACGGTGGTACGTGCCTGTAATTCCAGGACTTTGGGAGGTCAAGGTGGGAGGATGGCTTGAGCCCAGGAGTTCAAGACCAGCCTGGAGGGCTGGGCGCAGTGGGAGATTAAAGCGGTGGATCACCTGAGGTCGGGAGTTCAAGACCAGCCTGACCAACATGGAGAAACCCCATCTCTACTAAAAGTACAAAAATTAGCTGGGCGTG
>NW_012119599.1:2116678-2118246 GCF_000951035.1 Colobus angolensis palliatus | reverse complement strand
CAAAGTGCTGGGATTACAGGCTTGAGCCACCGTGCCCGGCCTAATTTATTATTATTATTTATTTTTAGAGATGGGGGTCTTGTTGTGCTGCCCAGGCTGGTCTCAAACTCAAGCAGTACTTCCACCCCAGTCTCCCAAGTAGCTGGGATTACAGGTGTGTGCCACTGCACCTAGCTACTTTTAAGTGAATCAACAAATGTTTCCAAAATTTCTCAGTTTTAACTTCCAATACAGTAAATATTGATAGAAATCATACACATCAACAAAAACTCTTTGGGGTCCTCAATACATTTTTTAAATTTTAGACAAAGTTTCACTGTGTTGCCCAGGCTGGAGTTCAATGGTGCAGTCATAACTCACTGCAATCTTTGAACTCCTGGGCTAAAGGAGTCCTCCCACCTCAGCCTCCCAAATAGTTAGGATTACAGGTGCACACCACCACTCCTGGCTGCTTTTATTTATTTTTTTTGTAGAGACGGGGTCTTGCTATGCTGCCCAGGCAGAGGCCTTCAATAGTTAGGAGTGTAAGGGGGCCAGATGCAGTGGCTCACGCCTGTAATCCCAGCACTTTGGGAGGCTGAGGCGGGTGGATCATGTGAGGTTGGCAGTTCGAGACCAGCCTGACCAACATGACCTGACCAACATGGATAAACCCTGTCTCTACTAAAAATACAAGATTAGCTGGGCATGGTGGCACATGCCTCTAATCTCAACTACTCGGAAGGCTGAGGCAGGAGAATCGCTTGAACCCAGGAAGCAGAGTTTGCGGTGAGCTGAGATTGCGCCACTGTACTCCAGCCCGGGCAACAAGAATGAAACTCTGTCTCAAAAAAAAAAAAAAATTCAATAGATTAGGCCAGGTCCGGTGGCTCACACCTGTAATCCCAGCACTTTGGGAGAACAAGGCAGGCAGATCACTTGAGGTCAGGAGTTCAAGACCAGCCTGGCCAACATGGTGAAACCCCGTCTCTACTAAAAATATAAAAATTAGCCAGGCGTGGTGGCATGCGCCTGGAATCCCAGCTACTTGGGAGGCCAAGGCATGAGAATTGCTTGAACCCGGGAGGCGGAGATTGCAGTGAGCCGAGATTGTGCCATTGTACTCCAGCCTGGGCAACAAAGTGAGATTCCATCTCAAAAACAAGCAAATTAGCTGGGTGTGGTGATGCACAGATGTAATCCCAGCTACTGGGGAGGCTGAGGTCAGAGAATCGCTTGAACCCGGGAGACAGAGGTTGCCGTGAGCCGAAATTGCACCACTGCACTCCAGCCTGGGTGACAGAGCAAGACTCTGTCTTTAAAAAAAAAAAGAATCAATGAACTAATAATCATAGAAACCTGATAAGTGTCATGAAGGACAAGAATGTGGAATGTCATTTTAACTGTGAAGGAGAGGAGGAGTGGACGGGAGGGTAGGGGAAGTTTCTCTGTCAAAGGAGCATTTAAAAAGAGACCTGGCCGGGCACAGTGGCTCACACCTGTAATCCCAGCACTTTGGGAGGTTGAGGTGGGTGGATCACAAGGTCAGGAGATCAAGACCATCCTGGCTAACATGGTGAAACCCGTAT
>NW_012119599.1:2110413-2111208 GCF_000951035.1 Colobus angolensis palliatus | reverse complement strand
TTTTTTTTTTTTTTTTTTTTTAGTAATGGGGTTTCTCCATGTTGGTCAGGCTGGTCTCAGACTCCTGACCTCAGGAGATCCACCCGCCTCGGCCTCCCAAAGTGCTGCAATTATAGGCATGAGCCACCATGCCTGGCCAAATTTTTGTATTTTTACAAAATGGGGTTTCACCATTGTTTGCCAGGCTGGTCTCAAACTCCTGACCTTGTGATCCACCCACCTCAGCCTCCCAAAGTGCTGGGATTAGAGGCATGAGCCACTGTGCTTGGCCCGTCTTACAGCATTTACAAACACTTCCAGGACTATGCTGCACAGTAACATTGATTCTCACAACAGCCCTCCAAACTACAATCCTCTGAGATGACTTATCTCACCATGCCCATTTTACAGAGGGAGAAACTGAGGCACGGGGAAGGTAGAATCTTGTCCAAGGCCACAAAGCAAGTAAACAACCAAACTAGGACTCCAACCAAACCTTGTGCTCTCAGTTTCAGCCTTAAAAGAAAACTCAATAAATATTCTGGGTTTTTTGTTTCTGTTTTGAGACCTTTATTCTGTGACCCAGGTTGGAGTGCAGCGTGGTGATCACAGCTCATGGCAGCCTCAAACTCCTAGACTCAAGTAAACTTCCTATCTCAGTCTCACAAGCAGCTGGGACTATAGGTGTGCACCACCACACCCAGCTAATTTAGTAGAGATGGGGGTCTCACTATATTGCCCAGGCTGATCTCAAACTGCTGGCCTCAAGGGATCCTCCTGCCACAGACTCCCAAAGTGTTAGGATTACAGGTGTGA
>NW_012119599.1:2103051-2104428 GCF_000951035.1 Colobus angolensis palliatus | reverse complement strand
GTTTCACCGTGTTAGCCAGGATGGTCTCGATCTCCTGACCTCGTGATCCACCCGTCTCGGCCTCCTAAAGTGCTGGGATTACAGGCTTGAGCAACCGCGCCTGGCCTGTTTGTTTGTTTTTTAAAGAAAGAAAAAAGAAGTTGTACAGCCAATATTTGAACCCGTGGAATTTGGCTCCAGAGCCTGTAGTCTCCACACTACCTTCCAGAGGCCCATCTTCACACGCTGTTAAATCTGGACTTCAGGGAAGCCGCAGTAGAGATCCGTGTTCAGGCCAGGGCTCACCGCTATGCTGTTAGATAGGGCAGTCACTGGCCACACGTTGCCTTTAAGAGCTTGAAACATGGCTGGTCCAAAATGGGATTCGCCTGCAGTGTAAAATCCACGCTGGAGTTTGAAGGCTTAGTGCGATGAAAGGAATGTAAAGTATCTCATGAAGAATTCTGATGCTGAGGCCGGGCGCAGTGGTTCATGCGTGTAATCCCAACACTTCGGGAGGCCAAGGAGGGCAGATCACCTGAGGTCAGGAATTTGAGACCACCCTGGCCAACATGGCGAAACCCCGTGTCTCTACTAAAAATACAAAAATTAGCTGGGCATGGTGGCTCGTGCCTGTAGTTCCAGCTATTCGAGAGGCTGAGGCAGGAGAATCACTAGAACCCGGGAAGTGGAGGTTGCAATGAGCCGAAATCGCACCATTGCACTCCAGCCTGGGGGACAGAGCGAGACTCTATCTAAAAAAACAAGGAAAATTAACAATAATAATTCTGAAACTGGATACATGTTGAAATAATAATATTTTGGATGTATTCAGTTAGATAAAGTACATAAAATTATCTTCACTTGCTCTTTTTAATTTTTTTAGTGTGGCTACTAGAATACTTATCTATTTGTTTGTTTGTTTGTTTGTTTGAAACAGAGTCTCGCTCTGTCACCATGGTCCCAGGTGGAGTAAAGTGGCACAATCATAGCTAACTGCAACCATGAACTCCTAGGCTCAAGGGATCGTCCTGCCTCAGCCTCCTGAGTAACTGGGACTGTAGAGGCCTGCCACCACACCCAGCTAATTTTTTAATTTAAAAAAATGTTTTGGGTTGAATGCGGTGGCTCAGCCTGTAATTCCAGCACTTTGGGAGGCTGAGGTGGGCAGAACACGAGGTCAGGAGTTCGAGACCAGCCTGGCCAACATGGTGAAACCCCGTCTCTACTAAAAATATAGAACTAAACTGGGTATGGTGGCAGGCGCCTGTAATCCCAGCTGCTGGGGAGGCTGAGACAGGAGAATCGTTTGAACCCAGGAGGCAGAGGTTACAGTGAGCTGAGATTGAGCCATTGCACTCCACCCTAGGTGACAGGGCAAGATTCCGTCTCAAAAAA
>NW_012119599.1:2101118-2101831 GCF_000951035.1 Colobus angolensis palliatus | reverse complement strand
AGGTCAGGAGTTCGAGACCAGCCTGACCAACATGGTGAAACCCCATCTCCACTAAAAATACAGAATTAGCCAGGCGTTGTAACACATGCCTGTAATCCCAGCTACTTGGGAAGCTGAGGGAGGAGAATCGCTTGAATCCAGGAGGCGGAGGTTGCAGTGAGCTGTGATCACGCTACTGCACTCCAATCTGGGCAACAGGAGCAAGATTTCATCTCAAAAAAAAAAAAAAGAAAAGAAATATATATGTATAATAATTAAATAAAAATAAAATTGTACATACGGATCCAGCAGACTCATATACCTCTGGTTATATTTCCAAAGGAATTGAAATCAGGATGTTGAAGGAATATCTGCTCTCCCAAGTTCATTGCAGCACTGGTCACAATAGCCAAGATATGGAGGCAACCTAAGTGTTCATCAAAGGACATAATGGATAAAGCAAATGTTGCATATACACACGATGGAATACTATACAGCCTTGTAAAGGGAGGAAATTCTGCCATTCAAGACAACATGGATGGAACTGGAGTACATTATGCTTAGTGAAATAAACCAGGCACAGAAAGACAAACACCACATGATCCCACTTTTATATGGAATCTTAAAATGTCAATCTCATAGAAACAGTATAAAGGTGACTACTAGAGGTTGGGGAAGTGGGAGAGGGTTGGGAAAAGAGAAGATGTTGATCAAAGGGTGCGAAGTTTCAGCGA
>NW_012119599.1:2096955-2098593 GCF_000951035.1 Colobus angolensis palliatus | reverse complement strand
CGCCGCTGTCCCCAGCGCACCCCCACTCTGTCCTGGCGGTCACACTCGCCCCCGACTGCGACCTCCGCCCCGCCGCTAGCCTGGCTGCCTTCCTGCGTCCCCTACATGGTATCCCCATCCCCTGCCCCCCATCCTCAGCTTCACCTCAATTCCTCATCATAATTCCCCCTCTCCTGCCTCTCCCCAGCGATGTCCCCCACTGGTACTCATACCCATCCCCCAGCCTGCCCTACTCCTGTCCCTATTTCCCCTCTCCGCCCTCATCGCCAATCTCCTGTCTTCCTGAATCTGCCCCTTCCCATCTGTGTCCTCAAGGCCAACCTTTATGGGGGCAGGGCAGGGCGGGAGGGTCACAGGGAGTCCGGATACCTGCGGGCTGAGGGCTGAGGGCTGAGGGCTGGGGGCTGGGGGTGAGGATCTGATTTCTTGGTTTGTTCCTACAGTGGGCAGGGTTAGGCTTAGATCTGGGGGCTGGAGCATCGGACACTTTAGTCTGGCCCAGTCTCAGAGCTGAGGTGAGGCATGGCCAGCATCACAGCTCCTTGTGTGACCAGGGTCGGGGCTCAGGCTGGGGAAGGATGACTGTCTTTGTCATCAAGTTTGATCACTGTGTCACCAGAGTTAGGGCTCAGCCTTGAGCCGTTTCTTTATTTACCCACCTCCACATAATATTGTTTTATTTCAGACAAGGTCTTGCTCTGTCGCCCAGGCTGGAGAGCAGTGTTGCCCAGGCTGGAATGCAGTGCTGGAATCTTAGCTGACTGCAGCCTTGAACTCCTGGGTTCAAGAGATCCTCCCACCTCAGCCTTCCTAATAGCTGGGACTACAGATGTGCAGCACCACACCTGGCTAATTTTTATTTTTATTTTTTGTAGAGACAGAGTCTCTACGCCTTGCCCGCCTTGCCCAGGCTGGTCTTGAGCTCCTGGCCTCAAGCGATCCTCTGGCCTCCTCCTAGGAAGACACTGAAATGACAGGCATGAGCTACAGAGCCCGCCTCCACTAAGATTCTTTCCTCCCTTGCAAGTCAGTGATTGGACACAACAGCTCCAGGCCGTGGGAACAGTCAGAACTCTGTTCTCTGGGTCTAGGTCTTCCCTTTGCACTTGGATCATCTAAGGGCCTCCCCATTTCCATATCCTGAGATTCTCAGTGCCCACTCCAAGAATCGGTGTCAGGCCTCAAGGACCTACACTGCATGTTCTGGGGGTTCAAAGGCAGCACACTGACTTCCCTGAGGGTGACAGAGGTCAGAACGAGTGACTAAGGTCTTGGGCCTGGCCCTGACCCTGCAGTGGGCGAGGAAGACACCCAGTTGAGGCCCAGGTCTCCACCCAGGTAGCAGGGTGGATGGGGGCAGGGGGGTCATCCCTGAGATGAAATGTGGGTGGAAGGTACCCAGATAAGTTTCAGAGTCAGTCCAGAGATGGTCATTTTTAAGTAACTTCTAAAATTCTCGAGTAGCTGAGATTACAGGCACCTGCTACCAAGTCTGGCTACTTTTTGTGTTTTTTGTAGAGACGAGGTTTCACTATGTTGGCCAGGTTGGTCTCAAACTCCTGACCTCAAGTGATATGCCCACCTTGGCCTCCCGAAGTGCTGGGATTACAGGTGTAAGCCACTGTGCCCAACCTAATT
>NW_012119599.1:2087305-2093315 GCF_000951035.1 Colobus angolensis palliatus | reverse complement strand
GGTTCCCAGGCCGCCCCCCCGCGGTGGCCCAGAGACCCAGTTTGCGGCGGCAAAACATTGGTCTCCGGGCAACAGGCCCCGCCCCTCCCCAGGGCCGCCAGCCGAGGCTGGGCGGTCAGGAGGCCACCGGGCCGGGACGTAGCACCCAGGCCTGCGCGCCGAAACCCCGGCCTTGGCCCCCAGAGGCCTCAGGGCGCAGAAACCCGGAGACTGAGGCGCAGCAAAGCGGAGATACAGAGATCAGGGCCCCGGGGCAAGAAATTCGGAGACATGCGTGGAGGCCGAAGCAACAGGGAACTGTCGGGGCGCAGAGATATAAGGAGAGACAACGCGACAGATCGAACAAGGACGGGGCCCAGAAATAAGCACAGAAATAGTGCAGTTACACATGGGCAACACCGAGGGGGGCAGGGACGCCCCTGATGGCAGAATAATCCATCTCTACTCCTCAGGACCTTTGCACTCAGTTCGAGGGACTTCCCCTCTCTGACTCTCAGTTTCTGTATTTGTAAAATGGGGACATTAATACGTAGCGCTTAGCAAATCGGGCTGTTCTGACGATTCAGTGAATTCGCAGACCCAGAGCTTGTAGCACAGTTCCTGGCATGTACACTCATCATTCATTCATTCAACAGATTTTGTTGTTTTTATTGTCTGAGAGGAGTTCCCCTCTGTGGCCCAGGCTGGAGCGCAGTGGTGCCATCCCGGCTCACTGCAACTTTCGCCTCCCAAGTTCAAGCAGTACTTCCACCCCAGCCTCCCACGTAGCTAGGGTTACAAGCGTGTGCCACCACGCCCAGCTATTTCTTGTATTTTTAGTAGAGATGGGGTTTCACCATGTTGGCCAGGCTGGTCTGAACTCCTGACCTCAAGTGATCCATCCACCTTGGCCACCCAAAGTGCTGGGATTACAGGTATGAGCCACTGTGCCCGCCCCAATCAACAGGTATTTATTGAGCATCTGCTATATGCCAGGCACTGGTAAGGACTGTGAGAATGCAGTATTGAACAAGACAATGCTCTCTGTCCTGGGAGTTTAGTCTTTGGAAATTGGGAGGGGGATGACCAACAATCAATGAACAAATGAGCACATTAAGCAAATTATTGAGTACATTGGAAAGTAATAAGTGCTGGGAAAGCAGAGACAGGGAGCTGGGGTTGCTATTTTCAATGGAATGGTCAGGGAGGGCCTAAATGAGACGGTAATGTTTGAGCAGAGACTAGAAGTTTGTTCGGGAGAAGCCATGCAGACATCTGGCCTAAGAGCATCACAACCCAGTTAGAGGGAAGTAACAGCAAATGCAAAGGGTGTAAGGTGAGGACATGTCTGGCGTGTTGGAGGAATAGGGAGGAGGCCAGTGTGGGTGGACAGAGAGAAAGTGGGGAGGACACTGGAGCACAGGAGGTCAGAGAGACTAAGGGCTGATCCTGCAGGGCCTGATGGGCCAAGGTGAGGTCTTTACAGAGTGAGTCGGGAGCGAGGGCTTTCGGTAAAAGAGGGATGTTCACTGTTTCTTATTTTTTATTTTATTTATTTATTTATTTTGAGACAGAGTTTCTTTCTTGCTGCCAGGCTGGAGTGCAACGGCACCATCTCAGCTCACTGCAACCTCCGCCTCCCAGGTTCAAGCAATTCTCCTGCCTCAGCCTCCCAAGTAGCTAGGATTACAGGTGCATGCCACCACGCCTGGCTAATTTTTTTTTTTTTTTTTTTTTTTTGCATTTTTATAGAGATGGGGTTTCACTCAACCCAACCCAACGTTGGCCAGGCTGGTCTTGAACTCCTGACCGCAGGTGATTCGCCCACCTCAGCCTCCCAAAGTGCTGGGATTACAGGCGTGAACCATGGTGCCTGGCTTGTTTTTTATTTTAACAGGGTTCTTCTGGCTGTAGGTGGGGAATAGACTTTGGAGGACAAGTGTGGAGTCAGGGAGACCAGTCACTCTCATGATCCAGTTGAGTCCAGTGGTGACTTGGACTAGGAGGTAGCAGGGATCGATTCTGGAGGCCTTTAACTCAAGAGAGGCAAAATCTGTGACAAGCACATGCATAGTAAGCCATCAGTAGATGGCAGCACTTACCATTATGTTAGGTGGTACTCACCACATTCCCGTAAAAGTTATCATCCCTATTTTACAGATGTGCAAACTGAGGCCCAAAGAGGACACTTAACTTGCCCAAGGTCTCACGGCTCAGTCTAGCTCCAAAGACGGTACCCCTCTATTGGGATGGCTATTCCCAAGCCCACACACACGAACATAACACTCTCAGCGCCTAGAGCTACATCTAAACCTGTACTCATCCATGTGGGCCCCAGGACTCCCGGAGCCATGTCCTCATCAGTCACACGGAGCTGGTGTAGAAAGTAGGGGCTGGGCCGGAAGAGGTGGCTCACAACTGTAATCCCAGAACTTTGGGAGGCCAGGGCAGGCAGATCATGAGGCCAGGAATTCGAGACCAGCCTGGCCAACATGGCAAAACCCTGTCTCTACTAAAAATACAGAAATCAGCTGGGTGCGGTGGCAGGCGCTTGTAATCTTAGCTACTCAGGAGGCTGAGGCAGGAGAATCGTTTGAACCCGGGAGGTGGAGGTTGCAGCGAGACAAGAACGTGCCATTGCACTCTAGCCTGAGTGACAGGCTAGACTCCGTCTAAAAAAAAAAAAAAGAAAAGAAAAGAAAAGGAAAGAAAGTAGGGGCCAGACGGGGAGAATGCTGGCCCAGGACACTTGCTTAGAGGCAGGTTGGCACAGGTACAGAAGGTCCACCCAGAACCTCCCAGCCCAGCATCTGACTCCCACACCCAATCACGGCCTAGGCCTGGCACACCCCAGTGCTACGTGCAGCAACATGTTAAACACAGTCATGCATACACACAGAGATGTGGTCTTCTGCTCTGGGAATGCATTTTCAGGCAGTGTGCAGAAAACACAGATTTGCCTCTATCTTTTTTTTTTTTTAAGACGGAGATTCGCTCTTGTCATCCAGGCTGGAGTACAGTGGCGTGATCTAGGCTCACCTCAACCTCTGCCTTTCAGATTCAAGTGATTCTCCTGCCTCAGCCTCCTGAGTAGCTGGAACTACAGGCACGTGCCACCACGCCCGGCTAATTTTGTATTTTTAGTAGAAACAGGGTTTCGCCATATTGGTCAGGCTCGTCTTGAACTCCTGATCTCAGGTGGTCTACCTGCCTCTGCCTCCCGAAGTGATAGGATTACAGGCGTGAACTACTGTGCCTGGCCTCTATCTCTTTATGTCCCCGTATCTCTCTGTTTTCTTTTCTTGTCTCTATCTCTGACCTTTGTCTCACTCTGACCCAGCTCTGTCTCTCTCATGCCTCCACACTCAGGATCCTCTAACTGCCACAGAAGGACTCTTGTCCCTGGCTGTGTGTTTCCATAGGACCTCACCTATTATGTACCATGAGAACCTGGCCTCCGGACAGGCGTGTCCAGCCCCAGGTTGGCAATTCTGGCTGGTTGCTCAGAATCACCCGGGGAGTAACTCAGATAACATAATCCTCTGGGCCTCTCTCTCTGAGATTCTTTCTTTTTTTTTTTTTTTTGAGACACTGTCTTGCTCTGTCACCTAGGCTGGAGTGCGGTGGCACAATCTCGACTCACTGCAACCTCTGCCTCCCAGGTTCAAGCGATTCTCCTGCCTCAGCCTCCCAAAGTGCTGGGACTACAGGCGTGAGCCACTGTCCCAGCACTTTTTTTTTTTTTTTTTAATTTTGAAAACTGTTTTGAGGCCCCGTGCAGTGGCTCACTCCTGTAATCCCACCCAGCACTTTGGGAGGCCGAGGTGGGAGGATTTCTTGAGCCCAGGAGTTCAAGACCAGCCTCGATATTATAGTAAGATCTCATCTCTGTAAAAAAAAATTTTTTTAATTAGCCAAATGTGGTGGCATGCACCTGTGGTCCCACCTACTCAGGAGGCTGAGGTGGGAGGATCAGTTGAGCCCAGAGGTGGAGGTTGCAGTGAACCAAGATGGCACCACTACACTCCAGCCTGGGCAACAGAGGCCCTGTCTAAAAAAACCCAAAAAGTTTTGGTAACTACAAAAGGATATACCTTGGAAAAGTAAATTTCCCTCCCACTCTTATCCCCACTTCTCAATATTAACTACTTTTTATGTGTCTTTGCCAGTAGGATTCACTGAGCTCCCACAATGTCCCTGGCCTATGCAAAGCTCATCACAGAAATGAAGTGACTGGAATAATTCAGCACTCAGGGAGTGGGCCGTACCCCATTGCTATGCCTGTTTTAGAGATGGGAAAACTGAGGCTTGGAGAGGTGCAAGCATGTGTCCTTTTGAGGACTGGGCTCTGAAGACTTTTCAAAGTTGAGGCAAGGAAGTGGATGAGATCAGAGAGGCAAGGTTCAGGTCAGGATACACATCCCAGGGAGGGTGACAGGGATGGGGAGTCAAGGAAGGCTGCCTGGAAGAAGACTAAGTGTAGCCAGGAAGGCACCTTCCAGAACCTTCTGATGGAGGGCTTGGATGGAAGTAAATAACTCTGTTTGGGAGGCTGAGGAACCACCAGCAGCAGGGTGTGGCCCCTCCTCAGATCCACAGGACCCCAGAGGTATGTATAGGAGGAGAAGCAGGCTGCTTAATGACATCTCAGGGACACATCTCGTGTGATAGCACAGCCGGCTTAGTTATGACGTCTGAGTGATTTGCCAACTGCCTTAAGACCAGCATCCCTAGTCATGCCCCGCGGGGAGGGGATAAGGATAAGAGGAAGTGACAGGCCATGTGGGGAGGAAGGGGAGATGCAGTCACACACAGACCAGGGACTCAGGCGCTGAGGGATGTGTGGTGCCCTCTATACTAGGGAAGAGTCTCCCAGCTGCCTGGGTGTGAGGGTCCATCTTATTGATTTGTCTAGTGAAGGCGGCCAGGCTCCAAGGAGGTATAGCTGTAGTCAGTCACAGTCAGTTTAGGATGGGGTCTGCCCAGGGGCTGCTAGAATCAGTCACTGCTGTGTCCCCATCACCTAAGGCAGTAACTGGGACACAGCCGGCGCTCCATACATCTTTACTGAATGAATGAGTCCAATGAAAAGGGTCAGCACTCTCTGGGACTCAATTTACCCTTGTGGTCATTGGGCTGCTTCAACCAAGGGGATCGCTAAGAACACCCCTTCCCACCCTGGGTCCCAGATCCCAGATGGCCAGTGAATAAGAAAACGGGTTAGCGCCTTTGATGGACTCCGCCCACTTGTGACGTCACGAGCCGCTCCCCCAGGGTCCCAACCCAGGCCTCTCCCTTGGGATGGGGGCGGAGAGGAACCCGGGAGTCCGGACTTAGGCCCCTCCCCCGGGAGCAGGCGGGCCTGGCAGGGTTACACAACCCGTCGTCGCGTCCCGAGGGAAGTCACCGGATGTCCTGGCCGGGCCGGGGACAATGGGCTAGGAGCGCCCCTCCCGCAGGAACCTGGAAGTGGCAGGGGCTCCCCCTCTTCTGATTCACCCTTGTTTCCGGCCCGGTTTAGCCTCCTTCTCCCTGGGGATCTTATCTCCTCCCAACTCTACCCTCCTATGGCCCTGCAGTTCGGTTCTTTCTCTGAACCGGCAAACCCCTCTCCTCTACACCCCGCACCCCATCCTTTCAGACCTCCCCAACGCCCCCCGAAACTCTCTGCCCTCACACTCATCGCTTGTAATTCCCGAATCCCCTAAACTTCCAGTGTCCCTGGTCCTTCCTTCACTCATCCATACCGGGCCCCTCTTCCCCCCACCCAGCTACCCCCACTATCCTGCCCACGCCCTCCCAATTCTCTCCCCGGGCTCCCCCAAGCTTTCCTCAATATCTCCCAGTCCTCCCTAGCCCCCGACTCACCCGCTTCCCTCCAACTGACCCCAATACACTCTCTTGTCCTAATCCCAGCCTCCCCAAGTTCTCTCCTGTCTCCTCGAACTGCCCCATGTCTCTACCTCATTTGGGATCTCTCCAAATCCGGTTCCTCATTTCCCCCCCTCCCCCAGCCAGCCGCTTCGCCCCC
>NW_012119599.1:2080821-2087210 GCF_000951035.1 Colobus angolensis palliatus | reverse complement strand
GGTTCCCAGGCCGCCCCCCCGCGGTGGCCCAGAGACCCAGTTTGCGGCGGCAAAACATTGGTCTCCGGGCAACAGGCCCCGCCCCTCCCCAGGGCCGCCAGCCGAGGCTGGGCGGTCAGGAGGCCACCGGGCCGGGACGTAGCACCCAGGCCTGCGCGCCGAAACCCCGGCCTTGGCCCCCAGAGGCCTCAGGGCGCAGAAACCCGGAGACTGAGGCGCAGCAAAGCGGAGATACAGAGATCAGGGCCCCGGGGCAAGAAATTCGGAGACATGCGTGGAGGCCGAAGCAACAGGGAACTGTCGGGGCGCAGAGATATAAGGAGAGACAACGCGACAGATCGAACAAGGACGGGGCCCAGAAATAAGCACAGAAATAGTGCAGTTACACATGGGCAACACCGAGGGGGGCAGGGACGCCCCTGATGGCAGAATAATCCATCTCTACTCCTCAGGACCTTTGCACTCAGTTCGAGGGACTTCCCCTCTCTGACTCTCAGTTTCTGTATTTGTAAAATGGGGACATTAATACGTAGCGCTTAGCAAATCGGGCTGTTCTGACGATTCAGTGAATTCGCAGACCCAGAGCTTGTAGCACAGTTCCTGGCATGTACACTCATCATTCATTCATTCAACAGATTTTGTTGTTTTTATTGTCTGAGAGGAGTTCCCCTCTGTGGCCCAGGCTGGAGCGCAGTGGTGCCATCCCGGCTCACTGCAACTTTCGCCTCCCAAGTTCAAGCAGTACTTCCACCCCAGCCTCCCACGTAGCTAGGGTTACAAGCGTGTGCCACCACGCCCAGCTATTTCTTGTATTTTTAGTAGAGATGGGGTTTCACCATGTTGGCCAGGCTGGTCTGAACTCCTGACCTCAAGTGATCCATCCACCTTGGCCACCCAAAGTGCTGGGATTACAGGTATGAGCCACTGTGCCCGCCCCAATCAACAGGTATTTATTGAGCATCTGCTATATGCCAGGCACTGGTAAGGACTGTGAGAATGCAGTATTGAACAAGACAATGCTCTCTGTCCTGGGAGTTTAGTCTTTGGAAATTGGGAGGGGGATGACCAACAATCAATGAACAAATGAGCACATTAAGCAAATTATTGAGTACATTGGAAAGTAATAAGTGCTGGGAAAGCAGAGACAGGGAGCTGGGGTTGCTATTTTCAATGGAATGGTCAGGGAGGGCCTAAATGAGACGGTAATGTTTGAGCAGAGACTAGAAGTTTGTTCGGGAGAAGCCATGCAGACATCTGGCCTAAGAGCATCACAACCCAGTTAGAGGGAAGTAACAGCAAATGCAAAGGGTGTAAGGTGAGGACATGTCTGGCGTGTTGGAGGAATAGGGAGGAGGCCAGTGTGGGTGGACAGAGAGAAAGTGGGGAGGACACTGGAGCACAGGAGGTCAGAGAGACTAAGGGCTGATCCTGCAGGGCCTGATGGGCCAAGGTGAGGTCTTTACAGAGTGAGTCGGGAGCGAGGGCTTTCGGTAAAAGAGGGATGTTCACTGTTTCTTATTTTTTATTTTATTTATTTATTTATTTTGAGACAGAGTTTCTTTCTTGCTGCCAGGCTGGAGTGCAACGGCACCATCTCAGCTCACTGCAACCTCCGCCTCCCAGGTTCAAGCAATTCTCCTGCCTCAGCCTCCCAAGTAGCTAGGATTACAGGTGCATGCCACCACGCCTGGCTAATTTTTTTTTTTTTTTTTTTTTTTTGCATTTTTATAGAGATGGGGTTTCACTCAACCCAACCCAACGTTGGCCAGGCTGGTCTTGAACTCCTGACCGCAGGTGATTCGCCCACCTCAGCCTCCCAAAGTGCTGGGATTACAGGCGTGAACCATGGTGCCTGGCTTGTTTTTTATTTTAACAGGGTTCTTCTGGCTGTAGGTGGGGAATAGACTTTGGAGGACAAGTGTGGAGTCAGGGAGACCAGTCACTCTCATGATCCAGTTGAGTCCAGTGGTGACTTGGACTAGGAGGTAGCAGGGATCGATTCTGGAGGCCTTTAACTCAAGAGAGGCAAAATCTGTGACAAGCACATGCATAGTAAGCCATCAGTAGATGGCAGCACTTACCATTATGTTAGGTGGTACTCACCACATTCCCGTAAAAGTTATCATCCCTATTTTACAGATGTGCAAACTGAGGCCCAAAGAGGACACTTAACTTGCCCAAGGTCTCACGGCTCAGTCTAGCTCCAAAGACGGTACCCCTCTATTGGGATGGCTATTCCCAAGCCCACACACACGAACATAACACTCTCAGCGCCTAGAGCTACATCTAAACCTGTACTCATCCATGTGGGCCCCAGGACTCCCGGAGCCATGTCCTCATCAGTCACACGGAGCTGGTGTAGAAAGTAGGGGCTGGGCCGGAAGAGGTGGCTCACAACTGTAATCCCAGAACTTTGGGAGGCCAGGGCAGGCAGATCATGAGGCCAGGAATTCGAGACCAGCCTGGCCAACATGGCAAAACCCTGTCTCTACTAAAAATACAGAAATCAGCTGGGTGCGGTGGCAGGCGCTTGTAATCTTAGCTACTCAGGAGGCTGAGGCAGGAGAATCGTTTGAACCCGGGAGGTGGAGGTTGCAGCGAGACAAGAACGTGCCATTGCACTCTAGCCTGAGTGACAGGCTAGACTCCGTCTAAAAAAAAAAAAAAGAAAAGAAAAGAAAAGGAAAGAAAGTAGGGGCCAGACGGGGAGAATGCTGGCCCAGGACACTTGCTTAGAGGCAGGTTGGCACAGGTACAGAAGGTCCACCCAGAACCTCCCAGCCCAGCATCTGACTCCCACACCCAATCACGGCCTAGGCCTGGCACACCCCAGTGCTACGTGCAGCAACATGTTAAACACAGTCATGCATACACACAGAGATGTGGTCTTCTGCTCTGGGAATGCATTTTCAGGCAGTGTGCAGAAAACACAGATTTGCCTCTATCTTTTTTTTTTTTTAAGACGGAGATTCGCTCTTGTCATCCAGGCTGGAGTACAGTGGCGTGATCTAGGCTCACCTCAACCTCTGCCTTTCAGATTCAAGTGATTCTCCTGCCTCAGCCTCCTGAGTAGCTGGAACTACAGGCACGTGCCACCACGCCCGGCTAATTTTGTATTTTTAGTAGAAACAGGGTTTCGCCATATTGGTCAGGCTCGTCTTGAACTCCTGATCTCAGGTGGTCTACCTGCCTCTGCCTCCCGAAGTGATAGGATTACAGGCGTGAACTACTGTGCCTGGCCTCTATCTCTTTATGTCCCCGTATCTCTCTGTTTTCTTTTCTTGTCTCTATCTCTGACCTTTGTCTCACTCTGACCCAGCTCTGTCTCTCTCATGCCTCCACACTCAGGATCCTCTAACTGCCACAGAAGGACTCTTGTCCCTGGCTGTGTGTTTCCATAGGACCTCACCTATTATGTACCATGAGAACCTGGCCTCCGGACAGGCGTGTCCAGCCCCAGGTTGGCAATTCTGGCTGGTTGCTCAGAATCACCCGGGGAGTAACTCAGATAACATAATCCTCTGGGCCTCTCTCTCTGAGATTCTTTCTTTTTTTTTTTTTTTTGAGACACTGTCTTGCTCTGTCACCTAGGCTGGAGTGCGGTGGCACAATCTCGACTCACTGCAACCTCTGCCTCCCAGGTTCAAGCGATTCTCCTGCCTCAGCCTCCCAAGTAGCTGGGACTACAGGTGTGCGCCACCAAGCCTGGCTAATTTTTGTGTTTTTAGTAGAGACTGAGTTTCACCATGCTGGCCAGGCTGGTCTCGAACTCCTAACCTCAGATGATCCACCCACCTCGGCCTCCCAAAATGTTGGGATTACAGGCGTGAGCCATCGCGCCCGGTCGTCTATCTCTGAGATTCTGACCCACAGCTTGTGGGTGTGGAACTGGAGAAACTCACCTTTAAAATGCTCCCCAGTGATTGGGACCCCTGCCTGCTTGTACTAGTTACTGCATCTGATTTTACACACAGGGAAGAGCTGAGGCCCAGAGAGCGGAGGGCTCACCCCAACATCACACAGCAGTCAGCTGCGAGGGGCTTGGTGCTACTCAGATTCTCCTAAGAATGTTTGGAAACAAGTTGATGGAGAGTTAAGTAATAAAGAAAAATCACAAACAGAGACACAGACCCAGAAAGGGACTCACGGGAATAAAAGCAGAAAGTGACAGAGATACATAGAGATGATGAGACAGAGACAGAGAGATCAGAGAGACAGGATTCAGAAAAAAGGCAGAGAGAGGCCGGGCACAGTCGCTCATGCCGGTAATCCCAGCACTTTGAGAGGCTGAGGTGGGAGGATCTCTTGAGCCCAGGAGTTTGAGACCAGCCTGGACAACATAGTAAGACCCCACCTTTATTTAAAAAAAAAAGTTTTATTAATTAAAAAAAAATGCAGAGAGAGATAAACACACATTAAGGATCAGAGACTGAGAAAGACAAAAAGCTATTTGGGGGCCTAGAGAGACCCCCCACCTCAGGAGGAATGTATTTTCTTTTCAAGGAGACAATACCGTCTCCTTGGCCCATGCTTTAATAGGCCCTACTTCCTAGAAACAGCCAGTGCCACGGTTTAGCAATCTCAGCCTTACCAAGCCAGGTCTCCTCCCCAGGCTTGATATGTAGGATGCACATTAAATACGTTTATATAACCTGCCCTCTGTGCAGAATCAAGGAGCTTTACATAACGTAGCCCCGTGAGTCATGCGGCAGACACAGGGCACTGACCTGACATGCCCAGTGAGAGGGGACCCCTCGCCCAGGACCTTTACCTGGAAGTGATTGTGAAGGATAAGGGATCATGCATTTCACTGAAGAGGAAGCAGAGGGTCAGAGAGGGCAAGGCACTTGCTTGGGGTCACACAGCCAGGATTCAGCACAATAAGGATTCCAACCACATCTGCTAGTGCCTTATCACATGCTCCTTTACAGAGTGCAGGAAACAATAATAAAAACATCTCTAGTAATGCAATGACTGCTGTGTATTGAGTGCACCGGGCTGCAGTAAGTACTTTACAAACACCATCTTATGTATTCCAAAACCCAGTAAGAAGCTGGATGCTGTGACTCATGCCTACAACCCCAGCGCTTTGGGAGGCCGAGGCAGGAAGATTGCGTGAGTCCAGGAGGAGTTCGAGACCAGCCTGGGCAATATAGTGAGGGCCCCATCTCTAAAAACAAAAAATAATACACATTAAAAATTAAAACATTAGCCAGTGCCTATAGTCCCAGCAACTTGGTAGGCTGAGGCGGGAGGATTGCTTGAACCCAGGAAGTGAGGCTGCAGTGAGCTGTGATCATACCACTGGGCAACAGAATGAGACCTTGTCTCAAAAAAACCAACAAAATGGCCAGGCGCAGTGGGTCACGCCTGTAATTCCAGCACTTTGGGAGGCCGAGGCGAGTGGATTACTGGAAGTCAGGAGTTCAAGACCAGCCTGGCCAACACAGTGAAGCCTCGGCCCTACTAAAAATACAAAATTAGCCCGGCATGGTGACGGGTGCCTGTAATCCCAGCTACTCGGGAGCCTGAGGCAGGAGAATCACTTGAACACGGGAGGCAGAGGTTGCAGTGAGCCGAGATCATGCCATTGCACTCCAGCCTGGGCAAAAAGATTAAAACTCTATCTCAAACAAAACAAAAAAAGTCCAGCGAGTTAGCGACAGAATCCAGTTATTAAATAACATAATTAAACCTATTTTATACGGAGCACTTACTATGTACTAAGTGCTTTACCGGATTTCATGGTCACAATTCTAGGGGTGGGTGATGTTATCACCTCCATTTCAGGAAGGAAGGAGGCTCAGAGGAAGTCACAGGTCAAGGTTCCGGAGTGGGTAACTAAACCCAGGTCTTGCTAGCCCTGTATCTCTATCACTTACTCCCATGCATACAGGTCCACAACGCACCTGTGCACACATGCAATCAATATTGCACTAACATCTCCAAACACTAGTTGAAATACCCAGCGCTCTCGCCTTGTATCTTTTCTCCTCCTCAGGAAGGCTGACCCAGCCTCCAATTCCCTAAACCTCCATTCGCCAGGGAAGGAACCCTCTTCTTTCCCTGTAACGCCTCAGTTCTGCCGCGCGGCCGGCCGAGGTCGGCACCTGTAAAATGCTCCTGCTCCTTTAAGAGAATGAACAGTGGAGGCCGGGCACAGTGGCTCACGCCTGTAATCCCAACACTTTGGGAGGACTAGGCGGGTGGATCACCTTAGGTCAGGAGTTCGAGACTAGACTGACCAACATGGCAAAATCCCGTCTCTACTAAAAATACAAAAATTAGCCGGGCGTGATGGTGCGCACCTGTAATCCCAACTACCGTGGAGGCTGAGGCAGGAGAATCGCTTGAACCTGGGAGGCAGAGGTTGCAGTGAGCCGAGATCG
>NW_012119599.1:2070039-2080491 GCF_000951035.1 Colobus angolensis palliatus | reverse complement strand
CCAGGACCGGCCCGGGCGGACAGACCGGCCTGCCGGGAGCCCGGGGCGGGGGGTGGAGGGGATTGCGGTGATGGAAGCGGGGGAGAACCGGGTTCCCAAATTACCGGTTTCCCTTTAGAAAGCCGCCGTCTGTTGTCGCCCGCTCCTCCTGTCTGCCCCGGGACCGCCTCCGCTCGGGTATCTGTCCGTCTGCGCCCCCTCCTCCCCGGCATGTCCGTCTGTCCAGCGCCTCCCGCGCTGTGGCTGTCTCATATCCCCCCCTAAACCATCACAACCAAAATAGGGACAAGCACACACTCCGCTGGCCTGCCCTTTCTGCCTTGGACTGCCGGATTTCCGGGTGCGCTGTTGCGGTTGGGGTCTCCACCAGGGGAAACAGACAAGGGGAGACAACCTGTTCACACTCAAGCCACAGCCCCAGAGCTCCCTCCCGTTCCTTTCCCCGCTCCCCTGGGGTTCTCTTGCCTGTCTTTCCTGAGCCTCTTTGAAGAGACAGGCAGCCCGCGGTCCTTCCATCCTGTGTCCGGGAAGCTGTCCACAGCTGGGAGGTTCTAACAACTCATCCCCAACACACACTCCCAACACCCCCCTATCCAGTAGCTTCATGTGACCAGGGCTGGGGCGAATCTCTGAGCAGAGAGAAGAAATTGAGTGTGTGACAGTGTGAATGGATGTGACTATAGGTGAGGAACAGCCGGTGACAATGTGCACACCTGGTATTTCCTGTGTGAGAGCAAAACTGCAGGACTCAGCGAGTGGTTTCTGCGGTTTGCACTTGTGTATCTGGGTGTATGGGAGTGTGTAGCCCTGCTGACTGTGTAGATGTGCATGTGTGTGTAGTTGTGAGTCCTGCATGTGGTCATCTGTGTGAAACAATGCCTGTGTAAGTACCCGTGGATGTGCACGGTTTTGCCTCTAGCTGTGCATTTCTGGTTCTGTGTGTGTGTGTTTCTGGTTTTTTCATTTGTTTTTTAGAGATGGGGTCTGGCTATGCAGGCTGCTCTTAAACTCCTGGGCTCAAGCGATCCCCCCGCCTCAGCCTCCGGACTAGTGGGGATACAGGCAAGCCCACCGCACTAGGCTAATTTTCTAATTTTTTTGTAGAGACTGGATCTTGCTGTGTTGCCCAGGCTGGTCTCTAATTCCTGGCCCCAAGTGATCCTCCCACCTCAACCTCCCACCACCGTGCTGGGATTACAGGCGTGAGCCACTGTGCCTAGCCATGTGTGTTTCTGGATCTCTGTGTATAACCATGCAGGTACCTGCGTTTGCGTGCAGACGATTTCTCAGAGCTCCCTCCACAGCATTCATTGCAATGTCTAATTATATATTTGTTCCTTTGTTTACTGTCCATCTCCCCCACCGGACTGTGCGCCCTGTGAGGGCAGGACCCAGGGCTGTTGTGGTCACTACCAGGTCCCCAGCACCAACCTGGACAAAGAAGGTGCTCAGTAATTCCTTGTTGGGTAAATGAATCAATGACTCTTGTGTCCATGTCAAACACACACATCCATGTAACCCTGCAAGTGATTTTGTGGTACTGGGTCTTCTGTGTGTGTCTAGCAGCTGCGTGGGCCATAGCACAGGAGGGTCTCTGTAGCCATGTCTCGCTATGTAGCTCTAATTTTTGGCATCCCCCACAGTGCATGGCACACATCAGAACCTCATGGCACATATCAGGGCCGTGTGGACTAGGAGGCCAGGTGCACTGGCTCACACCTGCAATCCCAGCACTTTGGGAGGCTAAGGCAGGAGGATCACTTGAGACCTGGAGTTCGAGACCAGCCTGGGCAACATGGTGAGACCCTGTCTCTACAAATAATACAAAAATTAGGCCAGGCGCAGTGGTTTATGCCTGTAATCCCAGCAATTTGGGAGGCCAAGGAGGGTGAATCATCTGAGGAAAGGAGTTTGAGACCAGCCTGGCCAACATGGTGAAACCCCATCTACTAAAAATACAAAAAAAATAGCCAGGCATGGTGGCAGGTGCCTGTAATCCCAGTCATTTGGAAGGCTGAAGCAAAAGAATTGCTTAAACCCGGGAAGTGGATATTGCAGTGATCCAAGATCACGTCATTGCACTTCAGCCTGGGCAACAAGAGTGAAACTCCGTCTCAAACAACAACAACAACAATAAAAACAAAACAAAAATTAGCTGGGCATGGTGGTGCACACCTGAAGTCCCAGCTACTTGGCAGGCTGCTGTGGGAGGATCATCAGAGACCAGGAGGTCAAGGCTGCAATGAGCTGTGATTACACCACCGTACTCCAGCCTGTGTGACAGAGTGAGACCTTGTCTCAAAAGAAAAACAAAAAACAAAAACAAAAATTAAAAAAACCCCAAAAACTATGGATTTGAACTCTGTTGTCTTTTTTTTTTTTTTTTTTTTTTTGAGATGGAGTCTCACTCTGTCACCCAGGCTGGAGTGCAGAGGTGTGATTCTGTCTCACTGCAACCTCTGCCTTCTGGATTCTCCTGTCTCAGTCTCCTGAGTAGCTGGGATTACAGGTGCCTGCACCACACCCAGCTAATTTTTGTGTATTTTTAGCACACAAGGTTTCACCATGTTGGCCAGGCTGATCTCAAACTCCTAACCTCAAGTGATCTGCCTGCCTCGGCCTCCCAAAGTGCTGGAATTACAGGCAAGAGCCACTGCGCCCGGCCGAACTGTGTGGCCTTCCTCATACTAGCATTAGGACCTCTGTGCACTCAGTTTCCTCATCTGTTAAATGCGGAGAATAATAGACCCAGTTTATGGGACTGTTGTGGGGAAGTAAATGAGTTCATATGGAAAGCATTTAGAAAATGCCTGGCAGAAAACAAACATTTACAAAATACCACTTTTGATTGTTGTCAGTATTATTACTTCCTCTGTGTGTGTCCTTGGATATGCGTGTGTGTGTCTAGAATCCGGGTTGCAGATGCAGGCTTTAGCTCTGTAGTCCTGTGTTACTGGGTACCCAGATGCCCTGAGTCTCACTTTCCCTCCTATACCATGGGCATGTTCCAGACCTTCTCCAGGGCCAGTTGGGACTGAATGAAGCTGTATCTGGAACACTCCAATGGCTACAAGGCCCAGCCGTAGTCTGGTTTCAGGAAAGATAAATGAGGGGTGAAGTTGGGATGGGATGGAATTGAGGTTCAGATCACTCCATGGGACTGGAAAAGTGGGAAGTCAAAGAGGGATGAAAGAGCACATTTGAAGCAGACAGACTGAGGGTCAGACTCCAGAAAGGACTTCCTCCTGGGACTATTTTGTGGCTGGGGACTATAAGAAATGAGCTGTTTTGCTGGGCCTGGTGGCTTATGCCTGTAATCCCAGCACTTTGGGAGGCCGAGGCAGGTGGATCGCAAGGTCAAGAGATCAAGATTATCCTGGTCAACCTGGTGAAATCCCATCTCTACTAAAAATACAAAAATTAGCTGGGCATGGTGGCGCGTGCCTGTAGTCCCAGATACTCAGGAGGCAGAGGCAGGAGAATTACTTGAACTCGAGAGGTAGAGGTTGCAGTGAGCCGAGATTACACCACTGTACTCCAGCCTGGTGACAGAGTAAGACTCCCTCTCAAAAAAAAAAAGAAAGAAAAAAAGAAAGACATGAGCTGTTTGGAGAGCTGCCTGGAGGAAAAGAAACCAGCCCGAGTTTCACAGGCTAGTGGAATTTGGAGGGGGGCAATAATAGCAATAACAATAGGCCAGGCACAGTGGCTCACGCCAGTAATCCCAGCACTTTGGGAGGCCCAGAAGGGTGGATCACCTGAGGTCTGGAGTTCGAGACCAGCCTGGCCAACATGGCAAAATGCTGTCTCTACTAAAAATACAAAAAAAAAAAAATTAGCCAGGTGTGGTGGTGCGTGCCTGTAATTCCAGCTACTTGGGAGGTTGAGGCAGGAGAATAGCTTGAACCTGAGAGATGTAGGTTGCAGTGAGCCGAGATCATGCCACTGTACTCCAGGCTGGGCAACAGAGTGAGACTTTGTGTCAAAAACAACAACAACAATAAGAAGAAGAATAATAATGCACTAGGTGCAGATACTAATAAGGGCTTTGTGAGGAATTTTCTTTCTTTCTTTCTTTCTTTTTTTTTTTTTGAGACAGAGTCTCACTCTCTTTCTCTGGCTGGAGTGCAGTGGCGCGATCTGGGGTCACTGCAACCTCCGCCTCCCGGGTTCAAGCGATTCTCCTGCCTCAGCCTCCCGAGTGGCTGGGATAACAGGAGCCCACCACTACGCCCGGCTAATTTTCTTTTTTTTTAGATAGGGTTTGGCTCTGGCTCTGTCACCCAGGCTGGAGTGCAGTGGCGTGATGACAACCCACTGCAGCCTTGACCTCCTGGGCTTACGTGATCATCTTGCCTCAGCCTCCTGAGTGCTGGCTACAGGCTTATTTTTTTGTAGAGATGGGGTCTCACTATGTTGCCCAGGCTGGTCTCAAACTTCTGGGCTCAACTAATCCTCCTGTCTTGGCTTCCCAAAGTGCTGGATTTACAGGAGTGAGCCACCATGTCTGGCCATTTGAGGAAATTTTTGTTTTTGTCTGTCTTGTTTCCTGCTCTGTCCCCAGCACCTAGAGTGTGTGATGGTGGGGTGTGTGTGTGTGTGTATGTGTGTAGGTGTGCTGATTAAATATTTGAATGGCTGATTGAATGAATGAATGAATGTCATCCTACAACCACTTGTGAGTCCTGGTCTTAGGGGAAGGCTGGGCTGGGGCCCTGGCCTCTAGGATCCCTCTTGTGCCAGTCCCCCAGCCCTGCTGTTCCCACAGCTCTGTGCTGAAGAGGGCGTGGAGGGGGCCAGGGAAGGGAGTGTCAGGCAGCCAGCCGGCTGCCTGCCCTGGACAGCAGCCCAGAGTGTCTGCAGGAGGGAGAGGGTAGTTCAGGAGCCTGAGTCACCCTGGGAGAAACCCCAGCCACATACCTGGCCGCTGACATCACCCGGCCAGGGCACCCCCGGCAGCCTAGACAAGTCGACTGAATCACAGGCGGAATTCAGCCACCCTGGGCACGTGGCCTGCTGTGACCCCCTGCAACACCCCCGAGTGGCCGTCTGGCTGCGGGGGTTAGGCCGGGCACATAGGGGTCAGTGAGGGGGCATGGGGCCTGAGTCAGGGACAGGGTGGCTACAGCCAGAGACCACCCAGCCGCAGGCGTCCACGTGGGGCAGGAAGGAGAAAGTTTGGGAAGGAGAGCCTGTGGGGAGGCCCCGGCGGGTGAGGAGGAAGCACGTGTGGGTGTGACGGGGAGGCTGCGGCTTGTGGGTAGCAGCTGGGTGACCCACAGGGGTGGGATGGGGTCTGAGTGTTTGCGCAGAGAATCACCAAATCGTAAGAGACTTGGTCGTAAGAGTCAGTCAGGAGGACAATGGAATCACCAATGTGCTTACACACGCAGAGGCACACACGCACACTCAACACCCGACCTGGGGAGGCCCTAACTCCACCCACCCCAGGCCTGTGGGGCCTCACTACCCACAAGCCTGCCGGTCGGGGCAAGTTCCCTAAGGGACTGAGGCCTGAGGGACAGTTTCCTCATCTGTTGAGTGGGGGTATTAACAATCATTTTTAGGCCAGGCACAGTGACTCATGAGGCAGAGGTAGGAGGATCCCTTGGAGGCCAGAAGTTCAAGACCAGCCCGGACATCATAGCAAGACCCCTTCTCTACAAAGAACAAATTTAAAAATTAGCTGGATGTGGTGGTGTGTGCCTGTAGTCCCAGCTACTCAGGAGGCTGTGGCGGGAGTGTTGGCGTTTGAGACTGCAGTGAGCTATTGATTGCACCACTCTACTCCAGCCTAGACAACAGAATAAGATCCTATCACACACACACACACACACAAAATCACTGTTATTATAATAGCTATGCTTACAGGGAACATACTTTCTGCCAGGTGCTGTTCCAGGCATTCTACATTTTTTTTTTTTTTAAATAATGGAGATGACGTCTCACTATGTTGCCCAGGCTGGTCTTGAACTCCTGAGCTTAAGCGATACTCTTGCTTTTTTGGTAGCTCACGCTTGTAATCCCGACATTTTGGCAGGCCAAGGTGGGTGGATCGCTGGAGCCCAAGAGTTTGAGACCAGCCTGGGAAAATAGTGAGATCCCATCTCTACAAAAAAATTAAAAAATTAGCTGGGCATGGTGGCTCATGCCTGTAGTCCCAGCTACTCAGGATGCTGAGGTGGGAGGATCGCTTGAGCCTGGGAGATGGAAGTTGCAGTGAGCTGAGATTGTGCCACTGCACTCCAGCCTGGGTAACAGAACAAGACCTTGTCTCAAAAACAAAACAAAACAAAAAATAGAGAGAAGAAGAAGAAAAAAGAGTCAACTGCATCTGTATGTGTGGCACTTGGTACGTACACGGTAAGCTTTCTCAAGTGACTCTGTTATGATTCTTAGTACTAAGCATATTATTTTCTCTTTTTCTGTTTCTTTCTTTTTTCTTTTTGAGATGGAGTCTCGCTCTGTCGTCCAGGCTGCAGTGCAGTGGTGCAATCTCGGCGCACTGCAACCTCCGCCTCTCGGGTTCAAGCGATTCTCCTGTCTCAGCCTCCCAAGTAGCAGGGATTACAGGCCCCCACCACCATGCCCAGCTAATTTTTGTGTTTTTAGTACAGATGGGGTTTCACCATATTGGTCAGACTGGTCTTGAACTCCAGACCTCAGGTGATCCACCCGCCTCGGCCTCCCAAAGTGTTGGGATTACAGGCGTGAGCCACCGCGCCTGGCCAAATGCACATTATTTTTATTCCTAAGTCCAACTAGGAAGGCCTCCAAAACAGTCACCCTCACTGCCTTGGTCCAGTTCTACTTCTTACCTCCCTGCAGTCCTTCCTGCTGCCTCTTCTTTGGTTATATATGTCTGTAATAGGGAGAGAGTGCTTCAGGGACTCCGTCCTCATTCATAACTCTTCAGAACTCAATGATGACTATCTAGATCCACCTCCACCAGGAAGTCCTCCTGGCTTACTCCAGCCCCACTAAGCACTCTCACCACCCAATTCCTGGAATGATTGTAGTCAGTGGGTGATACACTACACGTTGTGTGCCCCCTGGGTTGGGAGTAGGTGAGAGATAACCCCCACAGTGAGTGGCACCCCCAGCCAGGGCCTGGGACAAGTCTGCTTCCAAGGGTGGCGCTCTGCTTAGGTCTGTGTCTGTACCTGGGTGTGTCTGCCCTACTCTGTGCATACTCATATATATGAACCCGTATGTGTGTGTAGATTTGAGTGTGTGTGGAACAGGCTGCATGGCAGTGGAAGCTAGGTGTGTGATTCCGTGTATCTGTGTGCCTGGAGTGCCTTGTTCTATAGATTTCTATGCTACTCCAAGCAAGTCAGTGGGTCTTTTTGGTTTTTGTTTTTTGAGATGGAATCTCACTCTGCTGCCCAGGCTGGAGTGCAGTGACACGATCTTGGCTCACTGCAACCTCCACCTCCCAGGTTCGAGTGATTCTCCTGCCTCAGCCTCCCAAGTAGCTGGGATTACAGGTGCCCACCAATACACCCAGCTAATTTTTTGCATTTTTAGTAAAGATGGGGGTTTCACCACGTTGGCCAGGCTGGTCTCAAACTTCTAATCTCATGATTTGCCCACCTCAGCCTCCCAAAGTGCTGGGATTACAGGCATGAGCCACCGCGCCCGGCCAAGTCAGTGGGTCTTTAGGAGCTCTTTTGTACCAGGGTGACTGTGAGTGAACCTTCGCACACATGTTTGTATGGATATCTACTAAATTCTTCAAGTAGGCCAGGCACAGTGGTTCAGGCCTATAGCCCTAGCACTTTGGGAGACCCAGGTGGGTGGATTGCCTGAGCTCAGGAGTTTGAGAACAGCCTGGGCAACATAGTGAGACCTCGTCTCTACAAAAAATATGAAAATTAGCCAGGCATGGCAGCGGGTGCCTGTAGTCCCAGCTACTACTTGGGGGACTGAGGCAGGAGGATCCCTTGAGCCTGGGAGGTGGAGGCTGCAGTGAGCTGAGATCGAGCCACTACACTCCAGCCTGGGCAACAGAGGGAGACCCTGTCTCAAAAAAAAAAAAAAGAAAAAATGAAGACATTCTTCAAGTCCACAGCTCTGAGGGTATCACTGTGAGAGCAGGGGTCCTAGCTCTACCCCTTTGTGTATGTGTGGAGATATGTGTCTATGTAGACAAAGGTGTGCGTCATTTACTGTGTGTTTGGGGTGTGAACACCTATGTGATGTGTTTGCACAACTGCACGTGTTTTGCTCTGTGTGTCTGATCATGTGTTCAAATAGTCATCATGTCGCCGGGCGTGGTGGCTCATGCCTATAATCCCAGCATTTTGGGAGGCCTAGGCAGGAAGATCACTTGAGTCCAGGAGGTCCAGACTGCAGTGAGCCAAGATTGTGCCACTGCACTCCAGCCTGGGCAACAGAGCAAGACCTTGTCTCAAAACAAAAGGCAAAACGAAAATAAACAAATAGTCATCAGGTGCCTGTACAGACAAAGGTGGAAGGTGTCTGCCTGTTGAGATTTGTGAATAGGGTGTGTACATGGACATCTCAGCCTGTCTATGTGTGTATCTGTCTCTGACCTCAAGGCAAAAGAGAGGTTGGCCAGGTGTGCGGTGGCTCACGCCTGTAATCCCAGCACTTTGGGAGGCCGAGACGGGCGGATCACGAGGTCAGGAGATCGAGACCATCCTGGCTAACATGGTGAAACCCCGTCTCTACTAAAAAATACAAAAAAAAAAACTAGCCGGGCGACGTGGCAGGCGCCTGTAGTCCCAGCTACTTGGGAGGCTGAGGCAGGAGAATGGCGTAAACCCAGGAGGCTGAGCTTGCAGCGAGCTGAGACCTGGCCACTGCACTCCAGCCTGAGCGGCAGAGCGAGACTCCGTCTCAAAAAAAAAATCAAACAGGCGTGGTAGCACTCGCCTGTAATCTCAGCTACTCAGGGAGCTGAGGCATGAGAGTTGCTTGAACCGGGGGGAGGTGGAGGTTGCAGTGAGCCGAGATCGCACCAGGGACTCCAGCCTGGGTGACAGAGCAAGTCTCTGTCTCAAAAAAAGAGAGAGGCTCAGATATGTTTCTGTCTGAGAGTCTGTCAGAGTTTAGGAATTAGTAAATGAATGAATGGTGAATATCCATTTACTCAACAACAAACATTTCTTCTTTTTTTTTTTTTTGAGACAGAGTCTTGCTCTGTCACCCAGGATGGAGTGCAGTGGCGCAATCTCAGCTCACTGAAGCCTCTGCCTCCTGGGTTTAAGAGAAGCTCATGTCTCAGCCACCAAGTAGCTGGGATTACAGGTGTGTGCCACTGTGCCCAGCTAATTTTTGTATATTTAGTAGAGATGGGGTTTCACCATGTTGCCCAGGCTGGTCTCAAACTCCTGACCTGAAGTGATCCGTTCGCCTCAGCCTCCCAATTTACTGGGATTTCAGGCATGAGCCACCAGCCCTGCCTCATTTATTCCTATATTATATTGTTTTTATTTCTAAACTTTTTTTGTAGTGACAGGGTCTTACTATGTTGACTGGGCTGGCCTCAAACTTCTGGCCTCAAGTGATTCTCCTGCCTCTGCCTCCCAAAGTGCTGGGATTACAGGCATGAGCCACTGTGCCTGGCTTGAACAAATATTTAATAACCACCTATTGGGTACCAAATGCTATGCTGGGGACAAGGCACTGACCAGGACAGTTTTGGCCCAGCTTTCACCCAGCTCACAGCCCAGTGAGGGTGACAAACCTGTCCCCAGACAATGATGAGCCCAGATTGGCAGAGTTGGAGGGAGGGACCCCAGGAGAGGGGGCCTTGACTCAGCCTGGAGATCAGGGAGGGCTTCCTGGAGGAGAGGTTATAGGAGTTAAGACCTGGATGAAAAGAGTATGAGCCAGAGGAAACGAAGGGAAGAGTGACCCAAGCGAGAGAAAAGCATATGCAAAGTCCTGAAGTCCAGGGAGAGAGGCCAGGCATCCGAAACACAAAGGAGAGGGGAGAGATGAGACCAGGGCACCCTCAGAGCAGGTCATGCAGGGCCTCAGGAGCCATGGGGAGGAGTATAATGCAGGATGCAGGGGTATTGGGAGGGTCAAGCTAACTGTCCAATCTGGGTTACTCTGCTTCCCTGAAACTCCAGTGACATCCCCTCCAGGAAGCCCTCAGGATTGCTCACTGTGTAATGGCTCAGCCATCCAGTCACACTCACTATTCAGTGCTGAGCACTGAGGAGGCAGCCCTTACTAAATTAGCCTGGATCTGCCCTCCCAGAGGTCACAGTCACAACAGTCGAACACACACGCGCACGTGCACACTCACGAACATGCCCCTCCCCTCCTCTGGAGCCTCAGAAACCCACAGACCTTGTTCCTCCCAGGGGGTGTCCCTGGAGCCAAAGCTTCTGCACCACCAGGAGGCTTGTTGGAAATGCAAAAGATGGCCCAGTGCAGTGGCTCACGCCTGTAATCCCCGCAGTTTGGGAGGCC
>NW_012119599.1:2066729-2068108 GCF_000951035.1 Colobus angolensis palliatus | reverse complement strand
GCTCTACAGATAGGGGAACTGAGGAACGGAGGAGCAGAGGTTTGGCCACATGAAGATGAGAAGGACGTGGTGTGTCTGGCCTTCACAGTCTCTGCCAGGGGGCTGTTTACAGGATACTCTGAGGAAAGCCAGGATGGACACCGACACCCACCTCCACCCTGCGGGAGGCAGAAGGCTAAGGCTCCCCCACCCGTCTACCTCAAGCAGAGCTGAGCGCTTGGGAGCCGGAGCAGAGATCCAGCCCTCTCCCCCATGCTCAAGTCCTCCTCCTCCTGGAAGCTCTCCTTCCAAGAGGAACCTCTTGTTCTATTTATTATTATTTTTGAGACAAGGTCTCACTTTGTCACCCAGGCTGGAGTGCAGTGGCATGATCATGGCTCACTGCAGCCTCGCCCTCCTCAGGCTCAAGTGATCCTCTCACCTCAGCCTCTCAAATAGCTGGGACTACAGGCACACGCCACCACACCTGGCTAGTTTTTGTATTTTTAGTAGAGATGGGGTCTTGCCATTGTTGTCCAGGCTGGTCTTGAACTCCCGGGCTCAAGTGATCTGCCCACCTTGGCCTCCCAAAGTGCTGGGATTACAGGCAGGAGCCACTGCACCTGGCAAGGAATGAGCCTTGTGGAGAAGAACTTGATTTACCCACTCCATGCTCTGCGGGCAGATGTGTGTGTCATGTCTGTGAGTGCAGGTGTGTGTGTGTGTGTGCATGTGTGTGTGTGTCTCCAGGGCCAATTTCTCCGTTAGGCCCAGGGGCACAGTGCCTAGGGCCCATGATAAATTTAAGTGACCCACAGATATGGGCCAGGAGGGTATATATGTATAAAGGTCAGGAAGACTTTGTTTTAGAAACAAAACAAGCACCTACAATCTGTCAGGAGCCTTACGATATCTTCCCACCAGTCTCATGAGATGGGTACTATATCCTGTTCTCCTTTGTCAGGTAGGGAAACTGAGGCCCCAGATATCCTAGCTCAAGTTCCCCAAGCTAACTTGGTGATACAAGCAAAACATAAGCCCAGTCCACCTAGCTTCTGGGTCTGCGATGGTGTGGGGAGAAATGCCCAGTGTCTTCGTGAACATGAGCATCTGTGTGTGAATAAATTGACATACATAAACCCATTTAATAAAGTTCAAAGCCAGGTGCCGTGGCTTGCTTCTGCAATCTCAGCGCTCTGGGAGGCTGAGGTGGGAGGATCACTTGAGGCTGGGAGTTTGAGATCAGCCTGGGCAACAAAGTGAGACCCTGACTCTAAAAAAATTTTTTTGAATAAAAAATTAGGCTGGGCACAGTGGCTCACGACTGTAATCCTAGCACTTTGGGAGGCCAAGGTGGGTGGATCACTTGAGGTCAGGAGTTCAAGACCAGCCTGGCCAAC
>NW_012119599.1:2060855-2062449 GCF_000951035.1 Colobus angolensis palliatus | reverse complement strand
TGTATATATGTGTGTATATGTGTGTGTATATGTGTATGTGTGTGTATATGTGTATGTGTGTATATATGTGTGTGTATATATGTGTGTATATGTGTATGTGTGTATATATGTGTGTGTATATATGTGTGTATATGTGTGTGTTACTCTCTTGATCTTTGAGTGTTGTGTGTGTGTCAGTGTGTGAGATCATATGTGCATCTTTAGTAAAGATCTAGGTCTCTGTGTGTTTTGGGGGTCTGTACCTGTCCTTGGCTGTACAACTGAACCCTACATCTTCTTGTGTGTGTAGGGACGTGTGTCGTGTGTATTGATAACCATATGACAGTGTGTGTTTCCACATGCTGGCGTGGGTCTATGAAGCTGTTTCTATGTGGCTGTGGGTGACCGTCCACGTGTGATCTGGTGGGTGGCTGTGTGGATGCCTGTGTTGCCTGTGTCGGGTGTGAGTCTCTGGCCAGCCAGGGTAGGTCTTTGTATGTTTCCTTTATTCCATGGAGGAGGAGATGAGGGGCTTGGATGGGACAGAAGAATGAGGGGTCACTCCCTGTCTGATGCTGGGGCCGAGTCACTGACTACTAGTGGCTGCTGTGTCATCTCCCAGTCTCTGTCCCTCCCTCCTGGCTGATGGCAGACAGAGGGGGCGTGGGGGAACAGGGCAGGGGGTGGGCTTGAGGCTGGACTTTTGTCTGGAAACTTGAACCTCCACCTATGCCCCCCACGTCCCTCTAGCCTTCCACATCTCCCTACACCCTCCCTACTATTGGGACAGGGAATCAGGACTCCCTGGAAATTAAGAACCATCGCCCTGGCTCTGCCACAGGCTTGCTGTGTGGCCCTGAGACAGGCCTTGCCCCTCTCTGAACCTGTGAAATCCAATGTTTTAAAAGTGCTTCTTCCTCTGTACCCAGGGCTGGGCCAGGCTGTGCACTGGTGGGTAAGTGCTGGGTTCTCTGAGGTTTGTGAAATAGCTGGTGGCAGCCTTCCCAGGGGGTGCTTAAGAGTGCTTAAGCTTAAGAGCTTAAGCTGTAGCATCAGAAATACCTGAGTCAGTCTGGGCACAGTGGCTTATGCCTGTAATCCCAGCACTTTGGGAGACTGAGGTGGGCAGATCACCCAAGGTTGGGAGTTTGAAACCAGCCTGGTCAACATGGTGAAACCCCCATCTCTATTAAAAATACAAAAATTAGGCTGGGCGCCATAGCTCACGCCTGTAATCCCGGCACTTCAGGAGGCCAAGGTGGGCAGATCACCTGAGGTTGGGAGGGAGAGCAGCCTGACCAACATGGAGAAACCCTGTCTCTACTAAAAAAACAAAAAACTAGTTGGGCATGGTGGCACATGCCTGTAATCCCAGCTACTTGGGAGGCTGAGGCAGGAGAATAGCTCCGGGAGGCGGAGGTTGCGGTGATCTAAAATCGTGCCATTGCACTCCAGCCTGGGCAATGAGAGCAAAACTCTGTCTCAAAAAACAAAACAAAACAAAACAAAAATTAGCCAGGTGTGGTGGCACATACCTGTAATCCCAGCTACTCGGGAGGCTGAGGCAGGAAAATCACTTGAACCCGGGAGGTGGAGGCTGTGGTGAGTCGAGATC
>NW_012119599.1:2046788-2060035 GCF_000951035.1 Colobus angolensis palliatus | reverse complement strand
AAAAAAAAAAAACCTGACAAGTGGAAGCTACTAATACTGCCATTATCATCTAAACAAACCCCAGACACAGGTTTTTCAGGGAGTTTCATCTAACCAGGCGGGTCTCAGAAATCAGAAAAGAAATGGAAAGAATGGAAAGGGTAGGAAATCTGGAGTTTGCCAATTGTAAGTTTGAATTTCTTGTGATGGGATCTTGGGCAAGTCATTTAACCTCTCTGAGTATCATTTTTTTCTTTTATAAAATGAAGATTTTTCTCTCTTAACCTTCCAGAGTTGTTTTAAGGATTACAAATCTTGTACTGAAAGGCATAGCACAGAAGCTGTGCTTGGTAAGTGCCAAATACAAGGCATTAATTATTGTTATTAAAATTAATAATAATATCCTCTCCCCCTTACACATTCTTTGACTCCGGGTGGATTGAAAGGTGGGAAGAGAGGCTACCAACACCATCAGAAGAGAGGCTTCTCCCTAAGTTTCATTTCCCATCCCCTCCAAACCCTCATCCCTCCCAAACGCCAGACCTGGGAGGCCAGCCGGGTCCAAGACACACATCCTTTGCCCAGCCGGGAAGTCTAAAGCTAAAGCTCAGAGAGGGAAAATATTTCCCAAGCTCGCACAGCGAATCAGGACAGAAACCAGGACGAGCCTCGGAATCCCTCCATTACCTCCACCTTCACCTGAGCATCACAGCGCGCTCGGGACTCAGTTTCCCCACCTACGTGACCACACCACACTAATCAGTGTCTCCTTTCAGAGATCTGCTCTTCTTCTCGAACGCGGGCGCTGCACCAGCGGTAGAACAGGGTGGGTGGGGGCGCCAGAGGTGAGGGGGACCTGCAGGCTGGGGTCTTCCCTGCCCGGGTCAGCGGGGGCCCTGCGGGGCTAGTGTAAGCGCCTATTAATACCAGCCCCCGGGGCGGCGTGGCACTGCGCAGGCGCGGGTGGGGCGCGGGCGCGCGCGCGAGCGAGCGAGGGATTCCCTCTGACGTCATTGCTAGGATACCAAACAAACACTCTGCCGCGCCGGCCGAGCTCCTTATATGGCTAATTGCGTCACAGGAACTCCGGGGAGGCGGGGCCGGGATCCCCTCCCGCCGAGGGGCCCGGAACACAGCCCCCGAGACCCCCAGGGCCCCGAGGGTCATGCAAGTGACCAGATCGAGTCTAGAAAAGACCTCTTGCTGGACGGTGCGGGACTCGATTTGGCGGGTCCGGAGATTTGGGGAAGTTTGTTCAGCGAGGGGCGGGTGACGTAAGCAGGGGGGCGGGTCCCGGGCATATAAATACAGGCTGGCGGGTCTGTGCTTCATTCATAAGACTCAGAGCTACGGCCACTGCAGGGACACGCGGAACCAGGACTTGGAAACTTGATTATTGTGGTTCTTCTTGGGGGTTATGAAATTTCGTTAATCTTTTTTTTTCCGGGGAGAAAGTTTTTGGAAAGATTCTTCTAGATATTTCTTCATTTTCTTTTGGAGGACCGACTTACTTTTTCGTCTTATTACTCCCCTCCCCCCGTGGGACCCGCCGGACGCGTGGAGGAGACCGTAGCTGAAGCTGATTCTGTACAGCGGGACAGCGCTTTCTGCCCCTGGGGGAGCAACGCCTCCTTCGTCCCTGGGTCCTACGGAGCCTGCACTTTCAGGAGGTACAGCGGCATCCTGTGGGGGCCTGGGCACCGCAGGGAGACTGCACAGAAACTTTGCCATTGTTGGAACGGGACGTTGCTCCTTCCCCGAGCTTCCCCAGACAGCGTACTTTGAGGATTCGCTCAGCTCACCCGGGACTCCCACGGCTCACCCCGGACTCGCACCTTACTTCCCCAACCCGGCCATAGCCTTGGCTTCCCGGCGACCTCAGCGTGGTCACAGGGCCCCCCCTGTGCCCAGGGAAATGTTTCAAGCTTTCCCCGGAGACTACGACTCCGGCTCCCGGTGCAGTTCCTCACCCTCTGCCGAGTCGCAATATCTGTCTTCGGTGGACTCTTTCGGCAGTCCACCCACCGCCACCGCTTCCCAGGTAAGTTTTTGATATTAGGGGTGCTGCTTTGTAGGTTTTATTTTTTAAGTCAAGGGTGAAAAGAATAACCCCCAACCCCCACATAAAGACGCATCAGAACCCTAGATCTGAGATGGAAAAGGCTCACAGCGCACTTTGCAAACTGCAAAGAGTCGGGCGATGTTTGCAATTGGTTGCGTGCGTGGAGCGCAAGGAGTGAACGCGGCAGGGAGGGTAGGCTTTGGGGCGGGTGGGGGTGGGGTGGGGAATGTGCCGCTCAGTGCAACGTGTATGCGGTAGCGGGGCTGAGAACTTTGAGCCGGCCCCGGGACTGCCCCCTGCTCGGGTTCCAGACCTGAAGCTAGCGAGCGCAGTTAGGCAGGTGGGGGAAATCCCGGGGAAGCTTCCAGTAGTCTCTTTTCCTTTCTTCCTTCTTCGGAGCGCCCACTTCGGTGCCAGGTAGCCCTCCACCCATCGGGAAGAGGGGCCTCGAACCCTCAGCCGCGCTGCCTCCGCCTCCTGCGCGGAGACGTAACGGGGGACCCGTGCGTAACGGCTGACGCGCTGGAATCCTCCGTCTGACGCGGGGCACGCACGGCGCGCGGCGCCCCCTTCGTCCGCCCCGCCCCTGACGTCCCGGGAGCGTTCTATTTTGGAACGCCGGGGCCACGTTGCTAAGGGAGGGGGCAGCCCGGCGTTTCGATTGGCCGCCGGGGCGCACGCCTTGGCCAATCAGCTTTCCCTTCCTATTTGTAGGGTGCAGTTTCCTTCCCCCTCTCTGTCCCCGGAACCCGTGGTTCCTTGGCGGCTGGGTCTCTTTTCCGCGCCTCTAGAGGCAAAGCGAGGGGATCCCTGTCGTGACAAGAGCGGCTCTCTGCGACCCAATGGATCTGCGAGACCCTTGCGGGGATCTGGTCCCTGGGCTCTCAGGAGCGGGGGGTGTCTGCTTGTGTGCCGGCGTTTCTTGGAGAGATACGGTGGCTGTCACCCTCTTCTCCAGGCACTCACAGACAGATTCCCACTCCCTCTGCTCCGGATGCCCGGTTCCTCCAGTGTGTCCCAAGACAGGACTAGAACCGCGAACCGAAGGGCAACCAGCCAGGTGGTCTCCAGGAGCTCCGCCCCCTCTGGGTTCCCAGGACGCTGATTGGCCGGCGAGCCAGCCCTTCCCTCACCACGCCCCCCGAGAGAGTAGTTAAGCCTTCAGAGCAGTTCCAGGAGTCCATTTACGGGAGGGGGGAGATGAGCGCTGCTGAAGCTTGGGGGCTCGGGTTCCGCACCATTCCCCTACCGCGACAATCTAAGGGAGCCTCGGTGGTTACTTTTCTCTACCTGTCCGTTCACCCTAAACTGTCACTCGTCAGTCTCACTCTGAAAAGAGACAGTAACTTGAAACGTTGTTCTAAACTCCTAGGCCCGTCCCCCAAACACCCTTTTGACTGGGACCCCCGCCCCTACATGGGACCTCGCGCAGAGGGGTGTGTGTGTGTGTGTGAGAGTAGAGGAAGGCTTGGCCTAAGGCCTCTCCTTCTCCCTCCCCTTGCCTCTGGGGTGGGGGTGGGGTGTTGTGGCTGTGTGTGTGGCTGTGGCTCCGTCCCGGGGGTTCTGTCAGCCGGCTGTGTCCAGCCTCCTCTCCACCCCCTACACCTAAGAGTCACCAACCCGGGGTGTGATTCACCACCCGCTGGAACCGTGCAACCTTTCCCCGAGGAAGAAGGAGGAGGTAGAAGCCAGTTGAGCAGAAATCCTCTCATTAACCACTGCGTCACGGTGTAGTGGAAGGGTGGGTGTCGTGGCTTTTTCCCTGTGACACACACATCCACACTCGCTCACCCTGTGCTCACTCACGGGGTCGGTGTGTGTTATGTGTGTTGGGTGTGTGTGTGTTGGTGTCTTTGTTTGTGTGTCTACGCCTGTGTGTGTATGTGTCACCCCGTAGGAGTGCGCCGGTCTCGGGGAAATGCCCGGTTCCTTCGTGCCCACGGTCACCGCGATCACAACCAGCCAGGACCTCCAGTGGCTTGTGCAACCCACCCTCATCTCTTCCATGGCCCAGTCCCAGGGGCAGCCACTGGCCTCCCAGCCCCCGGTGGTCGATCCCTACGACATGCCGGGAACCAGCTACTCCACGCCAGGCATGAGTGGCTACAGCAGTGGCGGAGCGAGTGGCAGTGGTGGGCCTTCCACCAGCGGAACCACCAGTGGGCCTGGGCCTGCCCGCCCAGCCCGAGCCCGGCCAAGGAGACCCCGAGAGGAGACGGTGAGTAAGGGGCATCAGAACTTGGCCTGGGTCGGGGCAAGCAAGAGAGGCAGGAAGTTTCTTATGAATGGAAGGGGACTCCACTAAGGCCTCAGTGTTACAGAAACCCCAAGATCCTTGCTACACGAGCGAGGACTGGAGGCTTGTTTTTTGGCTCCTGGGGGTTCTGAAGGAAGTAGAGGTTTGGGATGGGTGGAGGAGCGCTGTATCCCCAAATCTCATGGCCTCTATCTCCCCGACTCAGCTCACCCCAGAGGAAGAGGAGAAGCGAAGGGTGCGCCGGGAACGAAATAAACTAGCAGCAGCTAAATGCAGGAACCGGCGGAGGGAGCTGACTGACCGACTCCAGGCGGTGAGGACAGGCCCTGGGGTGGGAGAGGGGATGCTGAGGGGAGCTCTCTCCCCATTCTCTGCCCCCTCTCCACCTGTACCCTTGTCCTGGGTTGAGAACTAGACATTCCGCATATGGAACTAGGTTACTGGTGTGGCCAGATGGGGTAGCCCAGGGCACAAACACAGACCCCCATGTACTTAAATCAACTCCTGGTCCCCCCCATTTCCTGACCCCATGCACTACTCTCCTAGCCTTCATTTCATCCCGAGGGGCCACATGGGGCCCTTGAGGAGAGGGGCGCTCCCATCATTTCTCCCATCTGGTCTTCAGCAAGTAACAACACATTTTGCCTCAGTTTCTCCATCTCTCCAAACCCTCATCAAATCTCCCAGGCTCCTTCTACCCTTAACACTCTGGAAAGCCTATGAAATGAAATTATTCCACCTCCTGCCCTAGCCACCCACAGCTCTCCTGGTGCTGGTGGCATCCCCCAAAACCCACTCCCTTCCTACGTCCTCCCTTGGTCTGAGAGTTCCCTACTGTATGCCTGCAGGGTGAGCTGTCACTCCTTGAGGGAACAAGGGAATTGTCAACTTTCCTTCTCTGCTTGATCTCTTCCATGGGAGGTAGAGAGGGAGGGGTAATAGAAGGAAACACATTAAAAACACATAACAGTGGCTCATGCCTGTGATCCCAGCACTTTGAGAGAGGTCAAGGCAAGAGGATTGCTTGAGCCCAGGAGTTTGATACCAGCCTGGGGCAACACAGGGAGGCCTTGTCTCTACAAAAAAAAAAAAAAAAAAAAAGTAGCTGGGCATGGTGGTGCACACCACTGTGGTCCCAGCTACTCTGGAGGCTGTGGTGGGAGGATTGCTTGAGCCCAGGAGGTCCAGGCTGCAGTGAGCCATGATTGCACCACTGCACTCCAGCCTGGGGGACAGAGCGAGACTGTCTCAAAAACAAAACAAAACCAACCACATAACGATTGTTCATTCATTCAACAAACCTCTGAGTGCCTCCTGTGTACCAGAGACTTCCCCATAAACCTGGCCCCTTCCCTACCATCCTTTGGACAGACGGGGGAAACTGAGGCTCCTAGAAGGCAAGACCCTTGCCCCAACTCCCATGGCCACCAGGACTCCATCTCAGGGGGTGTTTTTTTCTCAGTCTGGGGCTGCCTTCCAGCAGCAAGTCCAGGGGAGCCATGACCCAAGTTTCCCAGTCACTGACAAGCTTTTTTCTCCTTCCTCCCTCTCTTCTGTGACCTGGCCTCCCCGGCCTCAGGAGACAGATCAGTTGGAGGAAGAAAAAGCAGAGCTGGAGTCGGAGATCGCCGAGCTCCAAAAGGAGAAGGAACGTCTGGAGTTTGTGCTGGTGGCCCACAAACCGGGCTGCAAGATCCCCTACGAAGAGGGGCCTGGGCCGGGCCCGCTGGCGGAGGTGAGAGATTTGCCGGGCTCAGCACCGGCTAAGGAAGATGGCTTCAGCTGGCTGCTGCCGCCCCCGCCACCACCGCCCCTGCCCTTCCAGACCAGCCAAGACGCACCCCCCAACCTGACGGCTTCTCTCTTTACACACAGTGAAGTTCAAGTCCTCGGCGACCCCTTCCCCGTTGTTAACCCTTCGTACACTTCTTCGTTTGTCCTCACCTGCCCGGAGGTCTCCGCGTTCGCCGGCGCCCAACGCACCAGCGGCAGTGACCAGCCTTCCGATCCCCTGAACTCGCCCTCCCTCCTTGCTCTGTGAACTCTTTAGACACACAAAACAAACAAACACACGAGGGAGAGAGACTTGGAAGAGGAGGAGGAGGAGAGAGAGGGGAAGAGACAAAGTGGGCGTGTGGCCTCCCTGGCTCCTCCGTCTGACCCTCTGCGGCCACTGCGCCACTGCCATCGGACAGGAGGATTCCTTGTGTTTTGTTCTGCCTCTTGTTTCTGTGCCCCGGCGAGGCCAGAGAGCTGGTGACTTTGGGGACAGGGGGTGGGGAGGGGATGGACACCCCCAGCTGTCTGTTGGGTCCCTGACCTCAACCCAAGCTCTGGGGATGGGTGGGGAGGGGAGTTGGGGTGACGCCCACCTTCGGGCAGTCCTGTGTGAGGATGAAGGGATGGGGGTGGGAGGTAGACTGTGGGGTGGGCTGCAGTCCTCTCCAGAGACGCTCAACAAGGAAAAATGCCACCCCCTACCCAATGTCTCCCACACCCACCCTTTTTTTGGGATGCCTAGGTTGGTTTCCCCTGCACTCCTGACCTTAGCTTATTGATCCCACATTTCCATGGGGTTAGATCCTCTTTACTATGGGCAGAAGTGAGCCCCCCCTTAAAGGGAATTCGATGCCCCCCTAGAATAATCTCATCCCCCGACCAGACTTCTTTTGAAATGTGAACATCCTTCCTTCACTGTCTAGCCACTCCCTCCCAGAAAAACTGGCTCTGATTGGCATTTCTGGCCTCCTAAGGCTCCCCATCCCGAAATCAGCCCCCAGCCCTGTTTCTCATGACAGTGTTATCTCCCAAGACCCTGCCCCCTGCCAGCCGGCCCTCCTGGCCTTCCTCGTTGGGCCGCTCTGCTTTCAGGCAGCAGGGGGTGCTGTGATGCCGTCCTGCTGGAGTGATTTATACTGTGAAATGAGTTGGCCAGATTGTGGGGTGCAGCTGGGTGGGGCAGCACCCCTCTAGAGGGATAATGCCCCCACTCCCGAAAGCCTTTCCTCGGTCTCCCTTCCGTCCATCCCCCTTCTTCCTCCCCTCAACAGTGAGTTAGACTCAAGGGGGTGACAGAGCCGAGAAGGGGGTGACAGTCCTCCATCCACGTGGCCTCTCTCTCTCTCCTCAGGACCCTCAGCCCTGGCCTTTTTCTTTAAGGCCCCCCTACCGATCCCCAGCCTAGGACGCCAACTTCTCCCACACCTTGGCCCCCTACATCCTCTCTAGGAAGGGAGTGAGGGGGTGTGACATTTTTCCGGAGAAGATTTCAGAGCTGAGGCTTTGGTACTCCCAAACCCCCAATATTTTTGGACTGCCAGACTCAAGGGGCTGGAATCTCATGATTCCATGCCCAAGTCCCCCCAGCCCTGACGCTGGTTTTGGCTCTCCCACCCTGCCGTTCCCTGCGCTTCATCTCATGAGGATTTCTTTACGAGGCAAATTTATATTTTTTAATATCGGGGGGTGGACCACGCCGCCCTCCATCCGTGCTGCATGAAAAACATTCCACGTGCCGCTTGTCGCGCGTCTCCTGTCCTGATCCCAGACCCATTCCGTAGCTATTTATCCCTTTCCTGGTTTCTGAAAGGCAATTATATCTATTATGTATAAATAAATATATTATATATGGATGTGTGTGTGTGTGCGTGCGCGTGAGTGTGTGAGCGCTTCTGCAACCTCAGCCTAGGTCACATTGGCCCTCAAAGCGAGCCGTTGAATTGGAAACTGCTTCTAGAAACTCTGGCTCAGCCTGTCTCAGGCTGACCCTTTTCTGATCGTCTCGGCCCCTCTGATTGTTTCTGATGGTCTCTCCCCCTCTGTCTTTTCTCCCCCGCCTGTGTCCATCTGACCGTTTTCACTTATCTCCTTTCTGACTGTCCCTGCCGATGCTCCAGCTGTCGTCTGACTCTGGGTTCGTTGGGGACATGAGATTTTTTTTTTTGTGAGTAAGCCTGAGGGATCGTAGATTTTTACAATCTGTATCTTTGACAATTCTGGGTGCAAGTGTGAGAGTGTGAGCAGGGCTTCCCCCTGCCAACCACAATTCAGTGAATCCCCGACCCCCCGACCCCATGCTGTATTTGTGGTTCTCTTTTTGTATTTTGCACCTGACCCCGGGGGGCTGGGGCAGATTGGCGATGGGCCGTCCCCTCTCCCCTGGTTCTGCACTGTTGCCAATAAAAAGCTCTTAAAAATGCATTCGCCAGGCTGCAGTGTTTATTTCCTCCTGACACCCATTGGCTGGCTTCCTTTTAGTAAGAGAGGGTGAAGTTAGATTGTCAAAGGACTACACACACACAGAGATCATACACACATACACACACACACACACACACAGACACACACACCCTTGCAGGAACTCCTTCTAGTCAATGGGTCTACAGCGGGATAAAAGGAAGACAGTCATGAGAACTTCCTGCACGCACATGCAGTGCCTCCTACTAGAAAAAGTAGGGGGCCACAGCCTGTCGCGGTGGCTCACGCCTGTAATCCCAGCATTTTGGGAGGCCAAGATGGGCGACTCACTTGAGGTCAGGAGTCTGAGACCAGCCTGGCCAAGATGGTGAAATCCTGTCTCTACAAAAAATACAAAAATTAGCCTGGTGTGGTGATGCACGCCTGTAATCCCAGCTACTTGGGAGGTTGAGGCAGGAGAATCACTTTAACCTAGGAGATGGAGGTTGCAGTGAGCCAAGATCGCACCACTGCACTCCAGCCTGGGTGGCAGAGTAAAACTCTGTCAAAAGAAAAAAAAAAAAAGTAATGGGTCAGAAGTTGAGCCTGCAGGTATGGGGTCACAGAGGTCTCTTAGTGATGGAGCCTGTATGCTCTATGGGTTAAAGACAGCCGCTAAGGAGATAAACTATACACACAAGAAGCCTAATGGGCTGTACACAGTGGCTTGCCCGTGTAATACCAGCTCTTTCGGAGGCCGAGGTAGGAGGCTAGGAGTTCGAGACCAGCATGGGGCAACATGGTGAGACCCCCCCCCTCCCGACCCCAACCCATATCACTATGTTGAGAAAAAAAAAAAAAAAGACGATCTTGAGAGACTTGCACAGCAAACTGCTAAAGACCACTCAGGCTAGGAATGAGGAGTCATCTTGGATTTTCTACAAACTACAACTACAAAAAAACGATTATTTTACACTGAAGATGTGTTTCCTTTTGTTTTCCATATGACCACGACTGGGGCCAACCCAAGACTGACAGAAGCAAATATATGGCCATTTTTTTTTGTTTAGAGATAGAGTGGAGCCATCTCCATTGCAAAATCCAAGCCCTCTCTTATTTGCATAACAGCAAGTCCTCTGGGAATTGAGGTGAGGGTCCAGCGGTCGCTCAGACGCTTTGGTAAATGAATAAGCAAGGGAAGTTGTCATGGTGGAATCCATTTATTAATTCATTCGAAAAATATGTGCTAAGCACCTACCCAACTGTGCTGGGAGTTGGGGGCACTACAGGGACTGAGCCTCAGGTCCTGCCCTTGTGGAGCTCACAGTCCATTAGGGGACACACACTAGTTCCCAGTCAGGGACAACCTAAAGTGGATGGGGTTGGGGTAGCCCATGGGGCTAGGGAAGCAGAGCAGGGACACCTAGCTTGGACTGGGAGTCGGGAAAAAATTCCTGGAGGAGGGGACAGCTGAGCTGAGCCCTAGATGAGGATAGAGTATAGAAAGAACTAGAAAAAGACCGAGGCCAAGAAAATAGCACAGCCAAAGATCTGTTGGTGGGGAGAAGGCTTGATACATTGAGAATGTTTAGAGGGTCGGGTGCGATGGCTCACACCTGTAATCCCTTCACTTTGGGAGGCTGAGGAGCGTGGATCACCTGAGGCCAGGAGTTCAAGACCAGCCTGGCTAACTTGGTGAAACCCTGTCTCTACTGAAAAAAAAAAAAAACCAAAACGCTAAAAATTAGCCAGGCATGGTGGTGGGCACCTGTGATCCCAGCTACTCAGGAGGTTGAGGCAGGAGGATTGCTTGAACCTGGAAGATGGACGTTGCAGTGAGCTGTGATTGCACCACTGCACTCCAGCCTGGGCAACAGAGCAAGACTCCGTCTCAAAAAACAAAAACAAACAAAAAGAGAAAGCTTAGAGATTCATGGGGACTGGAGCCACAGGTGTGGAGAGAGGGGTTAGTAGAGACCAGTTTCTGCAGGTATTATAAGGACATTCCCAGGCTAAGGAGATTAGATCTTTTCTTCAGGGCACTGGGAAGCTATTGCAGGTTTTGAACACCAGAGGGGCAGGGGCAGGTTTGTGATTTAGCAAAGACCCCTCTGGCTCCAGACTGAGGGTGACTGGAAGGGAGAGGAGTGAGACTGAGCAGGAGACCAGGGAGAGAAGTGGGGTGGGGACCTTGCAGGGTGGGGTGAGGAGGAGCCCAGAACAGGGTTGGGGACATGGGACAGAGAGGAGGGGAAGGATTCAGGAGACATTTGGGAGGCAGGACAGCTGGGGCTTGGTGAGCAGCCGGCTTGGGAAGGAAAATACAGGGCAGTAATAAACAGCATGGGCCAAGTAATCTGAGTGAGGCTGGGAGTGGTGGCACGCACCTGTGGTCCCAGCTATTCAGGAGGCTGAGGTGGGAGGATTGCTTGAGCTTGGGAGTTTGAGGCTGCAGTGAGCTATGATCATATCACTGCACTCCACTTTGGGTGACAGAGCAAGACCCTGTCTCAAAAAAACAAAACAAAACAAAACAAACAAACAAAAAAACCCAGACACTGCCTATGAGTTAACTCTGCTCTACAAGGAGCAGTTTTTAAAGTAAAATTTAAACAAAAAGAAAGAAAGGAAAAAGGCTAGGTTGCCTTGAAGAAGAGACTTCATCTCCCTGCGCCTCCATTTCCTCATCTGTAGAATGGGGGCCGTTATGAGGAGTTGCAAGGCTTGTGCATGCCAGCGCTAAGTGCAGAGTGACGGTGCAATTATCATTACCCCCATCATCTTTATTGGGGTCACCCTGATCCCTCGATATCCCATAATACTCCCCCTTCTCATCCTTCAAGTGCCTGCCCTAATGTTCCCGTGACACCCTACCAGCTCAGCTCTCCTTGTGAGAGTGCCTCACTGTTGTATTTCCTTTGCAGCCGTTATCCCCTTTGCAGTTGTTAATTAAATGTGTAATCACATGATGGCTTAATGTTTGTCTCCCCCACTGGGCTGAGTGCATCAGGAGACCAAGGCCAGGGCTGTCACCACCTCTGCGTCCTGAGCAAATGCTTGTTTGATGAGTGAATGACAGATGAACAAATGAGCAAGTATTTGACTGATTAATCAGTGCATGCGTGATTAAATACATGAGTGAGCAAATCACTGAATGAGTAAGCAATTGAAGGGGAGAGATCTAGGATAATTTCCAAATTGCCAATATCCCAGAACTGTGTAGATGAGTTTTTCTCCATCTTTTGGAGTGGTTTTTGATACACTGGAGGGGGAAATAAGTAACCACAGTCAGAGATCGGAGAGGCAGAGAGAATAGTTTGCGATGCGGAGGACCGCAGCGACCTCTCCAGGTGCAGCCTGAAGGAGCGCCTCCCAGGCAACCAGCAAAATAAGGTCCGGTTCGATAAAGAAAAGTTTAACGCCCTCTTACTCGTGGCTGTCGCCCGAAAGGTGGAATTGAACCACTCTGTCGCTAGACAGCTACAGGTTTGAAGCCTGCACCCCAGACCACTGAGGATCATCCGGGCGAAGTAGTACATCTCCCGCGCAGCTATATAAGGATCGCAAAGACTTACCTTTTAGAGTTATGGTCGCGTCCTTTGGGCAGGTGTGAGATGGTCGACTTCAAGGGATATACATTCTCCCCACTCACTTATCACGAAAGATGTCCTTGTAAAATGTTGCCTTCACTTCGTATAGTATGAATCATCCTCGCTCACAAAACCGTCTCATTTACATAGCGCCACGCATTCTGGGAAGCAGCGCCTGAGCACCTGGCAAGCTGTTAAAGGGCCCAGGACCCCCTTTTTCCAAAATGAAAAGTCAGCTTTTTAAGAGGAGATATTCAGGATTCGGCATTCAGAAGCGCCTTCTCGGAAAATTCCGAATTCTCCTTCTGCGGAGGAGTGGTGAGTGGGTTCCTGTTAGAGTCTGATTCACCCTGGCCCCAAAGGCTCTGAGCAGGCGGCTACAGGGCTGGTGCGACACCTGCTGTTCTTTTATGGAATTGCGTAGGCCGATGGAGCTCCGCGTTCATTCAAACGTTTATTGAGCGTCTACTGAGTCCCAGGGACTGTCTCGGTGCTGGTGACGACAGACATCCTGTCCCGATTGAGTTTAAACACTAGACATAACCAATTTCTGCACTTGCGTTTTATGGTTGCGGAAACTGAGACAGACTCAGAAACGGATAGTACCATATCCCGGTTAAAACGGCCCATCCACTTAGGGAAATCGAACTTGTGTTACAATTTTTATTACAAAAAAGGTGATTCTTTTTTCTTAAATTTTTATGTATTTAGAAAGTACAGGTGCCGATTCCTACATGCATATGTTGATTGCGTCGTGGTGAAATCTGGACTTTTAGTGTATTCATCACGAAAAATTATTCAATATTCTGAGTCAGTGATTCTTTGACAATACCATTCTCCTGCGTGAAACTCTCCCATGACTTCCATTTCAGAGTAAAAGTCAAAGTTCTCACCCTGCTTTACAAATCCCTGTAATCCAGACGTTCTTCGCCGACAGTCGTCGGGTTTCCTGCTTCAACAGTGCTTGGACGGAACCCGGCGCTGGTCCCCCATCCCGGCCGGCCGCCCATAGCCAGCCCTCCGTCACCTCTTCACCGCATCCTCTGACCGCCCCAAGGCCCCCGCCGCCGCTCCAGCGCCGCGCAGCTACCGCCGCCGCCGCCTGTCCTTGGCCTCCGCCATGACGACCGCGTCCACCTCGCAGGTGCGCCAGAACTACCACCAGGACTCAGAGGCCGCCATC
>NW_012119599.1:2042527-2045624 GCF_000951035.1 Colobus angolensis palliatus | reverse complement strand
GGAGTTTGAGGCAGGAGAATCGCTTGAACTCTGGAGGCGGAGGTTGCAGTGAACTGAGATGGTGCCATTGTACTCCAGCATATCCTACTCCAGCCTTGGTGAAAAGAGCAAAACTCCCTCTCCAAATAATAATAATAAATAAAATAAAATAAAAATTAAAAAACAGCGAGCTCTGTCACTCTATCCCCTTACCCTGTTAGACATTTCCCCATCACTCTGATCACTACCTGCCATTTTCTGTGTCTATTTGCTTATTATCTGTCTGCTTCTGTAGAATATCAGCACCATCAAACTTTGCATTTTATTTTTGATCATTGCTGTATCTCTAGTGCCTGAAAAGTGCTTGAGAACATAGTAGATGTTCAGTAAATGTTTGTGGAATGAATAAAAGAATACTATCACTGTCTTTTTTTTCTTCTTCCAGACAGGATCTTACTTTGTCACCCAGGCTGGAATGCAGTGGCTCAAAAACAGCTCACTGCAGCCTCGACCTCCCAAGCTCAAGTGATCCTCTTGCCTCAGCCTCCCTGGGATGACAGGCATATGCCACCACGTCCAGCTAATTTTAATTTTTTTTTTTTTTTTTTTTTTTGGAAACAGGGGCCTCACTTTGTTACCCAGACTGGCCTCGAACTCCTGGCCTCAAGCCATGCTTCTGCCTTGGGCTACGAAAGTGCTGGAATTTCATGCTTGAGCCACAGCACCTGGCCTCACTATCCTTCTTTGAGCCTGTTTTCTCATTTGTATAACCAGACTAGTACAACGGATCTCACCGGAGAAATCATGATATAAAAGTCTGACACTGGATGAGGCAACTGGGAGGAGCTCAGTAAAGGCTGTTTCTGCCGGGTGCGGTGGCTCACACCTGTAATCACAGGACTTTGGGAGGCTGAGATGAGTGAATCACAGGAGATTAGAAGTTCCAGACCAGCTGATAAACATGGTAAATCTCCATCTCTACTAAAAATACAAAAATTAGCCAGGCATGGTGGCTCACGCCTGTGATCCCAGCTACTCAGGAGGCTAAGGCAGGAGAATCCCTTGAACCCAGGAGGCTGAGGTTGCAGTGAGCCAAGATTGTGCCACTGCACTCCATCCAGCCTGGTCGACAGAATGAGACTATATACATATATATATGTTGTTTCTTTCTCTTTTTTTTTGGCAGGGATTACAGGCACCTGCCCCCACACCTGGCTAATTTTTGTTTTTTGTTTCTTTTAGGAGAGATGGGGTTTCACCATATTCACCAGGCTGATCCTGAACTCCTGACCTCAGGTGATCCACCTGCCTCAGCTTCCCAAAGTGCTGAGATAACAGGCGTGAGCCACAGTACCTGGCCAGTAAAGGCTGTTTGAATCTTCAATCTGTTTTGAGCTTGGAGGCTTTAGTCATAACTGGGCCCAAATTCTCAATCAGATCCTCTTCCACCACTCTTTGTGATAGATAAATAAGCATTTTGTCTTATGGGAAGTGTTAACTAAGAGCATCTTTAGAAAGTTTTGGACAGGCGCCACGGTTCACATTTGTAATCCCAGCACTTTGGGAGGCCAAGATGAGTGGATAGCTTGAGCTCAGGAGTTTGAGACAAGCCTGGGCAACAGACTGAGACTCCGTCTCAAAAAAAAAAAAAAAAAAAAGGATTGCCTCTGCTTGGTAAATCCCGATTCAAGATACGTCCCCTAAACCCTCTTTGTTTTAATTAGATAGTTACTGCTAGGCACCTCTGTACACAATTTCTGAGGCTGTAAGGATTCCTTGGAACACTATTATCTATCTCTTAATATGTGACATGTGTCATGACAAACAAGTGAGTTTTTCTTTTTTCTTTTTTTTTTTTGAGATGGAGTTTCACTCTTGTTGCCCAGGCTGGAGTGCAGTGGCGTGACTTTGGCTCACCGTAACTTCTGCCTCCCGGGTTCAAGCGTTTCTCCTGCCTCAGCCTCCCAAGCAGCTGGGATTACAGGCGTGTGCCACCACACCCGGCTAATTTTGTATTTTTAGCAGAGACAGGGTTTCTCCGTGTTGGTCAGGCTGGTCTCAAACTCCCGACCTCAGGTGATCCGCCTGCCTTGGCCTCCCAAAGTGCTGACATTACAGGCATGAGCCACTGCGCCTGGCTGCACAAACATTTTAAATGTCAATATTTTTGTGTTTATTTTTACTATTATCTTCTATTTCTGGCAAGCAATACTGGTTTCTGGTGGCAAAGTAAGCTTTCTTCTTGAAATACATTTATTATTATATTATTAAATATTAAAACAATTTTCAAGAAAAATATTAGATAAATAGCAGAACAGGTAGTAGAAAGATGATGAAGGTCATACGGGAATGACTGAGGTTTGGGAAACAATAGTGTAACTGTTTACTGTGCATTTATTATTATACGCCAGGCCCCATGCCAAGGGCTTTACATGTAGGTATAGTCATGGTTGAGTTTTCTTCTTTTTCTTTTTCTTTTTTTTCCTTTTGTAATGGAGTCTTGCTGTCGCCCTGTCTGGAGTGCAGTGGCACAATCTCGGCTCACTAGAACCTCCACCTCCCGAGTTCACGTGATTCTCCTGCCTCAGCCTTCCGAGTAGCTAGGATTACAGGCGCCCACCACCAAACCCAGCTAATTTTTGTATTTTTAGTAGAGATGGGGGTTTCACCATGTTGGCCAGGCTTGTCTTGAACTCCTGACCTCAGGTGATCACCACTCCTTGGCCTCCCAAAATGCTGGGATTACAGGTGTGAGCCACTGCGCCTGGCCTCTCTTTTTCTGATTTAATATTTTGTAGAGATGAGGTCTTGCTATGTTGCCCAAACTTGTCTCGAACTCCTGGCCTTAAGTGATCCTCCCTCCTCAGCCTTCCAAAGTGCTGGGACTGCAGATGTGACCCATCGTGCCCGGCCTAATGAGTTTTACATCTGAGGAAACTGAGGCTTTGAGAGGTGAAGTCATATGCTGAAGGTCACACAACCAAGGGGTAGTGGAGCCAGGATTCAAACCCAGGTCTGTGGATCTTTAGACCTCAGTCTCCTTCCAGTCTCCCCATGGGTCCCTTTGCTTCCTCCTTTCCCAGTTGAGTTTTTTTTTTTTTTTTTTTTTTTTTAATGG
>NW_012119599.1:2040906-2042477 GCF_000951035.1 Colobus angolensis palliatus | reverse complement strand
TTCAGGCGATTCTCCTGCCTCAGCCTCCCGAGTAGCTGGAGTTATAGGTATGTGCCACCACACCCGGCTAAATTTTGTATTTTTAGTAGAAATGGGGTTTCACCATGTTGGCCAGGCTGCTCTTGAACTTCTGACCTCAAGTGATTCGCCCTCCTCGGCCTCCCAAAGTGCTGGGACGTGAACCACCGTGCCCGGCCTCCCCTCAATCATTTCATAACCTACACAGATGGCAGAGGGAGCTCCTTCCCCACAGATGGGGAAGGTTCTCCTGGAGTGTCAAGTGCTTTTCAGTGCAGAAAGGTGAACACTGGAGGGTTCTGGAAGCACAGGAGGCCTTGAGTTTTCCACAGGAGTCTTTATTACAGTGTAAATCCAAGCTCAGGCCTCCCCTGGGCCCCATGCAAAGCCCCGGCGTAGGGGCTAGTAGCGTCCAGGAGACACCAACGCCTCACGGCGCCTCCAGCGGCGGGTCCGGAAGTGCAGGGTGGTGCCCTGTCTAGGCAACTACAAGTCCCAGCAGGCCCCGCGGCCAAGGTGCCTCGTCTTTCCTGGACTCCTGGAGCAGAGCCTCTTGGGAAATGTAGTCCCGACCGCTCAGGTAATTAGCGCAGAGTCCCTAGTGGGAGTGATCCTGACACCCACCGGGAAAAGGCTCAGGCCGAGGAGGGGAGTGGGTGGGAACGGACGGGAGATGGAGGAGGGCAGAGGGCTGCTGGGGGTGGGGCCAGGCGTCCTGCAGGCAGAGACACCGTTCTCATTCGGCTTTGGCTTTGGATCCGGAGACTGTGGCTGCTGCAGAGGCCAGGGCTCCGGTCCCTGGGATTTTAGCTCGAATCCTGAAGGAGAAACAGGTGGGATCACGAGGTGGGGCAAAAGACGGGGGGCTGGCATCTGGGGACTACGGGTGAAGCTCGGTGGGAAACTGACCAAGAGCCCGAAGCCAGCTCCTGCCCTCCACCTAGTGGCCTGCATTGGAATTGCCTCCTTATCCTTTTCAAGGGGACATTACCAGGAGGTTTTCGGAGAAGGAGAGTAGAAAGGAAAGGTTCCCAAGCTCCCCCGCTTCCCCCTCCCATCGACCTCTGCCCCATGCTCTTACTTAGCTTTGATGTGGCTCAATTGATTGGTCACCAACCCCACATACTGGTCGATCTGAGCCTGGGGAGACCAAAAAAAAGGTGAAAGAAGGGATTGGAGGGGTTTTTTCTCTTTAGTCACATAGGAGGCTGCTTCCTCCCCAACCTCCAAATCAGGAGTTGTGAGGAGTGGCCCACCACACCACGCCCGGCTCTAAACTTCGTAGAATACATCAGATGCCAGAGATGCCAGTTGTAGGGTCAGTTGGGCCATACTCTGTATGGAGAGTGATGTCAGGTGGAACGCACAAGTATCTGGCAGTGAGGCCATGTCCTGGGCACGATGGTTAACTTTTGAGTGAGTTTGCATATGTGTGTGTTGTGGGGTAGGGTGAGAACAGACAGCACTGGTATTGGTCACCGAGTCCTTGAGTGGATTGATTTATATACTAGTGTTTTTTTTTTTTTTTAATTATTTATTTATTTTTATTTTAT
>NW_012119599.1:2034342-2035446 GCF_000951035.1 Colobus angolensis palliatus | reverse complement strand
CTCGGCTCACTGCAACCTCTGCCTCCCAGGTTCAAGCGATTCTCCTGCCTCAGCCTCCCAAGTAGCTGGGATTACAGGTGCACACCACCACATCTTGCTAATTTTTGGATTTTTAATAGAGACATGGTTTCACCATGTTGGCCAGAATGGTCTCAAACTCCTGACCTCAAGTGATCCACCTGCCTCAGCCTCCCAAAGCTGGGATCACAAGCGTGAGCCACCATGCCCAGACTGTTTTTTTGTTTTTTTTAAGATAGGGTCTTGCTCTATTGCCCAGGCTGGAGTGCAGTGGCATGATCACAGCTCACTGCGGCCTTGACCTCCTAGGGTTCAACCCATCCTCTTGCCTCAACTTTCAGAGTAGCTGGGACTATAGGTGTGTGCCACCATGCCTGGCTAATTTTTAACCTTTTTGTAGAGATGGGGGTCTTACTATGTTGTCGAGGCTGGTCTTGAACTCCTGGCCTCAAGCAATTCTCCTGTCTCAACCTCCCAAAGTGCCGAGATTACAGTTGTAAGCCACTGTGGCTGGCCTGATTTAAATACAGTTTAATTGTGAGTCTTGGTGATTCCAGCCTGTGAAGGACAGAGTTAGGACTAACTGGCAGGGCATATTATCATGTGGCTCCCAGCTGTGCTGGAGAAGGGGCTGTCAGTCCATCCTCCTGTCTCTGGATAGGATGGATGTCAGTGGTCCTGTTAATGTCAGTCTTCTGGGCAACAGCCATCCCACTCTTTTATTTTGGTTTTATTTATTTATTTTTTGGGTTTTTTGTTTTTTGCTTTTTGTTTTTGAGACGGAGACTTCCTCTGTCACCCAGGCTGGAGTGCAGTGGCCCTATCTTGGCTCACTGCAAGCTCCGCCTCCCAGGTTCACGCCATTCTCCTGCCTCAGCCTCCCGAGTAGCCGGAACTACAGGTGCCCGCCACCACGCCCAGCTTAATTTTTTGTATTTTTAGTAGAAATGGGGTTTCACTGTGTTAGCCAGGATGGTCTCGATCTCCTGACCTCATGATACGCCCGCCTCAGCCTCCCAAAGTGCTGGGATTACAGGCGTGAGCCACCGCACCCGGCTATATATATATATTTTTTTGAAACAGACT
>NW_012119599.1:2028407-2030122 GCF_000951035.1 Colobus angolensis palliatus | reverse complement strand
CCTGTAATCCTAGCACTTTGGGAGGCCAAGGCAGGCAGATCACTTGAGGTCAGGAGTTTGAGATCAGCCAGGCCAACATGGCAAAACTCTGTCTCTGCTTATACAAAAATTAGCCAGGCATGGTAGCTGTACGCCTGTAATCCCAGCTACTCAGAGGTTGAGGCAGGAGACTCACTTGAGCTCAGGAAGCGGAGGTTGCAGTGAGCCAAGATCACACCACTGCACTCCAGCCTGGGCAGCAGAGCAAGACTCTGTCTCAAAAAAATCCAAAACAAAACAAAAACAAACAAACAAACAAACAAACAAACCAAAAGCCTGTCCCTGGCTGATGCTGATAAGACATGTTAGTTAGACTCTGGCTGTATCAAGAAGGTGCCACAGCCAGGACACCTGTGTCTGGCTGGGACATCTGTCAATGGGACCCTGGTTCTGGAAGGAGATGGTCAGTCCCCCCATGTTCAGCTGGGGCGCTGACAACTGAGGGTGTCACACTCACCTGGTGCTGCCGGTACAGCAGGGGGATGGTGAATAGACCGATCACACCTGTGGGTACAGAGACGGGGGGCGTCAGGCTGTTCCCAAGAGATGAACAGTTCCATCTGGAGCCCTGTCCCCCACCAGACTCCAAGTCCCCACCTTGCCCCTCACAGCCTTCCCAGCTCACCCAGAATGAGAAGCGTCAAACCATTGAAGATGGCACCCACGAAGGTCAAGATGTAGAAGAGGAGGGCCAGCTGGGGGTGAAGGTCAGGGTCAGCAGAGCCCACGGGAGTTCCCTCCCACCTGTGAGTATACCTAACAGTCACCCTCCCACCCTCTAGCTGTGCAGAGGTGAGAGGGGAACCCAGGAGGGGCTGAGAGCTCCAGGCCACCTTGAGGGAATCCACGAGGTCTTCTACCAGGAAGAAATGCCGCAGCTGCGTGGCCGCCGAGACCACGCGGGAGGCGATCTGCTGGGACAAACGTTCCGTCTGCTCGCGAGTCAGGGTGAGGTCCACATCCAGGTAGGCCCTGAGGGGACAAAGGAGTGTGGGGCGACTCAGTGGGTGACCAGCTCAGACTGGTGCAGGCGCAGCTGAAACAAGGGCGAGGAATGGCGGTCGAGAAGACCAGAGTTAGGACTGAGGGGCAGCTCCGAGGAACCACGTGTAGAGGGCTGGGGTCAGGGTCAGGGTCAGGGATCGAGGATGAAGGGTACTAGGTTAGGATCGGAGATTAGGATTGGAGGGTAGGTTAGAGCATCGGGATGAAAAACAATCAAGATGAGTCGGGGTCTGGGTGGGAGTAAGTGCCTGATTTGAGGTCATGGGTCATGCTTTAAGGTCAGGACAGGGGCTCAGGTCAGGGGCCAGGGGTTCTCACTGGAAAGGGTTGGCTCCGTCCCCCCGGTGCACGGCCTGCAGCACTTTGCGGTAAACCCTGAGAGAGATGGTGCCGCAGAGCAGCAACAGAGCCACGTGCGCGGCCACGGACACGATGCTAAAGTGCAGGAGGCAGAGGAGGGAGACCATGAGGCCTGTGAAGACCACTCCTGACGTCCTCGTGTCCTTCCAGTACAGCAGGTCCGCCACTGTGGAGGGGTGGGGGGTATCAGGGCTTGTTCCTGACCCGGCTGGTCTCCTCACCTCCCTCTCCCTGTCCTACAGCTGAAAAATGACTTCTTGACACACCTGTTTGAGCATAACCTGATTTCCATGTTTTTTTTTTTTTTTTTT